>NC_138104.1:5377489-5944989 GCF_964146895.1 Miniopterus schreibersii | reverse complement strand
TGGAATTGAGCAAGACATGGGAAAAAAATACATCATGACCAAAGTTTCTTTAAGCCAAGAAAAAAAGAGAGAGTTTAAACATAAGAAAATTTATTATACTAAATCACAATATTAACAGATTAAATAAGGAAATAACGCTATCATCTCAATAAATACAGAAAAATAATGAAATCTAAATAAACCTTATCCACGAGTATGCAAAAAAAAAAAAAAAGTGTCTTGGCAAACAAGAATACAGGGAACTTCCTTAACCTGAAATAGAGTATCTACCAAAAAACAAAAAAATAAAACCCCAGCAAATCTTATTTTTAATGGTGAATCATTAGAAAAATTCCCATTAAATTCAAGAATAAGACAAAAGTATATGCTATTAAATTCCTGTTGAACATTTTACTTAAAGTTATAGTAGCAGTAATAAAACAAGAAAACAAGAGTTGTAGATTGGAAAATAAGAAACACAACTGCCTCTATTCACAGATGACATAATTGTCTATGTAAAAATCCAAGAGATTTTGCAAACTATTTGAAATAAGAAAGGCTGCTGGATATATAATATCAATATCTAAAACCCAATTGCATTCATATACACCAGCAATGGAGAATTAGAACATAGGATTTTTTAAAAAACAAATTACTTACAAAAGCATCAAAAACAAATTATTATTGCTTAAACCTCATGCCTCAGATCTTTTGCTCACATCTCTGTCCAGAAAGCCATTAATTCTAATTTTGCAGATCACCATCCAATTCATCCTTCAGTCTCTAGTTCAGGTGGACATTTCATAATATCTTCCTGAACCACCTCAGTTGAAAATGACCTTTTCCTTTGAAGTATTGTACTTCTACTTTGTACCAGTATTAAAATGCTGATTTTAAGCCCACAGTAATTTGATTTATACAATTTGTCATCTTTCACTAGGTTGTAGTCTCCTGGAAGGCAAGATAGGAATTGTGTATTGTTCTTTATATCTCATAGAATATAACATATTGTCTTATACATAGTAGGTTTTTAATAATGTTTTTTGAATAAATATCTTCCTCAACAAATAATTAATTGACTTTACAGCTTATAAATCTATCACTGCAGAATTCATAAATCCATTGTTAGATGTTTCTAGAGTTTCTGGACCTGTCAGGCTGAAGCACAGCCTTTGTGATGGAGTGGTGCCAGTCAGCTTTCAGGCCCAACCTGTTGCCATCTTTTCTTATTTCTTTCAGTAGGCACAGTGGGCATTTAAGTTAATTCCTGTTGATTATTAAAATTCAGTACCAGTGAAACAATTTTATAAAGAACATTTCATTACATTGAATGGAGTAAAAACAATTCAATGACACCCCCAAACCTGCTCTTCACAGTTACTTTATTTGAGGGGGTGGACACAACTCTTTTCTCCCTACCTCAGGCATAAGTGTTTTGGTAGCCTATTTTGTTAACCATTCACTATTCTTGTCACAGATCATTGAACTAAGCACCATCATAATTAACTGCAAGGCAGCCAGCTGTGCTGGCCTCAGGGATCTTTGCTGCCTCTGAAGTGGCTTGCTTGAATTCTGTCCAGAACAGGTGCTCTACACCCAGTGTGACCAATCCAACACAATCTAATGCTGTATTTATGAAGAATAAAGCTGAGAGGCAGAGTTACAAACAATATTTATTGATGGTTAGAGTTGCTTATGAAACTGGGAGCACCTCTCAAAGCTGAGAGAATTGGGGGTTGGAGTGAGTCTGTAGCTGGCAGGGCCCTTTCCCCATCTGTCTTGTGTTTCTGTGTAGCCTTACACACATGCAGCTGTCATTATTCAGTAATCAGCTCTTCCTTGTGACTCTAAAGAACCTAAGTAGCTGAATCTGTGCAAACTTTTAGCCCTCTTACATTCTTTCCACTTTAAATATAATCCATTCACCACCACCCCAACCCTATCCCCTATCTTTCTCTTAGTTTTGCCCTTGGCTCATCCTATATTTTATTTCCACTGAGATATATTATCTCACAAAACAGGAAGACTGGAGGTAGAGAAGATTCTTATTTGGTTGATTTAACATTTTAGTGATGTCATGAAAGCCTTGGGATCTTTCCAACTCTATGCTCTGCCATCCTCAGTATAAGCTTTGCCCTTAGGCTTGTAGCAAGATGGCTGCAACAGTTCCAATTATAACATCGAGAAGATGTAGACAGATAATGTTTTCATATGCCTCTCTTTTAAGAATAAGCAAACGTTCCCCAGAAGCCATAATGCAGTCCTCCCTTTGTATATAATTATTCAGAATTGGGTCTTGTGACCATTCCTAACCCAATCACCACCTAGGACATGAGATTCTCCTTAGAACAATGGTTCTCACATATCAGCATGCATTAGAATCACTTGAAGAACTTATTTTAAAACACATAGTGCTAGGAAGTACACACAGAGTTTGAATTTCTAACATGTTACTAGGTAACACAGATGCTGCTGATCTGAGGACCACACTTTGAGAACCATATGGCTACATGGGGGGCTCCTGATCAAAATTGGGGTTCTGTTAGGAAAGAAAAAGAATCAATACTGGGGTGCCAACCCAGAATGTCCACTAAAAATAAAAACTTGAAGGTCTATTCTACTTTTCCTGATTCTTAAAGGAGCAACAAGACATTATACAAAGCTGCAGATGAAGATGACAGGAGCATCATCATTCTGCTCTCCAAGTTCTCTAGCCTTCAAGGTTCACTAACCTTCCCCTTTAAAACCAGGCCACTATAATTTGAATCTGCACATTTCATGATTGAAAATAATCTAGTGCTTTATCAGGTTCATTATCACAAGCCCTTGTCTTTATAGAAGGTTTGGAACAACAAAGAGGATTTATAATACTTAGAAGAAAGGCTGAACATTTTATTTTAGACAATGTGGTTTTTAGATTCCATATACCATCCCTGCCCAGGCAATCTCCTACTAGCCTTTTCTCTTACTAGTCCCCAACCCACCACCATAGTGTGGAGCTAGCAAACTTGTCTTCTTTGGGAATGACCTTAACCATGTACTCTTGTCAAGGCTCCCAAACCCTCCCCCATACCCAGGACAGAAAGAAGAATCTCTTTCCTCTCACATTCATGTCATTATTATCTTAATACTTGAAGGGATGCAAGCTTGCAATGAAGATAATTGATAACTTTTTACATTATTGTGCAAGTCTGGCTAGCCCCACATTGTCCCAAACTTCCCCATTCCAAAATTGGATTCTGGCTTTATATTTGCATAGAGAAACTAACCATATCTATTAGTTTTCTATTGCTATGTAAGGAATTGTTCTCAAATTTAGCAAGTGGCCTAGATAGGTCCTTTTGGTTTAGAGTTTCTCATTAAGTTGCAGCAAGGCTCTCAGCTGAGGCTGTGGTCTCACCTGAAATTTTGACTGGGGGAGTATCTGCCTCTAAGCTCACTCATGTGGTTGCTAGTTAGCTCCTTATTGGCTATTTCCTTGTTGTAGGCTGCATAGGTATTCTCTTGAAATGCAGCTGGCTTTCCCTACTGTGAGTGAATGAAGATATAATAGCAAGAGCAAGAAAGAACCCATGATGGAGGCCATTATATTTTATATCTTTAGTTCAGGTATGGCGTACCAACACTTCTGCCATGTTCTATTGATCACATGGATCAACCTGGTCTAATGTGGGAGAGCACTATATAGGGGTGTGAATATCAGCAGGCAGGAATCACTGGGGTCATCTTGGACGCTGGCTACCGCACTATCCAAATATTTACCCCAAACAAGAACTGTGCATCCACTCATGAAAAAACAGGAGGAAAACTGCCTCAACTTTAGCCACTTTCTCTGCTCTTCTGACCATTATGACTTTTAAAATTATTAAGGTCCAGTCTCAGAGCATTTAAACACGTTATTATTTCCAATTCCAATATATTTGGTAAGAAATAACTATAAAGGGAGATTTGCCTTTAACTACCTATATCATTGTTTGAATATGCCCTTTCTGTGATCATATGGAAATCTAGCTAAAAGTGCAGAAAAATAAATTCTAAGTGCACTAGCAGCTAGAGGTTGCCTGATATCTAATTATACTTTAGTCATAATCACTTGCATTTAATTTCTACTCTATATTAATCACATGACTTGAAGCTATAACTACTTGTACTATTTTTCTGGCTGTTTTCTTTGTTCTGGTGCCAAGGCTCTGTTCAGAAAAATGTGAAATCCTCTTTCTTCTTGCTGAAATCTATCTGAATACACACTGCCATAACTATATGCTTATTTGAAATTAAAATAACTTTTTCTTATATATTATAGAATTTAATCCTTACAACACCCTTGTGAAAATGTTGTTATCCCATTTTATAGATGAGGAGGCTGAAGCTGGAAAGTTAAGTAAACTTCCTGAGATCATACAACTAAACACATAAGTGGCAGTGCCAGGATGTGAACCCAGGTCCTTTGACCCTCAGGGAAAATTTTTTTAAAATTTATCTTTATTGTTGAAAGTATTACAGGTGTCCCATTTTTCGCCCCCAATTGACCCCCTCCACCTCGCTCCCACCCCCTCCCCAGGCCTTCACCCCATTATTGACTGTGTCCATGGGTTATGCATTATGCATATTACTTCTTTGGTTAATCTCTTTCCACCCTCCACCCCCCTTCCCTCTTTTCTCTGAAATATGATCGTCTTTTGCATGTGTCAGTGTCTCTAGATCTATTTAGTTTGTCAGATTCTTTTGTTCATTAGCTTCTTGTTAAAGAAGGCCCTTCAACATTTCCTGTACTGCTGGTCTGGTGGTGATGAACTCCTTTAGCTTTTCCTTGTCTGAGAAGCTCTTTATCTGACCTTCAGTTCTAAATGATAGCTTTGCTGGGTAGAATAATCTTGGTTGTAGTTCTATGTTTTTCATCACTTTGAATATTTCTTGCCACTCTCTTCTGGCCTGCAAAGTTTCTGTTGAGAAATCAGCTGACAGTTGTATGGGTGCTCCCTTGTAGGTAACTAACTGGTTTTCTCTTGCTGCTTTTAAGAGTCTCTCTGTCTTTAACTTTTGGTATTTTAATTATGATGTGTCCTGCTGTGACCCTCTTTGGGTTCCTCTTGCTTGGGACCCTCTCTGCTTCCTGGACTTGTAAGTCTATTTCTTTCCCCAGGTAGGGAAAGTTTTCTGTAATTATTTTTTCAAGTAGGTTTTCAATTTATTGCTCTCTTTCTTCCCCTTCTGGCACCCCAATAATACAAATGTTGGGCCTCTTGAAGTTGTCCCAGAGGCTCCTTATGCTATCTTCATATTTCTGGATCCGTTTTTTCTTTTTGCTCTTCTGGTTGGGTGTTTTTTCCTCATGTTCCAAATTGCTGATTTGATTCTCAGCATCCTCTACTCTGCTGTTGATTCCCTGTAAATTATTCCTCATTTCACTCTGTGTAACCTTCATTTCAAATTGGTACTTTATTGTATCATCAATTTTCTCAGTTATTTTCGTGAAACTCTTACTAATATGGTTGAGCATCCTTATAAACAAAATTCTGAACTCTGTATCTGTTAGCTTGCTTGGACCTATTTCATTTAATTCCTCTTCTAGAGATTTCTTCTGTTCTTTCCTTTGTGACATGTTTCTTTGCCTGCCCATTTTAGCTGCTTCCAGGTGTTTGTTTCTATGTATTAGGTAGAGCTGCTATGTCTCCTGGAATTTGTAGAGTGGTTTTGTGTAGTAGGTGTCCTGTAGGGTGCAGTGGCTCAGCCTCCCCAGTCACCTGAGCTGGGCCTTCTAGGTGCCCCCTGTGTGGGCTGTGTGCACTGTCCTGTTGTAGTTGAACCTTGGTTGTTGTTGGCATCACTGGGAGGAATTGACTCCCAGGCCAATCAGCTGTCAGGACCAGCTGCAACAACAGCCAAAGAGCTGCTGTGCTGGAGACACCCCTGTGGATCAGGATTTAGTTTAAAGGAGCTTTGGTGTTCACCAAATGTGCCCCTTGAGTGTGTCACTTGTGGATGTGGTAGGGTTGTAATCCAGTGTGGTCGAGTCTGACCACTGGGTGCACTGTCTCTGGGGCTTCCTGGGAGGTGTAAAGTCAGCCTGTGCCAGTGCCTTGCCCAGGGCCACCCAGCCTGAGCTACACAGTAATCCATAGTCAGCTGCTTCTTGTGCTGGGCTTGGAGATATCCAGGAAAAGCCAAGCTATGAGTCAATGCAGGCTGCCACTAGTGCCTGGCCTAGAGCCACTTACCAAGACCTATGGGGCACGCTGGTGCTTGTTTGAGAGATTTTAGGAAAGTCCTAAGCATAAGGCTCGAGAGGCCACTTGCACAGAAAAGCCGCTGGAAATGGCTTGGTTGAGCTTGCAGGTAGGGAGGGGCGGGGTCTCTGGGAATTACTGGGGCAGGGCCAAAGGTGAGAGTCAGGTGCTGGCTTCGGGCTGTGTGGGGGGAAGACTCGCCAAAGGAGCAATGGCCTATGCCACCTCTTCTGTCTGGGAGGAAGCTGCCTGTCCAACTCTTGCCCCAATTTTAGGCAGTTTTGTTCCCCCCCAAATGTCCCAGGTTCCTTTCAAGCTGCTGCCCAGCACTGGGGCTCAGAGGGAGCGCATCTGAGTCCATGCACGGGCCCTTTAAGAGGGGCTGCCTGGGACTCCCGCACCCTCTGGGACTCTCAGCAAGAGTCCTCGCTGGTTTTCACAGCCCGAAGTTGTGGGGACCTCTTTTCCCTGTCCTGGAGCTCTGGGCTCGGGGTGTTGATGTGGGTCTGGTACCCCTCACTCCTTCGGGAAACCACCACCACCCAGATATCCTTCCTGGGTTTAAACCGCGACACCTGGTGTGGGCCGGTGGCTGCATCTCCACGATTCAGCCCTGATCCGCCTGAGTCTCTACCCCTCCTACCGGTCTCATTGCGTTTTTAGTTCCCTGGTTGTAAGGCTTCTGTTCGGCTAGATTTAAGGAGGCTCCGAGTGATAGTGGTTCTGTATTTTAGTTGTAATTTTGATGTGGTTGTGGGAGGCGGTGGGTGCAGCTGTTACCTACGCTGCCATCTTGTTTCCTCTCTCGAAACTTTTTTAAAATATATTTTTTTATTGATTTTTTTTTTTTTAGAGAGAGAGGAAGGGAGAGGGACAGAGAGATACAAATATCAATGAGAGAGAAACATGGATTGGCTGCCTCCTGCAAGCCCCCTACTGTGCATCGAGCCTGCAACCCAGGCATATGCCCTGACCAGGAATCAAACCAGCAACCTCTTGGTTCATGGGTTAATGCTCAACCACTGAGCTACACTGGCAGGGCCCTCAGGGAAATTTTTTGAACTGTTAATTGAAGTACAATATCCATTCGTAAAAGTGAACAAATCATAAGTGTAAACCCAAATGAATTATGACAAGGTGAACACACTTATGTAAGCAGATGTTAGTCAAGAAACAGAACTCAGCACCTAGGAAGCCCCTTTCTGTCTCATTCTAGTCATTACTCCCCCAAGGATAACCACTATGTTCATTTCTAATGACATAAATAAGTTTAGCCTTGTGAGTCATCCACTAAGAATTATGTTGTATAGGGCTTCTTTTTGTGAGCTCCATCCATGCTATTGATTAGAATGGTAGTTCATTTATACTTATTGCTGTTATGTCATGTACTCCATGATATCGTGCATTGAAAAGGGTACTTCACATCCTTCCATGAAATTCACCACCTCAGCATTATCATGAGAAAACATTAGCAAACTCAAATTGAGGGATTCTCTATGAAATGTGTGACCTATACTCTTCAAAACTCTCAAGGTCATGAAAAGCAAGGAAATACTGAGAAACTATCACAGCCTGGAGGTGATGAAAGAGACATGTCAACTAAGTACAATGTACTATCCTGTATTGAAAAAGGACATTCATGGAAAAACTGGTAAAATCCAAATAAAATCTGTACTTTACTTAATAGCACGGTACAAGTAATAGTTTCTTAGTTTTTACAATTGCACCATGGTTATTGGAGTGTTTATTGGAAGCTGGTTGAAGAGATATAAAAGGGAAAAAGAGTGTATGTGAACCCTCTGTACTATAGTAACAACTTCTGTAAATCTAAAATTATTCACAAATAAAATTTTAAAAATGAGCAAATGATTTGAAAGAATATTTTACTCAAGATGCACAAATTACCAATAATCACCCCCAAAATGTTCAAAGTCATTAGTCATTGTTGGTGGTAATGTAAAATGGTGCAGCCACTTGAAAACTGTTTGGGAATTCCTCAAAAGTTAAACGTGAAATTACCATATGACCCAGCAATTCCACTACCCAATAATATTTGGTTAAGATAATATGAAATGTTATGACTAATTTTATTTTGCTTTTCCACAATTAGAGTTATGGATCTGACAAAAATCAGTATGTGGATGAGAAGTGAAATCATGGGAGTAGAGAAGTTTCCCCAGTTTTCTGGCTTTAGTAACCAAGTGGATGACAGTTCTACCTACTAAGATGGGGAAGACTGGAGAAAGAATTGACTTTGGAAAAAATGGAATTCAGGAATTCTGCTTGGGGTTGTTAAGTTGGAGATACCTGCAAAGGAATGTTAAATAGACAGATATATGAGACTGAAGAGGTCTGATTGTAAATACACTATTTTTAAAAAGTCATACCAGCCTTTTTTAAGTACACACGGGTCATGCTCTATCTACTATGGCTGCTCTAGGGAGGTCATTCCCTGGGTCCTTGAGAGTCAAATTTAAGGGTTCTTTTTCTCTTTTATACAGTGACTATTCAGATGGTGTAGTCTGCTACATGAACTAGAGTAATGGTAATTTCATCTAAGATGACTGCTTTGTGAAGACATTTTCAAGCCTGCTAATGGTTATTGTCTACCACAGTGCTCAGTCTGGGGGAAGATTTTTGCTTACTACTGTTTAAAGCTGTCATCAGTTTAAAGGGGAGTATAAACAAGGTGGCTCAGCTCACCTGGTGGTGTTGGGGCTCAGCTTGAGGGTTAACTTTGACTACTCCCAGACACTGTAAGTGGGCCTCATAGTGGCTGTGGACAGTGACCCCTTTTAGACAAACCCATTACCATCACTGTCCTTCCCACAGGGCAGAATATTTAAAATATTATAGATGGGTGACTCCAGTTCTTGGACCCTCTTTATGGAATGGAATGGTTCCTGGGGCTGTTATAACCAGTCTGAGTTGTCTCAGACAGGTGAGGCTAGGAAAGATTTTTGTTTTGTTTTGTTTTTCAAATCCACTTTTATTTCCTTTGAATCCTCTTCACACAAAGAACTCCTCCACACACCACATTTCTTGCAGCTGTTCATGTTGGTCAGGTTCCATTTTACCCTTAAAAATTTGCTGGCATCAAAATATGACAGTTAACCAGTGTTAAATCTACCAGATATTTACATGGTACAGCACATTAAGCTTTAGACAGTTGGTAATTAAACCACATAAAAAAATAGGATAATAGCCACGTGTTCAGAATCAGGTGTTCACAGCCCCCATCTGGCAACTGTACAAATGGTTCCCAAAGGAAGCAGAGGCAATAGGCAGTTGCTTCAGAGGACATTGAACACTATGATCAGGAAGCACGTTACAATGTTACCGCAGTGTCCTGTACCACCCCAACTCTCTCTCAGGTGGTCTCATAATTCTAGAATGTCAGGTCCGGCTGATACAAAATGAAGACAGACAACACAACATTTACTCTGTGGACATATTCTAACTCCTACTGTACACGCATTGTGATTTTGAACACAACTCGTCCTAAAAACTTGTCATGATCAATCATGGTTTTTCAGGTTGGGTGATCCAACAATCTTGCACTGGACTGTTACTTCTTTTGGGGTTTTGCTAGCACTGAGGCTGAGTTGGATAGCAACCAATGGCTGTAGATAGCTCACATGCAGTTTTTTCCCATTATATGGAAAATATTTTAAGTCCATATGTCCATCTGGAGGATAAGCTGATAGAGGTGTCATGTTTCCACCCTTAGAACTACCAGCTCGAGCGGCGCAGCCTGGCGTCTGCAGCAGAAGATGGAACGGCCGAGAACACCTCCTCACTGCCGCCGGCACTGGAACCGACTGTGCCACGCCAAGCCGGGCTGTCGCTGAGGACGTGGGAGCCTGATGTGTCCACCCGCTGCAGCCAATCCCCGCGCCTCTCTAAGAAAGATGTTCTTGAAATAAAGGTCTGGTAGGGTGGTAGAACCAAAATAGTCAAAAGCAGCTGACTTAGGATAGGCATGAGACCTAAACACAGTATGTGATCCTGGATTGAAAGAAAATTGCTATAAGGAATATCATTGATAAAATTTGAATATGAACTGTCTGCATACTAGATAATAATATATCTATGTTAAACCTCACAACTTAATAATTTAACTATATTTGTTGAAGAGAATGTACTTGTCCCCAGGAGAGTCACAGGAAAATATCCAGGGACAAAAGTTCAGGATATCTTTGTATATCCTTACTTTCTGCTCTTATCTTCATTGTCTGGTTTTTCATTTTCTATATTCTTAAATTGGATGGTTATTTTATTGTTTTAGCCTTTCTCTTCCCTCCCTCCAATATAAGCATTTTGGTCTATAAATTTCCCTTTAATTTCATAGTGGCATTTCATTGTCTTTGACATATAACAATTTGTTTAGCCCTAATTGTTTTCTCATTTTCATTACTATATCCTTTTTATCCATTAATATGTAGAACTACATTATAATTGTAAAAAATATGGGATTCCAGTTATATTTTTATTTGATATCACATTTAATTTTATGTTCAGAGAATGCTGTCTGCATACTTCCTACTGTTTTAATGTGTTGAGACTTGGCTTAGCATGTACACATGTTTTGTACACATTTCATATTTGAATATTATATATGCTTTCCAGTCACTGTGTCAAAGTTTAATTATGTATCTATTACTTCAACATGTTAATAGTGGTACTTAAAATATATCTTTTACTCTCCCCCTTTAATTCCATGTTTTAAAAATATTTTTGACTCCCTGTTCTGTCAGTTACAAATAGAGACTAATGTAAATCTGTTAATACCTCCTTGTATTTTTGACTTCCTTGTTTTGAGCAAAATTGTTAGTTGCATACAAATTTAGAAAAATTGTATTTTTCTGATGAATATAATTTATATCTATAGGGAAAAAAAGTTCAGGATATCTACAACTTACTCCCAAATGGCACAGCTAAAATAATAATGACAACAATATGCATGTGTGAGTGCATGTGTGCACAAAGGGAGAGAGAGGTGTGGCATGTCAAAGTGACAATATGTTAATCATTAATGAATCTACATGAAGGGCAAAAGTTCACTATACTATACTTAAAATTCTTCTGGAAGTGTGAAAGTTTTTTTTTTTTCTTTCCCAAAAATAAAATGTTGGAGGCTAAAATGAAAAAACAAACCTGGCTTAGGAGGCCAGGGAACCTAGATTGATGAAGGAACGTAGTTGGATGAAAACATAGATGGGTCTGGGAAACTTCTCAGAGTAGGTGTTCTCTGTGTGTTTGTCTTGATATGTCAGGAAGTGAGCTCGATGTGAGCCAGTAAGCCTGAGGCTCCTCAGAACTGAATTGCTTGTGAAGGTGCATGCAGTTTGGCCAGTTGTCCCACAGTCTAGCGGTGAGAGTAGAAATTGATATCTTTTTCTAAATTCCTTTCCAGAAAGGCAGTATCAGAAAGGCTAACTTGTCCGTACCTTTTTGTATATATGCATCTGTTTTTATTTCTTTCCCCAGCATTATTAAGGTATAACTGACAAATAAAAATTGCATGAATTTTAGGTGTACAACATGGTGTTTTGATAAATGTACACGTTATAAAATGATTAGCACAATCAAGCTAATGAACACATCCATCACTTTACCTTTTAAGTGGTGAGAACACATAAGATTTACTCTCAGGAAATTTCAAGTATACAGTACAGTATTATTAACTATACCTTTGTTTAATGTAATTCCCTTTGTCTTTGAATATGTATAGTATACACACATATAGCTCAAAGCGTAAACTCTCCCTGGATATACAACTTTTTGAATTATCTCCCTAGAGGTGGCCACTGAAACCTAGAGAGAGTACCAAGTACAAAGATCAAGGGACCTGAAGTAGAACCTTAAAAGGTTCAATAGCAAACAAGTAGCCAACAGAGGCTGAAAAGGAATCCTAAAAAAGCTTGGGGAATATTGACAACATAACAGCCAAACAGAAGAAAATGTTTCAAGGAGAAAGGAGTGGCCTACAGTCCAGAACTGCCTTGACCAATATGATAGCCACTAGTCCTAAATGGCTAGTTAAATTTAAATTAAATTTAAAGTTCAGTTTGTAGTCACACTAGCCACATGTGTTTATGGCTATTGTATTGGACAACACAAATACATAACATTTTCACCACTGCAGAAAATTCTGTGGGACAGCACTAGGCTGAAAACCAAGCAAGATAACAAGCATAAAGTGTCCAGTGAAACTTAGTGATGGGGAAGGTCACTGGTAATCTTGATGAGAGCAGTTTCAATAGAGGGATGGCAGCAAAAGCCAGAGTGAGAAGCTAGTGGAGATGAAGAAATAAAACTTACAAATTTAGACAGCTTATTTAAGAAGTTTGGCTGTGGCGAAGAAACCAGATCTGGTGTAATTGCTGAAAAAGGAGGCTTGGATGAGGTGATTTTTAAGATGGGAGTTTTGAAACCCTGGAGAGATTATAAATTTAAGTGAGAGAGTAAATAATCATTAAAAGGAGGTTCCTGAGAAACTAGGTAGTTTGGGACTCAGCGCTTGGGTGGCAGAACTAGCCTTGGAAAAGAGGTATCTTTTCTCATTTTAATAAGAAAGAAGAATGGGCAGAAGGACAGGTAGATTTATAGATTTGATGGCAGAAAGTTTAGGAATTTTTTTTTTAAATTTTTTAAAATTTATTTTTGTTTAAAATATTACAGATGCGCCTTTTTCTCCCCAATGACCCATTCCATACTGTCCCATACCCCTCCCCAGTCAATCCCCCCACCATTGTCCATGTCCTTGGGTTGTGCATATAGGCACATAAATTCTTTGGATACTCTCTCCCCCTCCCCCCACCTGCACTCCTCCATCCCTCTGACATTTGTCAGTCTCATCTATGCTTCCATGTCATTGAATCTATTCTGTTCATTAATTTATTAAGTTCTTTAGATTGCATGTATAAGTGAGATCAAGTGATTGTTTGTCTTTCTCTGTGTGGATTATTTTACTTAGCATAATTTTCTCCAGGTCCATCCATACTGTCCCAAAGGGTACAAGATCCTTCTTCTTTACAGCTGCATAGTATTCCATGGTGTATATGTCCCACAGCTTTTTTATCTGCTCATCTACTGATGGGCACTTGGGCTGTTTCCAGATCTTAGCTATTGTAAATTGAGCTGCTATGAACATTGGGGTGCATATATTCTTTCTGATTAGTGTTTCAGGATTCTTATGATACATTCCTAGGAGTGGAATCACTGGGTCAAAAGGCAGCTCCATTTCTAAGTTATTGAGGAACCTCCATACTGTTTTCCATAGTGGTTGCACCAGTCTGCATTCCCACCAGCAGTGTACTAGGGTTCCCCTTTCTCCACATCCTCGCCAGCACATGTCATTTGTTGATTTGTTGATGGAGCCATTCTGACAGGTGTGAAGTGATACCTCATTGTGGTTTTAATTTGCATCTCTCTGATGATTAGCGACCTTGAGCATTTTCTCATATGTCTCCTGGCCATCTGTATGTCCTCTTTGGTGAAGTTTCTATTCAGGTCCTTTGCCCATATCTTAATTGGGTTGTTTGTCTCCCTCTAGCTGAGTAATATGAGTTCTTTGTACACTTTGGAAATTAGCCCCTAATCAGATACATTTTTGGTAAATATGTTTTCCCAGACCGTGGGTTTACTTTGTATTTTGAGGCTGTTTTCTTTTGCTGTGCAGAAGCTTTTTAGTTTGATGTAGTCCCATATATTTATTTTTTCTTTTGTTTCTCTTGCCCTAGGAGATGTATCAGTGAAAATTCCACTATGTGGGATGTCTGTGACTTTACTGCCTATGTTTTCTTCCAGGATTTTTATGGTTTTGTGACTTACATTTAAGTCTCTTATACATTTTGAGGGGTTTTTTTTGTGTGTGTGTATGGTGCAAGTTGGTGGTCTTATTTCATTTTTTTGCATGTATCTGTCCAATTTTCCCAGCACCACTTATTGAAGAGACTGTCTTTACTCCATTGGATACTATTGCCTTCTTTTTCACATATTAACTGACCATAATGGCTTGGGTCTATTTCTGGGGTCTCTGTTCTGTTCCATTGATCTATATGCCTGTTGTTGTACCAATACCAGGCCATTTTTATTACAATGGCTTTGTAATACAGTTTGAAATCCAGTAATGTGATCCCTCCCACTCTGTTCTTTTTTCTCAAGATGGCTGCAGCTATTCGGGGTCTTTTTTGGTTCCATATAAATTTTTGAAATGTTTGTTCTAGGTCTGTGAAATATGCTGTTGGTATTTTTAATAGGAATTGCATTAATTTATAAATTGTTTTGGTGGTAAGGACATTTTAGTGATATTAATTCTTCCAATCCATGAGCATGGTATATTCTTCCACTTGTTTAAATTTTCCTCTATTTCTTTTTTCAGTGTCACATAGTTTTCCGAGTACAGGTCTTTTACATCCTTGGTTAAGTTTATTCCTAGGTATCTTATTTTTTTAGTTGCAATGATAAATGGTATTTGTTTGTTTGTTTCTCTCTCTGAAAGTTCATTGTTGGTGTATAAGAATGCCCTTGATTTCTGGATGGTGATTTTGTATCCAGCTACCTTGCCAAATTTATCAAATCTATTAGTACTTTGATGGAGTCTTTAGGGTTTTCTATGTACAATATCATGTCATCTGCAAATAATGACAGTTTTACTTCCTCCCTTCCAATTTGGATACCTTTTATGTTTTCTTTCTGCCTGATGGCTATGGCAAGGACTTCCAGTACTATGTTGAATAAGAGTGGTGAAAGTGGATATCCCTGTCTTGTTACTGTTTTTAATGGAAATAGTTTTAGTTTTTGCCCATTGAGTATGATGTTGGCTGTAGGTCTGTCATATATGGCCTCTATTATGATGAGGTATGATCCCTCTATTCCCACTTTGCTGAGAGTTTTTATCAGAAATGGGTGCTGGATTTTGTCAAATGCTTTTTCTGCGTCTATTGATATGGTCATATGAATTTTGACCTTTATTTTGTTTTGTGATGTATCACATTTATTGATTTGTGGATGTTGTACCAGCCTTGCATCCCCAGAATAAATCCCACTTGGTCATGATGTATGATCTTTTTAATGCATTGCTGGATCCAGTTTGCTAATATTTTAATGAGGATTTTAGTATCTATGTTCATCAGGGATATTGGCCTGTAATTTTCTTTCTTTGTATTATCTTTATCTGGTTTTGGGATTAGGATGATGCTGGCCTCATAAAGAGTTTGGGAGTTTTCCCTCCTCTTGAATTTTCTGGAATAGTTTGAGTAGAATAGGTGTTAATTCTTCTTTGAATGTTTGGTAAAAATCGCCTATAAATCCATCTGGTCCAGGACTTTTGTTTGCTGGGAGTTTTTTGATTACTGCTTCAATTTCATTAGTTGTTATCGGCCTATTCAGGTTTTCTGCCTCTTCTTGCTTCAGCTTTGGAAGGTTGTATGCTTCTAGGAATTTGTCCATTTCCCCCATGTTGTCCAATTTGTTGACATATAGTTGCTCATAGTATTTTCTTACAATCCTTTGTATTTCTGTTGGGTCAGTTGTTATATCGCTTCTTTCATTTCTGATTTTATTTATTTGCATCCTCTCCCTTTGTTTCTTAGTGAGTCTGGCTAAAGGTGCATCAATCTTATTTACCTTTTCAAAGAACCAGCTCTTGGTTTCATTGATTTTTTTGTATTTTTTTTTAGTCTCTATGTCATTAATTTCTGCTCTGATTTTTATTATTTCCTTCCTTCTACTTCCTTGGGGCTTTTCTTGCTGTTCTCGTTCTAGTTCTTCTGTTCATTTTCATTACTTTCCATGAAGTGTTTGATTTCTTCCTTGACCTCATTGGTAACCCATTCATTGTTTAATAACATGCTATTTAGCCTCCATGTGTTTGAATATTTCTGAGTTTTTTTTATAGTGGTTGATTTCTAGTTTCATGGCATTGTGATCCAAGAAGATGCTTGATATGATTTCAGTCTTCTTATATTTGTAGAGACTTGCCTTGTGCCCTAACATGTGGTCTATTTTTGAGAACGTTCCATGTGCACTTGAAGAGAATGTGTATTCTGCTGCTTTGGGGTGAAATGTTCTGGAAATGTCAATTAAATCCATTAGGTTTAGTGAGTCATTTAAGGTCTGTGTTTCCCTGTTGATTTTTTGTCTTGATGGTCTGTCCAATGCTCATAGGGGGGTGTTAAAGTCCCCCACTATGATTGTTTTGCTGTCAATCTCCTCCTTAAAGTCCCCCAAGAAATTTTTTGTATATTTAGGTGCTCTTATTTTGGGTGCATAAATGTTTGTAAGGGTTATTTCCTCCTGTTGGATTGATCCCTTTAGTATTATGTAGTGACCATCTTTGTCTCTTGTTATGGCCTTTATTCTGAAGTCTATTTTGTCAGAAATAAAAATTGCTACTTCAGCTTTCTTTTCCTTTCCATTTGCATGGAATATTTTACTCCATCTCTTCACTTTTAGCCTGTGTGAATCTTTTGCTCTCAGGTGGGTCTCTTGTAGACAGCATATATTTCGGTCCTGTTTTCTTATCCATTCAGCTACCCTATGTCTTTTGATTGGGCCATTTATTCCATTTACATTTAAGGTTACTATTAATATAAACTTATTTAATGCATTTTCCCCCTTTATGCTGATGTACCTTTCTCTCACTATTCCTTCTTTTTCTTAAAGCAGTCCTTTTAGCATTTCTTGTAATGCTGGTTTGGTGGTACTGAACTCCTTTAGCCTTTTTTTGTCTGGGAAGCTCTTTATTTCACCTTCAATTTTAAATGATAGGCTTGCTGGATAAAGCAATCTTGGTTGCATGTTCTTGCTTTTCATTACTTGGAGAACTTCATGACACTCCCTTCTGGCCTGAAGATTTTCTGTTGAGAAATCAGCTGTCAGCCTTATGGGGATTCCTTTGTAGGTCACTGCTTTTCTCTCTCTTGCAGCCCTTAATATTTTCTCTGTCCTTAACATTTGCCATATTAATTATGATGTGTCTTGGAGTGGGTCTCTTTGGGTCCCTCTTGTTTGGAACCCTCTGTGCTTCCTGAACTTGTGTGGCTTTTTCCCTCGCCAGTCTACGGAAGTTTTCTGTCATTATTTCCTCCACCAAGTTCTCTATCCCTTGCTCTCTTTCCTCCCCTTCTTGTATTCCTATAATGCTAATATTTTTTCACTTCATATTGTCCCAAAGCTCCCTTAAACTGTCCTCATGCTTTTTTAAGTGTTTTTTTCTTTTTGCTGCTCTGATTGATTTTTTTCTACCTTGTCTTCTAAGTCACTTATTCTATCCTCTGCTTCATTGAGCCTGCTTTTAATTCCTTCAAGTGTATTCTTGATATCAGATACAGCATTCTTTATTTCTGTCTGATTTTTGTTTATGCTATGTATCTCTTTTTTCATGTTTTCCCTGAAGTCCTCGATCTGATCTTCTATTGCCTTGTTTTTCTCTTTAAGTTCCTTGAACATCTTCATTATCAGTACTCTGAACTGTGTTTCTGATAACTTGCTTAACTCCGTCTCATCAAATACTTCTTCTGGAGATGTTTCCTGTTCTTTAATTTGGGGGTTGTTTCTTTTTCTCCCCACTTTGGTAGGTCTTAGTGTTTGTATCGATATATTTGCTGTCTCCCAGTCTTGTGGGGTGGGATTTTGTCTTGTGGGTCCAGTGGAGCCCAGAGGTGTGTTTTCCTTATACTTCTGAGCTCTTTACTCTAGGCATGTCCCTCTTGTGGGTGTCCCTTTTGTGGTTTCTTTATGTTCTCCTGTTGTGGTTGGTTCTAGATTGTCATTGATCAGTCCTTGGGAGGACCCTCCTCTCAGGTTGGCTAACTGTGCCTCAGCCCCAACCTCATCGTGTAAGCTGTTGTACAGGTGCTGGCAAGGCAGTTCAATACAAAACTAAACTTCCAGGAAACAAGAGGTATCGTAAAAAATATCTTGACAGTCTCAATGAAAACAACCCATGTTAAAACAGAACTGGGAAAGTGAAGGGAGAACACACACACACATGCACACACACAAAGCTTAAGAAAAAGAAAGAGAAAGAAAAGTAATGCTTAGAGAGGGAAATGTATATTGTTGTTAATAGTGGTGAAAATTTAGAAAATAATAATAAACTAAAATGTAAAAAATAGAGAAGCTACTGGGAGATAACAGAAGCAGAGAAAAGATTCTGAAAGATGGGCCAGCAAAAAATTAAGGGAGAGAATAGGAGGAATAGGATAATAGTTGAAAATGAGAAAACAAAAATACAATAAAGAGAATAAGAGAAATTAACAATCGAACAAAAAGACAGGAAGACAGAAGGGAGGATAACAGAACAAAATAAAAGTAGAAAAAGAAAAAAGAAAAAAAGTTATTCCAATGGATAGAGAGAAGAGAGAGAGATATAGCCCAGGGAGGGAGGGAGTCCAGTAAGAGATTTGGGGGAAACTATAGAGGAAAGCAGTAAACTTGATTATAATGATAAACTCCCAGTCATTAAACAGGGAATATCAAGAAAGTCTTGATAGTAGAAGCAAGGATAAAATAAAACAAAGCAAATAAACAAAACAAAACTAAAAACAAACTAAGCAAGACAAAATTCTTTTATAAAAAAGAAAAAAATTTAGTTAATATTTAAAAAAAATTTTTTTTAATTATTATAAAATTTAAAAAAAGAAAAAACAAATTTTCTCCCCTTTCTCTTCTTCCTAAGGAAAAAAGAAAAACAGACACAAAGAAACAAAAAACAAAAAACAAAACAAAACAAAAAAACAGAAGAAAAAAAGATAGTCAATCAGGTGAGTTTCTTCTGCGCAGCTTATGTTGTCTGAGGGTCACTGTTTTGTGTGGTGATTTCTATTCTCCTGGGAGGTACTTGTGTATCAGCCAATGTGAGGAGCAGTGTAGGTTTGGCTCTGGTGTCCTTAGGTAGATGGTTGATCTGAGGCTCTCCATGGACCACCTCCTCTTGTCAGCTGTTTTGCAACCTTGTAGTTGCCTGGTCTTACTCCAGAGTCTTCTGTAGAGTCTTTAGGGTGCAGGGTGGCTAGTGCAGCCCAGGGTGTCACTCTCCTTAGAGGTGTCGCTGTCAGGCACTCACTCTGCGGGAGTTAGTCTCTGCTCCATGGCCAGCTCCTCAGTCCCTACCCTGTCCCCTGATTCTAGTTCCCCAGACTCTGTCCTGCTGTGGTTCAGATTGATTTCAGCCTGTTGCCTTTTCTGTATGGGCCATTTCAGCAGCCTGGGCTCAGTGGGTTTGATTAAAAAAACATTCTGGTGAGCCCTTTGCCTGCCCAGCCCCCAGCAGGGGTTTTCAGCGTTTCTTCCAGTTCCCACACAACAGTCCCCGAGAGCCTTATTCTTGCAAAGTCCTCCTGTGAGCTGCTCTCCCTCCCCCCTCATGACTGTGCCCTGTGGGGGTGTCTGGGGCCTCAGTGAGCGGGACTCACCCCTTTCCTGTTGGGGGTGGTGCTCCTGGCTACAGGAGAGGCCGGTGGGCTCCGCCCCTCCCTGCTCAGCTCTGATTGGCTGGTTGCACCAGGCCTGCCCTCAGACCATCTACTGTGCAGACCCCAATCCCAGCCTCCACTGGTTGGTCTGGTGCAGTGCACGCTGGGAAGGTGGGAGCCAGTTCCCCGATCAAACTCACAAACACACAAAGCAACGCACAGGCAGAGAGCCTGCCCCACAAGGTCCCACCGCCCGTGCACCAAGGCACCCAGCAGGAGGGGACCCAAAGTCAGCTCCACTCAGCTACCCGCACCGCTGGTCTCAGCAAAGCTGGGGCAGCTTCACGTGCCACCACGGCACCCCTCAGGGCTGGTCACAGGTCCCAGCCTCTGGGCACCAGGAGCTCAGGGCAGGAGAGCTCCTCTTCTCCCCCCAAACCATGTAGATTCAGTGCTTTCTGGGGCTCAACACAATGCCCCACAGGGAGGCAGAGGGTCCCCGTGTGTGGCTGCTCAGTGCAGTCCTCTCGTCCCTCACCACTTGAGTGCCACACACTTTGAGACAGCCTTTCCTATGGTCGGTACCCTGAGCACTAGATGCCGGTCTCAGGTGCCACTAGAAGCTTTGTTTTGCTAGGAAGGCACCATCCGCCATTAAAGGCTTTGTTTCCTAGGAAGGTGCCGTCCCCTCCTTGCAGACTCACCGCTTTCCTGGGTCCCTCTGCCCTGTGCGCAGGGCGCTCCTTCCTCTCTCCTCACTCCAGGTGTGAGATCCCCGCTTTTGGCTGTCGGTCTGCACTCCCAAGGGGAGGGAGCTTTGCAGCCTCCATGCCTCTGGGCTTGGAGCCCAGCACAGGCTTCAGGGGGATCTCCCTTTGTACGCCCTCCCCTCTCTTACCAGACTCTGTGATGTTTCTTCAGTGCTCCTAGGAATTTCTATTGAAAGCTTTCAATTTTTTATGAATCCAAACATTATTTAATTTGCTGGAAGTGAAGGGTGAAATGGCTATAGGATAAGGGGGTATGAAGAGAATGAAGGCTTGAAGTAACTTCTGTGGAGAGTAGGAGAGAGCATTGGCTGGAGCTTTTGTTCTTAAACTTAAGTGTGCAACAGAATCCCTATGGAGGGCTTGTTAAAACGCTGAGTGCTGGACCCCACACCCCTAAAGGTTCTGCTTCAATAAGTCTGAGGTAGGCTGAGAATTTGCGTTTCCAATAAGCTGCCAGATGCTACTGCTGCTGTCCCAGGGACCAAACTTTTGAGAACACTCAGGCTTTGCAAACAGTACTGATGTTGGAAACCATAAGTATTGATGAAGGTGGCAGGGCAGCATATGAGGATAACCAGGAAGGTTTGAAATTGTGGAGAAGTAGGAGAGCTGACTAAAGGAACCATAGTAAGAGTGTTGGTGTAACAGAATATTAAATTAGAAGTTTTGACTGAGGCATCAAAATGCAAGAGATATTGAAGTGATTATTGAGACCGGCTACCCTGTTTGAATTTCAACATGAAGAACCAATAACTGACTTAAACCCTCTTAAACTCTTGAAGGGTATAAAAGGATCTGGTTCTTGGAGATTAGGGAAATATTTGTAAGGAAGATTTATTTCAAGATGGCTGTGCTGTTAGCCTTCTTCTTAGGAAGGAGGGTGCTTCTCCCTTTATTTCAAGTCAGGAAAAAGAAATATCAAAAGACCACTTTGAGAGCTTGATATGTCCCCTCCAGTTAGGGAGACATGATAAAATAGCCTCTGACTCTTACCTGGAAAATACAAAAGGCTGGCCAGTGCTCTAACAGCAGGAGCAAGAGAGTTGCTGCTGTGTTGGGATATGCCTGTCTTCCCAGAAGTTGCCAAAGCAAGGAATGTGAATGTATCCCAGGGATCAGATGGGGGCCATATATGCATGACAGATCTGGAGGCTAGTGGTTCTCTGCAATGCACGGTCTCAAAAGCATCTGTGAAATCACAAAAGCATCCACGAAAGAGTCGGCTTTGAACACCTACTGGGCCCAGTGAGCGAAAAGCCAATTTACAATAGTATCAGTCAAGAAAGAACTTTCCTGTCTCCCTTACCTCTTTTTCATCTCCTTGCTTTGCCTCTGAATAATGTTGCCAGATATAGCAAATAAAAATACAGGATGCCCAGTTAAATTTGAATTTGAGATAAACAGTGAATACCTTTCTAGTATTATGTATCATGCAGTATGTGGGACCTACTTATACTAAAAAAGTTATTGTTTATTTCAAATTCAAGTTAAACTGGGCATCCTGTATTTTATTTGGCAATGTTACTTTAAACAGGATCAGGAATTGCAGTCAGTAAGACAGGAAGAAGGGCTGGAGTTCTAAGGTAGGCCCTTCACCCCTAGCAGGTTCCAACTAGGGTAGGACAAGAGCATTAACTTTTAGTTGAAAGCTTTTGTTATTACATAGGATGGGGATTCTAAGTAACCACTTAAAACTGTTTTGTTACTTAAAGAGGAAGGCAGACAGACAGTGGAAGACAACATTGAAGGTAGTTTAGTTTTATTCTGTGCTGTTAGTTTAACTTACTGATTACATTTGTATATGCAAAAGAAATAAATCTGGAAGTATGTATACCAAACTACTAACAGTGGTTATTTCTGATACCGCAGTAGACTTTTGTTTTCAACTCTCTTGAATTTTGTTTGAATTATTATAAGTATGAATTATTTTGAAAATCAAAATCAAGAAATATCTTTTAAAAACTTTTTTTCCATTTAGTATTTTGTGAACATCTTTCCATGTTAATATTCTTCTAAAAGTGGCTTTTGATATCTGCTTAATATGTCATTATATGAGTGACTGTAGCACAGTGTCTTCGAGTCCCTGATTGAAACTCTCTTATATTTTATTATTAATACAAGTAATATTGCCATGAAATTCTTGTAGTTTAATATTTGTGCATATCTTTAATTATTACCTCAGGAAATATTCCAAAAATGGAATTGCTGAGCCCAGGAGTTAATGTGTGCCTTTAAGCTTGACAAAATTCCCTCCTGAAAGGCTGTCTACCTACACCAACTTCATTACAGGTAATTGTCAATATGTATTTCATTGTTTTGATAATCATTTCTCTTATTATTAGTAAAAATGAATATTTTCAAGTGTTTCTTGGCCATTTGTATTTTCATATTAGTCCTGATGGATTTAACATATTAAATTAATGGATGTTAGCAGGGTTTTGATGTATATCATGCATCATATTACTTTTGTCAATTCTGGCACCCTCCCCCAACACACACACCCATTCTCTAAGTTACCCAATCAATAAATGCTGGTTGAATGTATGAATGAATTATTTAAAGAATCTGGCCAAAGGAAACCCTTCTTGGTTATTTTACTATGGATTATTTTCATGATTTTTTCATCCATTCGACAAACAGTTATGGAGTATCTACTGTGTACATGTGAGGCCATTTAAAAATAATAATGGTATTATGATGGTATTGCTGGCATTATATAAATGTAAAGTTTTAGACAAGGAGACCCCAACACAGGTTTGGTTCCACCGGTAGCTCTTAAAGGCTCGTTTGATAAATTTCCAAGCCAGTTTTTTTAAATCATGCTATTGATAGGATTTTCTAAAGAAAGCCATTTTTGACACTGCCTAATTCATGTTTTTTAGAGATTTTCTTATCAATATCTAAACCCATTAGCCCCACTGAGGGAGGTGAGATTTTCCCAGTCCCCACTTACTAAGGTGGTTATAAGCTTTCAGGGAAATGAATACTAGATTTTCTTCACCACATGTTTGGAGTCCCCTTACTTAAGCAGATGAGGAGCTTGCATTTCTTTATCAGTAAAGGAGTACTGAACCTGGAGATGAAGTTGTAACTAGAAAGAAAGAAAAGAACCAAAACAATGTTTTATGTAGGTTCAGACACAGCTGATGTGAGTGGGAAGTAAAATTGTATTGTTAGAAGAAAATCCTCATGCTTTAGGGTCTTGGTGCCTATGACTGGAAATTCTGACAAAATTCGTGCATGGTAACTTCTTAGTGAAGTGTCTCATTTCTTCCACTTTTAATGCCACTTAAGTGTTGTTGAAATACCTTTCTTCTGACAATGCACTATTATGATGTGGGGGTAGGGTAGGGGAACAATTCAGGGAATGCTGTGGAGATTGCTGTGGAAAAATCCCAAGGATGAGATGAGAGGGGAAGGCAGAGGGAGATGAGGGAGGGGAGGGGCCTGCTCCAGCCTGCGTGTGTGAGAGCAGTACAATGGTCACAGAGATGATTGGGAAGTGCCTTCTGTCAACAACGGAAACCACCACCAACACAACAAAGAATAAAGTCTTTCCTTAGACATGATTTCACCTGCCTTTGACCCTGGGAGCCGCACATCTGGCTCATTGAAATGGCTGCCTGTGTGGACTTCAGAGGGAAAATAATGAAGTAGGTTTTGCCTCTTCCCTTTTACAGTAGCCCCCAAAGAGTGTACACTTGATAAGAACCAAAGTATATTTGTGAAAAGGAACTTCTGAGGGGAGATGCAGCACCTGAGACCAAAGACCTTAATTTTGCCTCAAAAAATTTGGCTATACTGTTTCTATAGAGACCAAAGGGAAGCTTTGGCTCCCCCACTCAGCTATTAAAGTTTAGTGCATTGAAAACTGTCTTCATGCTGTGATACCCTTTCAGGGAGGAGAATAGGGTCTGAACTAATCCATGAAAGTTGTCATGCTATGAACTAGTAGTCAAGCTTTTTCCTTTCAATTGAATCTAAAACTATACTGTACTTCACACTTGATTGGTCCTTCAGATGGAAGGATTCAATATCCCTGCTGGAAATCAGCTCGTCTTCTTCACACAGTGCTGTTGAACGTGGAAAGAACTTATTTCTGAAGCATAATTACCAGATCTAACATATGAAAAGTCGTAAGGATATTTAACTTTTTTTCCTTTTTTAAAATTTTGGTCACTCTTTAAAATGCTAACTTTTATTTCCCCCTTTGACAAAGCCTGTTTACTAGACTATGTCTCCATGCTTGTGCTTGCTGTTTGTCAATAGATGTTGGGATCTATACATGCTCACCAGTCTTTCTTTCTTCAGGATGATAGGCAGACATGCAGCATAAATGTATCGAAGACAAAAAATATCTTCTGAATGCAGCCGTCAGCGAGCCATTGAATGTCCAGTAGCAAAGGTAATGGGTCACTTATTTACCATGAAGACTGGGACAAGAACTCAAGGAATCTGTGTAGTGCTATGCCAGTTGTCTAAGGGAACGGACGGTTTTTCTTTCCCACTTAAAGCGATAGCTTTGTTTGCACATGTTTTATATCAATAACTGGTAACAGTAAAGGCAGAACAAAAGCTCTAATAACCATGAGCCATCTGCAGTGTGAATCAACATTTCCCAAGTTAAACACTACTGTCTTGTGAATGAATATATACAGTGTATATGGTATTTTTAATTGGGGGGAAAAAAAGGCTTGATCTACATGCACCAAAAGGGGGCACCAGGGTATTAAAGAAGTTATGTTGTTTTTGGATGCTCTAAGTGAAATTAAGTGAACTCTGGAGAGGTTTTTAGTATAATTAATATGTGCATGATTTTAAAAACTTCTTATTCTAAAAAGTCGATTGGGGTGATTTCAAGTATTTTGGTAAACCATTTTGATATCTAAATGGAATTCTTTATTGATATGTGGTGATTTCTTTGTAGTTTGATGGTATAAATGTAAAAAAGAAATATATTACTTGCTGAAAAATAATTTATAGAAATCGTAAAAAAAGAAGGCAAGTAAAAAAATTAAAAATTGTATATATGTCTCCTTTACAATCCTATCAATATTAATACCCATGGAAGTTTTCATTGAAATTTTGGTTTATTCTGTCTTTAAAATAGAAGTTTGTCTCTTTTTTGTTGTCTATGACACTTAGAAATTGAAAGAGTATTTGTTTTTATGCATCTGTGTCTAGATGGAAAAAATTTCAGCATTCTATATTGGCTTTTCTGAGAGAAGAATACAAAAGTGGGGATCTTCTGATTATAGCAAATAGTAGCTAATTTAGAGATTAAGCACCATAGCTCCCTGAATTCAGAAAGAATAAATAAAGAGAATAGAAGACATTTTTCTGGAAAGGTTTTTAAATTGTACATTTTGGTTAATTCTACCTTGTTTCTGTGCTTCCAGTAAAGGTAATTTAGTGGAAGAAAAGAGGGAGAGAAAAAATATACTTAATGAGGCTAAAAATATATGCAATGCAAGTAGATGCCACTTCTGTTTTAATGTCACCTATGAGGAGTAAAAACCAATTTGATTTCTAATTTTGTTAGTGATTAAGTGCTATTTATGTATTTTTCCTGTCATCCTGATCCTGTGCCCCTTTCCCTCCCCCACATGAAATAGGGACCTTTTATATGTAATCAAATCTGAACTGCTTGGTTAGCTAATAACTCCTCTTAAAAATGGAAATCAGTGGCCATGATCTTGTTTTCTCTGTATATCTCTACCATTTCCAAAGATGGCTTCAGTCTAAACAAAATGGGTTGTCTTTTCACAGACATTTTCTGCTTTTATCCAGTTATAGCTTCTTTAAAAAAGATAAAATAATAGATTTAGTTGAAATTGTGTTTTATGGTTTATTTTTTACTCAGTCTTTGGTCTTGTTCTTTATTTTATGTTTTGTGATAATTTATGGAATTATATATTATGCAGTGCAAGGCAGTTTACAAGCCGCTATTACATTCCTGTAACTTTTAAGAAACATGTGACTAATTAGTATATTGTTTAATTGTGAGAATTCGATTAAAAAACAAATGTTTTTTGAAATATATGGACTTTATTCAACTAACATAAATATTCAGGTACAATAAATTGTGTATACACTGGAAGATAGTTGTAAGCTTATTTAAAATATAGCAATGTTGAGAGGTTTTTATGACGCTTACTTATTTGAAATAAAAATAGAATAGGGTTCTTGAAATTTGTACCTTCTGTTGTCAACAGTGTACTGATTAGCATGTACTAAAGTGTCCACTTAAAGTCAGGGAAGGAAAGTTACTGTCACTTTTTTTTTGTTGGGGTTATCCCTCACATGTATTGTAAAGGATGTTTGACTTGATCATAAAATATTTAAAATGTGGTCAACACTACTCCCTCTAACTTGATACCTTCAAAGTTGCATTTAAAAAAAATTAGTAGCTGTTTAGTTAATAATAATTGTACTATATTGCTTGTGCTTTAAGTTATATTAATTTCTTAGTGTCACTGAAAAAGAAAAATCATGTTTTTATAATAATGCTTTGTAAATTGTTTACATACAAAGTATTGTATAGACAAATAAGTATTCTTATAAATATTTTATTTCTTTGTGTGCTCTTTAGGTCACTTTGACCTAGGTCAATATGACTGATTAAATCAGGTGGTGTGCATTTTTAGAATAAGAGAAAAGCATAATAGCCAAGATCTAAAAATGGAAATTAATCATGATGCTGATGACTAGTGTTTTGTCATGGCCTCAATCTGTGCTTTGGAGGGGTCTTTTCTTGGGTTTAAATGGTGTTCTATTTTGAAGAACTATGCATATGGTATATGTATGAGGTCAGAACAGCAAAATAATAACTAAGTCAGTTTTGATCTACACTTTTCAGTTCCTTTTAAAAAAATTTTTCCGTTTTTTTTTTTTTTTTTTTTTTTTTTACCCAGCATTTCTTATCACAAGCTTTCACATAAATAAACCATGAAGGCTTTTTCTGGCTTTATTTCACCTCCCAAAAGTCAATTTCTTAATGCTTAAAGATCTGTCTGCCCACATGCTCAGTAGCTTATTTTTGTGGTGTTTTCAAATTATCTCTCCATGGAAGCAAATTAGTGGCCAAGTAGAGCTTATGAAAGAACCTGAAACACACAAAGGTCTCCAAAGGAGCTATTCTCCTTTAGGGAAGCTATCTCTGGATTTTTAAAAAAGCATTAACCAAAGAACTTATAAGCATATATGAACAGCCCATGGACACAGACAATGGACAGGTGGGAGCCTGGGGTGGGGTGGGAGATGGATGGAGGGGAGCAAAGGGGGAAATGGGGGATATGTGTAATACTCTCAGCAGGAATAATAATAATAAAAAGACAGAGAGCTGGGAGGGTGGGGGGAAAGGCATTGAAATCATAGCTGCAAGGGTCCCTGGTCTGTTTCCTGGCATGATGTGTTTGTTGAAAACTCCATATAGAGGGGTTTCGTGCTAGATAGGTAGTTTCTTTTTACAGATCGATTTGTTTACACAGGCACAATCTATGGGAGTTTTTGACCACAAGTTTATTTTTCCCCCATAATCCAGCTCTATTTCTGTATGCAGAGTGAAAGGGACATTTTGGCCTCTGATTATAAAGACAGGAAAGAAGTATAGAAAAAATGATGGAATTAAGGGGAAGAGAGTTTTCAAAGTAATCAAAAAAGAAAAAAAATAATTTCAAATGAAACTCTACATTATTCTAAAGCCAGACATTCCACATAAAAATTTCACCAAAATGAGCTAATTTCAGAGACTGAAAAATATGCATCCTGCCCAGATTCTTGCAGCATCTTCTAAAAGTTGTTTTTTGATGTTTGGGGCAGTAAACTAAAAACTCAGAACAAAATTTGATCTTAGATAAATCATATAGAGCTACGTGTATTTTCTCTAAAATGGACAAACAGAATAGCTGAGGCAAAACTCCAGGACTGATTTGACTTGTCATTCAGCAGAGCTGCAGTCTCTAAATTCACAATGGACTTTCCAGCTTAACTGGCTTTACTGCAGCTGCTTATTCAGAAATTTCAGTGTTATTTGTCAGTGTTGCTTGAGTGATGTGATTAGGAGTGAGATGACCAGAATAGAATTAAAGAGGTGTTCCGAACTTCAGAATCTACAACATTTCCCTGAACTGATGTGGAGACAATACCAATCTCTCTTTTTATAACATTGTGTTCTCTTGGTTGGAACAGTGAGAACAAAGGTGCTAATATGTAGTTCTGAGAAAGGCCAATTATGCCCTCTGCATCAGACAAGATCTAATATGAGTGAATCTAAATAATTGCCAAATCAGATGCACATGAATGTCGTTTTATTATTTACTCAATATCCATTAACCCAGTGTTTATGTTATGTGGAATTGGGTGCATTTGCACAGAAGTTCACCTATGTAGAAATGCTCTACCTCACCTTACAAAAATCTGAAAAGACATTTAGGATCTGTTTGAACATACTGGATCTGTTCTGATTTAGAATAAGCTGGTTAGGCAAAGCAACCAAAGCTGGAGTGTCACAGGAATTCCACATTTTGTACTAAAAAAAAAAAAAAAAAAAATCTTTTAAAACCATTTTCACATTTTTAATCTCATTAGATTCCTTTTAAAAAATTATTAACTAAAATGCATAATTGAGCTGATGCTCTTGATTTGTGTAGGTGTTTATAGTTATGTAGACACAGCCTCTATGGACGGACTGCTCCAGCCTGGGTGAATTACTCTGAGTACAAGGCAATTGCATGAGGTGCCTGCTTCCTTGTGACTATGGCCTGAAAGCTTCCCCTGGAAATAATTTAATAATTTAAAGATGCTAGTCAGCACAATTCCATGTTCAGTGTATGTGTTTTGGGGGTAGAAGGGGAGTTGTAGAATGTATTCATACACAGCAGCCTTTTCCCTCCTCTCAACTTTTCTAACAGTTATGGTTTGTTATTCCTGGGGTTTTCACATTCACAGAATTAGAGAATATTACCTGATGTCACATCATGGATACAAAATGGAGGCCCAGAGAAACTTGCCGAAGGCAGCTGGCTCCCTGTTTGTGGATTCCATGTGTCCTCATTAGCTAACAAAACACCTTGATGTCAAGAACTGGGCCTTAGTTAACTTTGTGCCCTACTCAGCACTTAGTGCATCTTGTATGTAGTGGGTGCTGAGTCAATTTGAGTTCTAAAAGCCATGACATTTTCAAACTGACTTGGGATACAAAGTCCTTAATGATTTCCTTGTCAGGCTTTCATTTCAAGATGAGAGAGCTTCAGTATGGCTGCACACTAGGATTTTCAAGTGATCTCAAGCCAAACATTTGATAGCAAATAAAATGGCCACTGAAGGTGTAGTTTTAAAAAGGATTTGATTCTATTTTTAAAGAACTTTTCTTGTGGAAGTACAGGGGACAGAAAACTGTGTGTTGCTTTTATTAGGTATCCAGTAGATGTCCCTTAAAAATACTACACACAAAATTTGAAGGCTCCAAACTGATCTGACTCATTAGACTTAATGAAATCCAGGAGAAAGTACTTCTTGAATACTGAGGCCTTTCATATTATCTTTTACATAATTCGTTACAAGTAATTTTCATCTAGTAAGTACAAGAAATAGGCCATCTGCAAAAAAAGAGCACATTTCCCTTCACAATATGACAATGCTATCTGACAGCTATTAGAACTTGAAATTCAGTTGCTTGCCAAGTAATTCTTCAAGTGTACCTCATTCCCAATAAAGGGATTTGGTATTCCATTTTTTTCTTTACTACATTGAAAATCATTTAAAATTTCTCTTCCATGGAAACACTTTTGTGTTTCTATAATTATTATGTATGTACTTTCTGGTCTCACATTTAAAAAAAATAATTTGCTTTAATGCCATAAAATCTCTTTTAAATTTAACATTGAGACAACAGAAATGTGAAATGTATAAATGTTGTTTTGTTTTTAAGTATCATAAAACCATTTCATTTTTATTTTCCATCACATTTGAGTTGTGGAGTTTCCCTCTCTAAATTCTGTTTCCAGTAGGAGTTGCTGAGAAATGCTGAAAATGGTAACTCAGTGCTATGGTATACATTCACAAATTGACTGACTTCCAAAATGACAGCAATCGCCAGAATCTAGAAAGTTCTTTTTCTTTCCATCATTCTATCTTTGGCCAAAATAAATTGGGTACTGCCCTATCTCTGCCACTTCCAGTTAGAACTTCAGAAGTTACTTAAACTTTCTAGGCCTCAGTGTCTTCATCTATAAATGAAGGGTCATCACAAGAACCAAACCCATAGGGCTGTGTGAACATAAAATTAGCTAATGCAGGTAAAGTGCTTTGTCTAATGCCCAACAAATATATTTCAATTTATTACTAGTAGTAATAATGTTTGATTCTTAGCTCAGTCCTAAGTGGTATTTAAACTCTGGGTCAAGAAAACAGAAAGTAAAGAAAGTGGCTTTTCTGACTGGTGCTATAAATAGATATGAGGCTTTTAGAAGTACAGTCAGTCCATAGCTTTACCCTCATCCCCTGAAGAGGGGCAAGAGACAAGCAGGCCTTCACAAAACCACCCTTGATTGCTGCAAAATAAGCCTAAATAGCTTCAGTTTTCTGTTACTGGAACTCATGGATAGTTAGCTACAGCAACCCCTGGCCTGCCTAAACCCCTTTCATCCATTTTAAATTCACTCTATTTAAGGCAGCAAAAAGGTGGTACTCCTTCTATACCCATGAAGCTATCAAATATTCAGCATAAATTGTTTCTTAGAAGAGATTATCTTGGGAAACTAAAGGGCAATCTGGCCCATTGTACATGTAATCATTTATCCTTTCGCTAAGCACACTTAAAGACCAGGGGAACAGTTTGCTTTCAGGAACTACAAAATACTTCAGAATCTTTTCATTTACAAAACGAAAAGTTGGTTTAGAGTTCTGAAAAAATCTTCATTTGCCAACCTGCCTATATGAGAATGACTTTAGATTTGGAAAATTCATATTGTAATTGGAAGTGACTTCGGTCTGTCTGGGCATTTTCCTTCACTGTCCTCATCTTGATGACCTCTATACCTACATGTCTTTCCAAAGGAAACTGACACTTCTAGGCCTCAGACTATAGACTAGACACTGGGTATACCTTGTGCCTAGGGAGGGAAAATGAGAGAAGCAGCAAGAATAACTAAAACTAATACTAGGAGCCATATATATTGGACATTTCCCTTAAGCCAAGCACTGCAATAAATGGCTTTCATGAGTTCTTACTTAATAACCACCTTAACAATCTTTATGTTGTAGAAACTATTTATATTCATTTAAAAAATGAGAAAACTGAGGCTCAGGGAGGTTAAATGACTTTCCCAAGGGACATATGGCTATTACGTAATAGAAATGGTGATTCAAACCCAGGCTAATTGTGCTCTGATTCTCATACTTTTAACCACTGTACCATATTCTTTTTTTGATAATATAAAAATATTGGGTCCCCTTCCTCCCACTTTTCATGAAATCAGTTCACAGTTTTGACCTCTCTCAGAGGACTTTGACCATACTTCCCTTGGTTGAGTGAAGAGGGCACAAAGTGGTAAAGACCTGGGGCTGGAAACCTTACCCAAGTCAAACCAAGCAAATCCCCTTACTGAACTTTTGAACTTCTGAGTTACTTAAGTTACTCTACTGGCTTCAAGATGAGGTGCTACAGAGAAACAAATTTAGCTTCAAATCCTGCTGTGTTACTTGCTAACTGTGAGAACTTAAGCAAGTCTCTCTGTCCCACACTCTCTGCTTCTGTAAGATGTAATGACTCCTACTTCAAAGACCTGGTGAGAAAATGAAGTAAGACACTGCACTAGGGAATATAGTCAATAATATTGTAATAACTATGTGTGGTGCCGGGTGGGTACTGAAAATATCGGGAGGAATACGTTATAAAGTACAAATGTCTGACCCCCATGCTGTACACTTAAAACTAATACAAAATAATGTTGAATATAAACTGTAAATAAAAAATTTTTTTTAAAAATTAAATATTTAAAAAAATTAAATGACCTACATCAATATATTTAAAATGTGGTAATCAAGCCAAGGGAAAATACTGATAAAAAAAATAAAATGGAGCAAGAGGTGAAGTTAACACAAAATGCAATCTGTGAAGTCCTATTCACTTGCTAGGGATGGGCCAAACATTTGGCTCTGAGCTTTCTAGTAGCCAATGCAAAAAGAGAAAGACAAGAGGGCATGATTTAAAAAAATAAAACATTGCACATAAGAGAGGGTATGGGGTGCTGCTTAGAGCCCAAACTATAGCATCAGACAGAGTTTGAATCCCAGCTCCCCCGATTTACGAGATGTGTTACCTGAGGCAATTTGCTTAAGCTCAGGTGGCCTCATCCATAAAATGGGAGTAATAGCAGCACCTGCTTCATAGGATACCTCTGAGGACTGAGTTAATTAATATGAGTAACACCTTTAGACAGAATCTGGCCCATAATAAGTGTTCCATAATTTTGCTATTATGCAAGATACTTGGCACAAAAAATGGCATCTCCTATTGTTGTGTTGGTCACCAGTCCCACTTGCCTTCAGAAATAACCCTACCCTAAACACAGTTTATGAACTCCTTAAACAGAGGCCTATCTCAGATTATAGATCCCATACAACTTGCTGTAGTTTTACTCAAGTAGGGAGTCATGGACCTTATGCCCAGTTACATCATGTCATTATGCTCACGAAGAGGGAGGCAGAAGAGAGAATATGAATTCATGGCTCCAAGACTTGTATATATGCTGGGGCAGGACAGGGAAGAAGATACTCAAAGTCACCCTGGAGAAATTATCTCTGGAGTTGTGATTTCCCATCTACATAATATCCAGAATCAGGAACTGTCTTGGTTCCCCAGCATGCACCTTCTTCCTCTCAGGCCTCTTACAGGTCCTGGGAAATATTCTCTTTCTCCTAAGGCACAGGACTGGTAGCACAGAATGGTCTAATGATGTGTAACTTTCACCTCAAACTAGAATCCCTTCCTAGAATTGAAGTGGAGAGGAGGAATGTGAAGTGGAGTGGAGTGTGAAGGGACAGCTTTCCATTCTGGTAAAGAAATCTTTCAGAAGGATTCTGTGTGGCTCATGGCTGTGCCAGATTGCTGTTGCACAATGTTAAGGAGTGATTGTGAGCTCCATAAGGACAGAAGCTGGGTCTGTTCACCCCATACACCTGGGCCACTGCTTGGCACACAGTTGGAAGGCTCAAAAAGGCTGGGGAACCTGGCAAGAGGGAATGATTTGTAGGAATACTGTCAGAGCATATGCATTTATCCTTCCCCCAAAAGAGGGGTAGCATTAAGTACCAGCACCCATTGGTTGCCTCAGTACCAACTTAGGCAAAAATCTCCCTTCTTTCCTGCCAGACAAATACAATTTAGGATCACCACTGTTTCTCCTTAATTTGGCTTAGAAGTATTTTGTTATTTTTTTCTTCCTAAAGTACCTTGATTGCAGCTGGCTATAACATTTATGTAAATTTCAAGTGCCACTCCTATTTGTCTCAGGGTTAACCTAATGGTTTATGTTAATATCAATCAGATCTGCCACTCAGATTTCTTATCCTCTTCACTTTTCACCTAATTGCTGGGAGCCAATTTCCCTCCTGGACCTGGCTGTAGAGGCCCAGTGTATTCCTTTACCCTCTTCATTTCTCCCTTCCTTCACTGTTGAGTGTCTATTCTATTTAATTGTTCCCAGAAGCAGTGAGTCATGATTTCGTGTGTTCCTGATACATGACTATGAGCAACCATCATGAAACTGCATAATTGTTTCCAAAAAGGTCTATATGCACAGTTTCAGGCAATAACAGGGACATAGCTCACAAATGCAATGTGGAAAAAGCTTGACACAAAAGACAAATTCCTATCATGCTGCATGATCCCACTTATATAAAGTTCAAAACCAAGAAAATTAAACTGCTGAACCTTGGGGAGGAGCAGTGACTGCGAAGGGGAATAGGAGGGACATCTGGAGTGCTGGTCAAATTCTTTGTCTTGATGTGGGTGCTGCTCACAGAAGCACATTTAATATTTGAAAATGCATCCAACTGAACACTTATGATTTGTGCACATTTCTCTGTGTAGGTTATATGTCAATGACATTCTTCCCAAATAAGGGTCTATAAAGCCCCAGGATGGATAAATTCCCATGCTGGGTGACACGGGAGATTCTTTTCCCTTCCAAAGAGATTAAAAAAAAAAAACAACCTGAAAAAAGCAAAGGACCCCTTAACGCTCCCCTTGATGGTTGGGGTATCTGCAACCAAACCCTAGTGAATCTTTGGGATCCTCCAAAGACTCTTCCAATATATTTCAGCTCAGCTCATCTTCCCTAGTATGAATGCTTTTCTCTCCCACTAAATGCTGTTAAATATCCTCTCTTCTCTTTTATTACTATTTATCAATTTTTAGTGAACTTGGCTAGAATCCCCAACTTCACTCTAAGTTCCTCAAGAGCAGGAAACTAATTTTTATATTTATTTGCAAATTCCTACAGCACAGGGCTGGTCACAAATGCCCAATTCATAGTTACAGACAAAATAAACTCCAAATCGCAGACAGGAGGGAGAGGTAAAGCTCTTCCATGATCAGGATAGACTTGATTTTCCTTACTCTTCTGTTTCTAGGTCCACTCAATATATTCTCTGCTTTCACATATACCTTGTGAGCCAGTAATTTTCCAGATTTCACATTGGCATGATGTGGTCTCTCCCTTGAGTTAGGACCTGTGAATCAAATACCTATCCAGGTTTGATGAGGCTGTCACTATAAAGAATCAGTAGACCCTGGGCATTTTTTTTTTTTTTTGGATATAACATTGATAGCTTTAACTATTTATGAGTGGGTCTTGAAAGTCCATGACATATAATAATTTGTAATTTTGCTAAAGCATAAATTTGAATTGCACATACTTTAAGGTTGATATGATGGAACGATTGGCCTAGTAAGGTTCCAATTATTCTTAGGAGGAACATAGAAGTTATATGGAGGAAATTATATGCCAATTATGTAATTGTGGGATTTGTGAATTGGAGGGAAACTGGAGATGAAGTTTTCTGAATGCCCAAACTGAATGTCAAGGATTCATTGTACAATGAACTTCATTGAAGTACAATGAACTTCAATTTCCACATCACAGTAGTCAAAGACTTAGCCTTCAAATATTTGTTTCTCATTAGCATTCATTTGACTTAAATGGTCTTAAATGCATGCATACACCAAAATGCTTAAGAGGTGAGAAGAGATTCAGAATAAAATAAGCAGATTTTTCATAATGAGAAATTGGGCATTAAGATTCTTGGCTTTTAGTTCCAATTCTGCACTGAACTCTTTGGTAGCTGTGACTTCAGACAGGTTGCTCTCATTCTTTATTTCTCAGTTTTCTATCTCTAAAGTGAGGAGGTTAGAGCAGATTATCTCTTAGGTACTTCCAGGTATGATATAGGAATTCATGACCTAAACTGCATTTCTGTTTTATTTGAAGCTCTGTTTTCAGTGTTGCCCTCCAAAAGAGATTAATAACTGCCATTACTGAGTATCCACTGGGCTAAAGCCATCAGAACATGAGGCTGCATTCACAGGTAGCTTTTTACTCCAGGAAAGGTGTAGACGGCTCCTAGAGTACAATCAGGTTTAGATAAAGCAACAAGCAAATGAACAAACAAATGACTCATACATTATTTTTTTATCAATTTGAAATCTTTTAAAAAATTCTCTAGACTGTCTTTTGACTTCAAAAGAGAAACATTTTTTAAAAATTTTTATTGAATTTATTGGGGTGACATTGATTCACAAAACCATATAGGTTTCAAGTGTACAACTCAACAAAACATTATCTGCACACTACATCATGCACCCATCACCCAAAGCAAAGTCTCTTTCTGTCCCCATTTATTCCCCTATTTTCCACCTCCACCTACCCCTACCCTTTCCTTCTCACTATCACCACATTGTTGTCTGTGTCTATGTGTTACATATATATGTTTTTTTCCCTTAATCCTTTCACATTTTTTATACTTTCTGATATTCTTTTGAATTTTAATGTTTAGTTTTTGAAACTAGAAAAGTAGACCATGAATCTCTCCTTTATTTCAGGAGGTTCAGCAACTGAAGTGTAGTTCCTGCATCCAGGGTTGGAAGTTAAAGGTCCAACTTGGAATCTCAAACTAGTCAGAACTGGAGGAGAGAATAGAACATTATCTCTTGCTAGATGGGGTAGAAATTGAAGCTTAAAAATGGAAAGTGACTTCCATTCAACTTTTATTTTGAAAATATATATTGAGTACCTACTATGTGCCCAGTGCTGAGAATACAGTAGTGAACAAGGCAAAGTCCCAGCCTTATAGAGCTGACATTACAGTGATCGAGAGAGACTAACATTAATAAGTACACAAATAAATACAACAAGTCTAGAAAGGAGAGGTAGATGGTACCATGGGAGCTGAGAAAGAAGTGCTTGACCTGGTCAGGAAAGTTTGAAAATGCCTTCCTGAGGGAGCCATGCTATGATGAGAGCTGAATAATAAATAGGAGCTAACCAGGTGACAAAGGGACAGCATATTTGAAGGCTCTGTGGCAAGAACAGAAAGTAGGCCATTGTGGCTAAAGGAGAGGGAATTAAGGTAAGGGTGATGCAAAATAAGGCTGCTGCTGTGGACAAGAGACAGGCTGTGTGGAAACTTTGTCTTAAGAGTGACAAGAAGCCATTGGAGGGTTGTAGCATGGGAAAGGCCATGGTGTGATTTGTGTTTTTAAAAGATCACTCTAACTACTATGAGAGTGAGAAGGATATATGATAAGAGAAAAGGCTGGGGCAGTAGTTTGGGTCCAACTGTGAAAGGACTTAAACAATAGGCTAAGGAATTGGACTTGCTACTGTGGATAGTGAGGACTCACCAAAAGCTAAAGCTGGCAAACTGAGTCCACCCCAGATTATGGTTGTAAGAGAATCCTGTGTGAAGTCAACAGGTATTATTAATATTTAGTAGACACCATGAAGGGGTAAATGAGAAATAAATGTCCTGGTCTTCACCCTCCATATTCTGACATTGGCAGCTGACCAAGATAATTCCTTAAATTTCCTGGCCTTCATCTAACAAGAAGTGTGATACTATTTCCCTAAACATTTAAGTCACTGAAGAATATACAAAAAATATAATTATCTCACATAGCTCTGAGTCAACAAGTATTTATGGAGCCCTTGCTATGCACCTAGTGACTACGTTCATAGTATTAATTATCTATTGGTGTTTAACAAATTACCCCCAAATTTAGCAGCTTAAATCTAAACACATGTATTATCTCACAGTTTCTATGGGTCAGAAATCCAGGCATGGCTTAGATGGCCACTCTGTTTAAGGGCCGCTCTCAGGCTTCAATCAAGGTATTGGCCAGGGCTAGCATCTCATTTGAAGGTTGGACTGGGTAAGGATATGCTTCCAAACTCATATGGCTATTGGTATAATTCAGTTCCTGGAGGGTTGCTGGATTAAGGGCCTCAGTTCCTTGCTGGCTGTTTGTTTGGAGATCACCTTCAGTTCCTGGCCCTGTGGGGCATTTATTCATGGCAGCTTGATTCATTAAAGTGTGGTAGCCAATGAAGCAAGAGAGACTCTCGATGCTTGCTCTGGGGGATTTTACAACCTCCTCAGTGAGGCAAAGTCCATGCATAGGAGATAATTGGGAAGCACTATATATGACAGACTGTAATTAAATTCCCAAATGTATGAAAATAGACATAGAATTTTGATAAGGAGGATTAGTAACACAGAAGGCTTTTTAGATAAGGGGTATAGTGTGTGTAGGGATGTGGGAACAGGACAGTATGGTATGTTCAGATGACAAGAGACTGGCAGCATGGGTGAATAGAGGGTAAGTTTTGGGGTGTAATGGAATGCAGGAGAACTAAACAACAGATTCCAAATGTGCCTTAGAGTTTTGAGAGAGAATCACAGTCATCTGAGGGAAGAACCATCATCTCTCCAATGGATGTTTCTATCAATGGCCAAGAGAAGTACCATATGACTGGGCATCAAAGGCACACACGTTGATGAGAATGTACTTTGACAAGAATTTTTATTTTTAGCATTTATAGTATAATTTTATTTATGTAATCATTGCTACTTTGAGGATGTTTCTCTGAACATTTACCTTTCACTACAAGAAAAAAAATTGAGAAATAGCTCTCCCTTTTATTACTTCTACTTTTATTCCCAAATATAAGCTAGAGAGCCTTTTCTTGTTGTTGTATATGGTTTGTCTTTGAGGTCAATATTAGAATATATTTTTCTCATGTCTGGTCCCCGATCCCCAAGCAGGCTCATCCATCCCACTTTCAATACAAAAGCTTATAAACAAATAAAATAATAATGGTTACTAAATAGCTTAAAATGATGGAGTTGGTACATTTTATTTGTAGTTCTCTATGGGGATTAAAAAAGATTTGGGAAAATAATTTGATTTGTTCCAGCCCTTAGTACAGTGCCATGTAGCATCTGATAAATGAGCTCAACAAATGACTGAGTGCAATGCCAATGATTTTTACAGACAACAGTGTGGTGATTGCCAAGGGGAGGGGGATGAGAGGAGGGTAAAGGGGGGATAAATGGTGATAGATGGAGACTTTACTTTGGGTGGTGAAAACACAATACAGTGTATAGATTATGTATTGTGGAATTGTGCACCTGAAACCTGTATAATTTTGTTAACCAGTGTCACCCCAATAAATTCAGTAAAAAGGAAAAAAATGTGACAAGGAATTTTACTTAACCTTGTACAGTTTTACCCAGTTCCTATGCAAAATGAGAAATCAGTCCAGATGTGGATTGCATTTGTATCATTTAAAACTGCTCTGGGGGATCTCCACCTCCCAGGTAGAGGCTCTGTACAACAATAAACCAGTTTATCAAAGATGGAATTTACTGCTCGTTGTTTTTCTGTTAGGGAGGAATTGCGCTAAGCCCAGCAGCAGACATTTTGTGTTACCATGGCAGCCCATATTTCCTGCAGGGTTGTGACCCCTAATGACTACAGTGGGAAGGCAGGAAAAATATAGACTCTTTGAGGATTAGTAAATTACTTATGCAAACTGTCTCTGAGATGGCCCCACAGTATAGAGGAGAAATGAGGAAGCTCTTCAGATTGAGCAAATTGTTATATGTAAATACCTGCATTGGAAGAAAACAAATTACCTATCATTTGATTATTTTTTAAGGGTCTGTTTGTTCTGATAATGAAAGTAACATAAACAAGACTTCATACTGAGAAAACAATATTATTTGTGTATGAAAATACAAATCGCCATTGATATTCTCCTTTCATTCTCAACAACTAATTTTCCCCCTCATCCCCTGAACATTATATGTTCAGATATAATATGACACCTGGAATAATTTTGCAATGTTCCTTGATGGATCACAGACAGGAAAAATAATGAGCATGAACAACTTTATGTAGGCATTGAGAATGCAGTCCACTTTTCCTTGGTGAAACTGGTTTTGTATTGTTTTGACCAACTTGATTTGTCTTAATGGACCGGATACTTTCTGAACAAGAAGCTACAAACAAGATAGAAAATCAAGCATCAATTTGGGTCCACTATGTGTAAGGTACTTTTTCAGTTCATATTTCGTTTGAAATCACATCTACTTTTATTCATACAAAAAAGCATTTATTGAGTGCCTACTATATTACTACTGTTCAAGGTACTGTGTTCAGGTGAAGATGTATCTAAACTTGTATTATTTGGGTAGATCAAATACAGATGGATTGTATTTACTTGGTGTATCCTCTATTGCCCTCAAAGGAGTTCTTTTGTGGAGTATAAAAAGAGGGAAATCATGGTATAAGGTAGATTAACCACATGTCTGAGATGTTACTGATTCATTTTTTTTCTAATATATCTTTATTGATTTCAGAGAGAGGAAAGGAGAGGGAGAGAGAGAGACAGAAACATCAATAATGAGAGAGTCATTGATCAAGCCCACAACCCGGGCATGTGCCCTGACCGGGAATACGAACCCCGATCGCCTGGATCCTAAGTCGACGCTCAACCGCTGAGCCACGCCCGGCCGGGCTGATTCATTTCTTTTAATAGTGTATTTATATAAGAAAAATGTACTTACTAGGAAGCTATTACGTGCCTGGCAGAGCTCCAACCATTTGGGATGGAGTTGTGGGCAAGATCTAGCCTCTCACCTCAAGGATAACATAGTGCAGCTGTGGTTCAAGAAGCTCACTTTGACTTGGCTGTTTGCCCTTCTGGTGTTCCAAGCAATCAGAAGGACTACGTTGAGGATTGTTTCCAGTGGTGTGGACTGACTTGTGTTGACCCATTAGTGGCCTCTCACATGGTTTACCTTGTATCAAAGGCATGGATTTTGGCCAGGCAATGTTCATTTATTTTTTATTACTTGTTTCTTCCATAATACTTTTTTCACTCTATCTTCTGCACATTCTCTTCAGCCAGGAAATTTTTTAGATCTTTACTTTCTATATTAATATTTTTTAAATTGTAGAAATATTGTTATTTTGTTCCACACATTACTTCTGTTCCCTTCACCACCCCTTCCCCCAGCAAAAGATTGAGACTCACTGGGAAGACTAATCTAAAATCAGAAAATGGTCTCCTTAGAGATCCATTCTCCAAATTTGGCTTTAATAGTTTTCAGCAGGTCTAGAATGAATCTGCTGAATGAGTAAGCCAATATTTCAAGTACTTGAAATTTCTTGGTCAAAAGCATTAAATAAACTGTTAAATGTTACCACTCTAAGAAGCAGGATTTTAACATAAATTACACATAAGAGGTGGATATTCCTTTTCATAAAAGAAACAAAACCTCAACCATCAACACAAACCAAAATCATTGTTGCAGTTTGGCCATAAAGTTATGAGGTTTCATTTGGAAGAGTCCATTCCTTGTATGAATAAATCTGTTTACATTGATTCCTTCTCTATGCCATCTTCAAGGGTTTCTAGAGAAGGGAAAGGAGTTGAGACTAGACAAGGTCATTGTGGGATTGGGGTGTCATGGAAAATAGGATGGGACCAATTGGGTTGAATACTGGTGAAAAAAATGATATTGCATCTCCATGCTAGTCAGCCAAAGGATAGAAGGTTGACTTGGCTGGCTTAGCTGTAGCTGATTGTGCTTATAGATATGGTTATGCGGTACCCATCTGGTGGCCTCTGAAACAGCCTCCTCCTACCTAGCTGTAAGGCTGAGAAATAAACACCTCTATTCATCAAGTGCAGGGCCAACAGACCATAACTCTGTACCTATCTTTCAGAGACAGCAAATAAGCATCACAAGTCATGGTGAAAATATTTATGAAAGTCTTCCAACTTTAAGACTCTTTGATTCTATCATAAACTCTTAGAGAGCAGTTTCTAGACCTCACTTAGTATTTTTGTTCTTTCTTGCCTTCTGGCTTCCCATAAAATAATTCCAGACAACTTTCTAGACCATGGCCTGAGCAGGAAGAAAAAGTTTTGATCTTTGTCCCTTTGCACAGTCTCTGAGATGATAGACTTAATTGCTCAGCAGCTGTGCATCTGTTAAACACAGGATTTAGAAAGCACTAGGGATTGGCACCAGGGAGAGGGCACATGGATATAATTGTGCCAGTGAGAGTGATGTTGTTGCTTCCACCTTGACTCTATTTATTCCCACCAGGTTCCAAGCAAGCATCCCAGACACCTCAGTTCAGCTTAAATCCAGAAGTGGAATGGCTGAATTGGGGTTGTCCTAGTTTGCAAAACGAAAAAGAGGAAGGGCAGCCCACCTTCTGTACATCCCAATGTGTTAATTTATGAGGCCTGATGTTAGTCTTACTTCTATGTGTATCTATGGCATCACATTGACCCAGGAGTGAGGCTTCAAATTCATTACTGCCTCAGAAGTGAAATATTACCTGGATGGAGATAAAGAGAAAATGCCCTTAGCAAGCCACAGATTGTAGAGAAAAGTCTTTCAAAATTATATATGAATGGAGTTGAGAGTAGCCTTTCTCATCTAGGCCAGAAGTGCTTATAATGGAAAATAGACTTTACAACAATGTTTGTAGAATTCAATAATTATTTGGCAGGCAAACTCCATGACAAGCCTGCTGGTGAAATCTGATGGCAATTCTAGTAGAAGGGGATTTATGAAAAGAAAAATAGGGCTGCTGAGAAAAATCAGGGCTCAGAAAATATAAGAAGACAGGCAAGATGACAGAGGGATTGATGTAATATGTGGAGCTGCATAGGGACCCCCAGGAAAGGATTTCGTTAACCGACCAGGAATGAGTCCTTCAGCAATAATTTTAAATCAAGGAACAGATGTGAGGGGGATCATTCCCTATCTGGCCACCAGAGTCCAGGCAAGAGCACTTAGGAAGTAATAGAGCAGGGCACAGTCACTGGGTCAAGGCTGGACTGGCTGGGGCAGAGACAGGTTTGCTTTGTATAAAATCAAATTTTACTTTCTAACTACATATATAAGAATAGTGATAACAGGAATTTTGAAAAATACATAATATTATGCATAAACTAATAACTCATAATTCTACTACCTGGAGATAACCACTATTCACATTTGAAGTAAATCTTTTAGAATTTCCACTCTAAGCTCCTATGTATATTTCCTTATGAATTTGGGATCACTATGTTTTACAACCTGTTTTTATCCTCCACATAATAAGATACTGTGATTGTTCTCCTCCTCTTCATCTGTCTGAATCCTACTGATCTCAAAGGGCTCAATCTAAGCTTCACTCACTCACAGCAAATTCCTCTGAACCTTAGGCAAGGTGCAGTTCCTGTTCTCTGGGCTCCCATGACACCCTGTTCTTGACATTTGACAGCAGCACTCATCCCATTTTCTCAATTTTTGTCTCTTCTGTGAAAGTACAAATCTGTCTTGGTCACTGCTATATCCCCAGAGTCAGGGCCAAAATACGCCAAACTCAATGTTTGTAAAATGAGAGCATTTTAAATTTGCAACTCAGTGGACCTATAGCTTAGGGAAAACATGAATGGATTAAGAAACCTCAAGCTTGGGAACTAGGCTGTGTGTAACAAGAAGCAGGAACCAGAATGCTTGAGTAATGGATGTTTTCTCTTTGCTGTGATGGCTTCCCCTACAAGGCTGTGAACCCAAAATTCACCCCTTCTAAATATGGTTTGAACCCTGAAAACTCCTTACTTTGTCTTCAAGTCACTTTGTTCCTCACTGGCTGATGAACTTGTGATATGGGAAGGAAGTTCCAGAATCATGAAGCTGGAGTGAGGGAAAAGCTATAGTACAGAGGCCACCATGATATAAGAACCACTTCAGCTTCCCCCTCCTATCCCTCTAGGTGTTGGTGTTGGTGGGAATAGTAGTAGAGAGCAAAAATACCCGGGGAGCCTGGACACATTTATTTGATGAGCTTTGCTCCAACCAGCACTGAGGCACTGCCAAAAAACAATCACTGGGTTATTAAGCCCCAAGGTAAGGAGCTGCTAGCTGTAGCCTGAGAGAAGGGAATCTGGATGGATAGAGAACATTGTTAGTCCAGTCACTTGATGGAACCCTAGCAAACTGCATGGAGGACGATTTTGACCTATTTCAGGAAAGTAGTGCTGCCTGATTTAAATCTTGCTCAGTGTAAAGCTGCTCTATATTTATGTAAATGATCCAGTCACCAGCTAGTTTCTTCTCATAGTTTTGATAAAACTGGAAAATAGTAGTTTTTTTTACAATAATTTCATTGAACAGAGTTTTTTTAAAATCCAATAGAGTCTCACAAAGTTCATTTCTTATTCCTGCAACAATGAAATTAAGAGAAAATAATTGTTTTGATTTTGATGAAGAGAAAGAATTGTAAAGTGGAACTTTTAAGTGTTAGATCATCTGATAAGACTCTTCTCTGGCATTAAAAGGGCAGCAATCTTTGCAGAAGTGGCATAGAACATTCAGCCTCCAAGCAGTGTATGCTGTACTTTTTGTTGTTGTTGTTTTCAAGTTTCTAACCTAGTTAAGAACTACACGGAAATGTCCTGTAAATTTTAAAAATAATTCCATTTGGAATTCTCTCTATGAAAACTAACCTATTAAAGGTCTATCATACATTGCTTTGTCCATTCAACATCCTACCATGTGTAAGTATTGTGCTAGGAACACAGTGACGGATGAAGGAAGACAGTTGAAGGAGGCAAGGCCCTTGCTGCACGTAACACGCAGTCCTGCTCCAAAAACTTCAAGGACTTAAATGTCAAAATTCTTCTCCTGAACTTTCATGGCCCTTTGCCCCTGAAAAAGATGTGATGCTATCTTCCCTGGCCATTCTTTCCTGCTCTTCTTCTTCAAGACACGAACCTCTGTTCCAGATGTATTACAGATACACAATATGTAGCCCTACCTCCTTGTCCTTACTCTTGCTGTCCTCTCCCATCCTTCTCTTCCACATATCTTCTTGCTTAACTTGCAAAATAAATATCCAGAGTCAGGTCACCTCTCACCACTTCCATTGTTACCACCCTTATTCAAGCCACCATCATCCCTTCCCAGGACTACTTTGAGAGTCTCCAACCTATCTCTCTGCTTTTATTCCTGTACACCAAAGTCTATTCTACACATGCTAAAGTCATATTGTGTCACCTCTCAACTCAGAACCCTTCATCAACTTCCCATCTCACATAGAGTCCAAGTTTGCCCTGGCCTACAAGGCTACACATGATCTGGCCCTTGCTACTTTTCTGACCTTATTTTTCACCTCTCTTCCCCTCTCTTACTCTGCTCTACTCTAGAGGATCTCAACCCCTAGTAGATCTAACATCTTCTTTTTATAATAAATGCCCCTTTTACTATCCTGAAATGAAATGTATAAACAATATAACTTGCCTATAGACATATCTTTAAAATACTAATATAATGCCCCCCAAGTAACATAAAAGAAATACAAGGAAATAATTTATAATAAAATAGTACATATTTTAATATGTAAATCCTGGGACACAGCTACACTTGAAAATATAATAAAGTAGTAAGAAGCTTTGTACCTATAATGAAAACTCATAATGATAATGACGGCTCCAATGCTGATTGATAAAAGCATGTTGTAGAGGCTATTCTAACTCCATTGTGGTTGAGTGATTTTTTTCTGACATGTCATGTATTTCTTGATAAAGTTCCAGACAAAATGAAATATGGTCTTTCCACCACCAATACCCCTTTCCAAGTACGGTTCTCTAATCATTGGAATAATTACAAAACAAAACAAAAAAACAAAAATGCCCACTCACATTTTCAAAATGTCCTCTAAGAGTCACTGATGACCCACCGAGAATTATTGCTCAGCTCGCTGACCTTGCTTCTCTGTGACTAGGCGAAGCTTGTTTCCACCTCAGAGCCTTTGCACTTGCTGTTCTCTCTGCCTGAAAGGCTGATTCCCCAGATATTTGAATGACTCCCTTCCTCTCATCTCAGGTCTCTGCTCAAATGACATTACTTTAGCAAGCCCTTCCCAGACTATTCTATCTAAAATAGTACCCCTGCTCCATGTATCTCTGTCTTTGCACTCTTCTTAAATTTTGTTCATAATACATATGGACAAAATTTTTGTTGCATAATAGAATGTAACTATTGCTGTCTGACATTATCTTAGATATCTATATGATTACATATTTATTGCCTGGCTTTCCCACTAGACTGTAGTCACTAGATGGAAATCTCCAAAATATAAGGAATTTCTATCTTTTACATGACTCTAGTTCCAGTCTAGTAAACAGACTGTAGTACTCAATAAATATTTATTTAAAGTATGTCTGTCAACTTCCCCTCCTATGCACTCCCATGCAAGTCTGCTCCATAAAGTTCAGTACTATTATGTGTCATATGTAGCTCCAGTAAGGTTGGTAACTGTTGTTTTCTCTGTGGCTTTTCTTATTATGAGTAAGTATCAAAGTATCCAAAGGCAGCGAGCTTACTGACCAGCCAGTCACTTGTCTGTGTCATGCTTTTATTTATCTTTCTCTTTTGTTACTATCCAGTGTAGGCATTTATAAATTAGCATTTGAGTAATACACAAAATGAAGCTACTACTGCACAGCTTAGAAATGGTGTATTTTCTTGGACAGGATAAAATATTGTTTCCATGGTCTGGGTTACCTCTTTGATTTACTTAGTAGCTCAACAAACCAAACAAGGTCGTATACTAGGTATCTGATCCCTGATGTGGGAGAGAGGGTGTCAGTCAAGTGAGGGAATTATGTCCCAAGAACAGGGGCTTGATGCAGTGAAAGGGGGGGCTCTTCAGAGTAACAAAAGCTAGAGGAGCTAGAGTGTGAATGCAAACTACATGCTTGGGAGTGCTCCAAGAATCAAGAAAAACAATGTCTTTTAAGCAAAAGAGGAGAGGAAATTAGAAAGAAAGATAAAATGTCAAAAGTTGCATCAGCACAGGAATAGAATGGTTGTCGAAGAGCAACTTGTGGCAACTTCTGCTGGGAAGATTCTTCCTTCAGGTAGCCGCATAGCTCAATCCCTCATTCCCTTCAACTTTCTATTTACATGTCATCTTATTAATCCAATCATCTCTGAATGCCTTAAATAAAATGAGACTCCTTCTCCATCACCTTCTATTCTCTTTAACCTACCTGTTCTTCTTTATAACATTATTATCACCTGACATCATATATTTATATTGTTATTTGCTTATTTTCTGCCTCCTACCCAAAACCCCCTATCCCAACTAGGATGTCAGAACAGGGGTCACCACACAATATTCACTTATTAAATATTTATTGAATGAATAAAAGAAAGAATGTACCAAGGCACGACTGACCAGCATACTATTTGATCTGAGTACTCCCCAAAATCTTTTGCTTGGTGCCCTGTGCAAAAGTAGGAATACCCTAATTCCTCTGTCCTATTGAGCTGTGTGAGGGTCCAGAGAATAACATGGAAATAAACATGCTTGGGAAATGGTGACCTCTGACTTTAATAATAAGAGTCCTCAGTAGAAATATTAATTGTAACTGATTATTTTTCCTAAAGAGTTTTTTTAGTTTTTTTCTTTTCCTCTTTCTTTCATTCTATGATAGATTGAAAAACCACAGAACAGGCAATCACCAAAAGTGGCCCTTTGCCCCCAAGTAGTTGTGTGACCTAGACCAACTGTTGAGTGATCAGAAAGTCTGCAGGTTTGAAAGATTAGAGTCTAGACCAAATTTTTCTGGACATCTACTTTCTGCTCAGTTAGTAATTCATTCATGTACCAGGAAAGTTTATTAATGAATCCAGGTTTTCTCTCTGATCCCAGGATGGCACTAAAATTTGACTTTCTGACCAATAAATAATCATAGCAAGAGTTACCCCATTTATTGAGCAATTGCTATATACCCTGTACTGTGCTATGTTCTAACAATGACCATATAAAATGGGTATTATTACTCCCATCTTACAGTGGCAAACTGAGACAGGTCTTCATTTGCCCACATTCACAGAGCTGGTAGTATGTGACAGAGACCATGATTTTTTAAATTTTTTTATTTTACATAGTATATATTTTATTAGTTTGTACTAATACATTCTCATATTACAAAGGCAATATAGTACAAGAATCTTTCTTTTGATATCTGAAATAACATACAACTGTACATCAAAAAAAAATCCTCATTTGAATAACAAAAAAAGACAAGCTAGACAACAAAAAATGTTCCTTTCTTACAGGTGGACATTGAAGTGGATCTAATTCGTTTTTCTTTTTAAAAGCCTCCAAAGACAAACACAGCTGAAAACCTAATTAAAATGAATAAAAAATGTGTTTACTAAATTACTGGTCTCCGGCACCATTTTCTGTTTTCTGCTGTTTTGATGCAGGTTCTTCTTTGTCTGTTTCTTCTCTTGCTCTTTTTACTGGTCCTGATGCACCGTTTTCATCATGTTCATCATCACTATCAAATTTAGTGTTCTTGCCCTGGACTGTACTTTTCCTTTAGCAGACCCAGTCTGGGCAGCTTTATTTCCCTTTCCTTTTCCTTTAAATCTGCGACCTTTTGACTTCCATTTGTTTAAGGATTCTTGCTGATCTTCTATGACTTTTTTCAATGCTTCTTTTTCCATGTCTCCATCTAGTACTTCCCATGTCACTTCTTTGTTCCTTAATTGTAGGTTACCATTATTTGCATCTTTGGCTTTATCCAGTGCTTCCTTAGCTTTTTCTTTAAACAGAATTATTCCCTCTTTTGCTCCTCTGACAAAGTCTATCCATTTTATTTCACCATGATTTGAGAAAAGAATGTGCAAATCTTCTCTACAGGTCTGATCATCTAGGTCCCCCGAAAATTTCAACAAGCAGCCAATCTTTTCTTCTAGAGATTTCATTTCAGCATTTTCTGCTAGCTTTTGTTTTTCTTCTTGTTCTTTTTTAGCTCGTAATTTAGCTTCCACTTTATTTTGCTTTCTTTCTTCATTTTTTTTTTGCAAAGTAATCTTCCTTGAAAAGTATTAGCAGATCTGTATCTTTGTACTTTTGTCCAGGGGTCTCCACAAACTTTTTAGCAGATTCAATGCTATCAAACATAGCAAATATGGATCCCTTAAATGCTTTATGCAATGTTCTTCTCATCTGAATATTTAGTACTTGACCTTTATCTTCTAACCATTCTTTTATGTCATCAAGGGTTGCATCAGTAGGGAAACCTTTAATATAAACAGATCTGTTTTTTACATCATTTTTATATTCATCAGTCACTTCAGGTAGAGGTTTGTTTGGAGATCTTCTGATTTTGGTTTTATCTTCACTTATTTCCATGAGTTCTGCCTTTGATTTGCTCAATGCTTCTACTCTTACATTAAAGTCTGTTGTTAGACCATTTAACCTATTGAATTTTATCATTATTTCCAAAGGTACCCAGCCTTCATCCAGTTTGATTTGTTCCTTTAAAAATTTGTCTCGTGGCAAATTGAAGTCACCAAAATAATATTCAATTTGATGACATATTTTGGCCTCCAGACCAGCCAGTTTTTCATCACCATTTCCGGCCATTGTGGCTATCTTTAAGGTCCCGGTCCCACAGAGCCGGGCCACCTCAGCGTCACCTCTTCTAACGCGCGCGCAAAGATGGGGACTGTCCCGGCCGACACCATGATTTTTTCATTGCACCTTGTAGTAAGTGGGAAGGCCAAGCATTAATTAAGAGGCAGTCCTACCCCCAACCCCCATCCAGGCCAAGCCGAGAATGGGGACTGAGATATAACCTGACATCTCTAAAGAGATACTCTGCAAGGTCAAACCTACAAAAATGTTAGCAAACTTATACCTACCTAACCTTGGCCAAGAATGTCAGTATGCTCAAAAACAAATGCCACTGACCCGCCCCCCCCACCACCAAAATGGCTTTCCAACCTCTCTGCTTTGTTATAACAAGGAAATAAAGAGTCAGGGGACTGATTTCTCTCCATGGGTACTTTCTGAACAAATGTGTGCTCTATTCTGCTCCCACGTTTTTCTATGAATTGAATTTTAGTTGCTTTTAAATATAACTTTCTGCTGGATATTACTATTATTTATATACACATATCCTATCTCCTCTATTCAGTTGAAGCTCCTAAAGAACAGGAACCAAATCTTAGTCACCTTGTACTCTCTTCAGTAGCCTTTGGCCTTCAAACCAAACTAATACCTCCATCCCCCATGGAGCTTTATACATCCCACTTGACAGTCCTCAGAGCTCCATGTGGCATCTTAGAATGCAGTAGGCACTCAATATACACTTGTTTGTTTACTATATCTTGGTCCTCTTTACAGCAAAAAACTAGACCCTTTCACTTTGTTTTTGCTTTTACTCATTCACTTATTCATTTATTGTTTCTTTCCTTCTTTGTTACAATAGTCTTTCCACTGGAGGTTCAGAGAGAGTAGAAATCTCTCTCTCTCTCTCTCTCTCTCTCTCTCTCTCTCTCTCTCTCTCTCTCACACACACACACACACACACACACACACACACATACTTTATTCCAGTCTGATGTCTGTAGTCTGAGTTCTATACACATATAGATCCATTCCTTAGCATCATCAGTGTCAGCTGAGGGTGAGAATTTTCTCCAAGAGGTGGGAGCACCCAGGTAAGGACAGCAATGATATCTGACACTTTTGCTATTATCACTCTCCTGAGTATTTTCTTATACCTCTTGTTTGCACACCACAACATTCCTGTGAGTGAGGCATATGTTATAAGAATTCTCATTTTGTAGATAAAAAAAATCTTATGGAGTTTTCATGATTTTCTCAAGATCACACAGCAAATTGAGTGGCAGCCTGGATTTTTGGATGTCTAGTTCAAAAGATGATCTTTCTGAGGCATGTTAGGGGAGCAAAAGACCCTGGGGACTATCTTGTCTCCATACCCCAAATTCAGCTTGCTGCCGCCAATACCTCACAGGGATGGGTAAATGGGAAGAACAGCTTTACCCTTCATTAAGTATCTGTTGGGCAGTTTCCAGTTTGTTTACTAGCTGTGATTAGGAAACTGTTTCAGATCTCCCAAGCAGAGGCGTGCTTATGTTTTCACTATAGGCCTGAAACCAGTCTTACTTAAGCAGGCTTCAGACTGATAGCCATTGTACTGGGGCAGGCACAAGGGGGAGCTGACATCTGCTGACCATCAAACCTATGCTCTCTTAGATACCTCCTTCTTCCATTTCTGGTTTCTTTTTACTCACTTGAAAATCACTAACATCATTAACATTCTGAAGTTCCTCCCCATTCATTCATGTGCTAAACTCAGCCTGTGTTAATCTAAGAAGGTGTCAGTACAACCCAAATGACTCTTCTCTAGCTCACTTCAACTTCACTATAGCCCTTGTGGAAAGTTGAGCATCAAAATCTTGCTCTCTTAAAGTAATGAAAGAAAATCTAAATAAAGGGAAAGAGAATCTGTGTTCATGGATTGGAAAACTTAATATTGTTAAGATGTTAAAACTATCCAAAGTGATCTATAGACTCAATGCAACCCTTATCCAAATCCCAACAGTCATTTCTGAAAAAATGAAAATGCTTATCCTAAAATTCATAAGAAATTACCAGGAACCTTGAAAAGTCAAAACAATCCTGAAATAACAAAACTGAAGGACTTACATTTGCCAATTTTAAAATGTACTACAAAGGTAATCAAGCCAGTGTGAGACTAGCATAAACATAGACATATAAATTAATGGAATAGAACTGAGAGTCCAGAAATAAACCCATATATTAATGGTCAACTGATTTTTCTTACAAGGATACCAGGACCGTTCAATGGGGAAAAGAATTATGACTATAACAAATGATACTGAGACTACTGGGTACCATTTGCAAAAGAATGAAGTTGGGCCCTTATCATACCATAGGAAAAAGTTAAATCAAAGACATAAATGTAATGAGGTATCACCTCACACCCACCAGAATTGCTACCATCAATAAATCAACAAACAACAAGTGCTTCCCAGCTGATGTGGCTCAGTGGTTGAGCATTGACCCATGGACCTGAAGGTCATAGTTCAGTTCCCAGTCAGGGCACATGCCTGAGTTTCAGGCTCGATCCCCAGCAGGGAGTGTGCAAGAGACAGCTGATCAATGATTCTCTCTCATCACTATTGTTTCCATCTCTCTCTCCCTCTCCCTTCCTCTCTTTGAAATCAATAAAAACATTTAAAACAGCAACAAAAACCCCAAAGTGCTGGCGAGGATGTGAAGGAAAAGGAACCTAGTACACTGCTGGTGGGAATGCAGACTGGTGCAGCCACTATGGAAAACAGTATGGAGGCTCCTCAAAAAATTAAAAATGGAACTGCCATTTGACCCAATGATCCCACTTCTGGAAATATATTCTAAGAATCCCCAAACACCAATCAGAAAGAATCTGTGCACTCCTATATTCATAGAAGCATTATTTATAAGAGCCAAGATCTGGAAATAGCCCAAGTGCCCATCAGTAGATGAGTGGATAAAAAAAAGCTGTGGTACATTTACACCATGGAATACTATGCATCTGTAAAAACGAAGGATCTCTTACCCTTTGAGACAGTATGGAGGGACCTGGAGGTTATTATGCTAAGTGAAACAAGCAAGTCAGAGAAAGACAAATATCACATGAACTCACTTATATGTGGGATCTAATGAAAAAAATAAACTGATGAATTAAATAGACCCAGAGCCATGGAAACATGGAACAGATTGATGAATCTCAGAAGAAAGGGGGGACAGGAAGAGATTAACCAAAGAACTTATATGCATATATGCATTGCCCATGGACACAGGCAATAGGGTGGCGAAGGCCTGGGACAAGTGGGAACCAGGTGGAGGGAGGCAATGGGGGAAGGGGGGCACCTGTAATACTCTCAGCTGTAAAGATAAAAAACTATAAAATTCTTAGAAGAAAACATAGGGATAAATCTTCAAGACCTTGCATTTAACAATAGATTCCTAGATATGACACCTAAAGCACTAGCAACAGAAAAAATAAATAAATTGGGCTGCATCAAAATGAAAAAAATCTTGTGTTTCAAAGGACACAATAAACAGAGTGAAAGTACAAGCTACAGAATGGGAAAAAATATTTGCAAACCTTATACCTGATAAGTCTAATATCTAGAATATATAAAGAATAACCCATTAAAATGGGCAAAGGAGTTGGATATTTCTCCAAAGAATATATGCCAATGGCCAACAAGCACATGAAATGATACTCAATGTCATTAGTCATTAAGCAAATGCAAAGAAAAACCTCGATGATGCCACTTTTCAATCAATCACTAGGGTGGCTATAGTTTTTTGTGCTTTTTTTTTTTTTTTTTTAAAGGAAAATAGCAAATGTTTGCAAGACTCTAAAGAAATCTAAACACTTGCACACTGATGGTGAGAATTTAAAATGGTGTCGCCACTGTGGAAATCAGTTTAGTGGTTTCTCAAAAAGTTAATCACAGAACTACCATATGACCCAGCAATTCCACTCCTAGGTGTATGCCCAAAAGTATTGAAAACATGTACTCAAACAAATACCTGTATACAAATGTTCATAACAGCAGTATTCACAATACCCAAGTAGTGGAAACAACCCAAATGTTCATCAACTGATGAAGAGATAAACAAAATGTGTTTTATCCACATAATGAAATGTTATTCAGCCAATAAAAGAAATGAAGTTGTGATACATGCCACAACATGAATGAACCTAGAAAACATTATGCTGAATGATAGGAGCCAGACACAAAAGGTCACATGTTGTATCATTCTATTTAGCTGAAATATCCAGAATAGGGAAATCCATAGAGACAGAAAGCAGATTAGTGTTCACCAGGGCCTAGGAGAAGGCAGGGGAAGGCACATGGAATGTGAGTGCTTAATGCATATAGTGTTTCCTTTTGGGATAAAAAAAATGTTTTGAAAGTAAATCACACATTGTATGTTTTGAAAGTAAATCACACAATGCACAACATTGTGAATGTAGTAAGTGCCACTGAATTGTATACTTTAAAATGGTTAATTCTGTGTTATGTGAATTTTAACTCAATAAAAAACCCTGCCCCCATTTTATGCAGCACTGTCACCAAGAGGACCTTTTTACAAGCATAAAAAAGTCTGGCAGTTTAGCAGGGGTCACACACAGCAGCTCTGCTTTCCTGGCCTTTCATATTTTCTGAATGGACTCAGCAGTTCATCATGATCTCATTTTCCAGCTGGCAAAAATCTTTGATTGAGGGACAGAATTCAATACCACTGCTCTCTGTGTGTAAATGATGATGATGAATCATGAGTGGGGATATGTCACACTCAGAGTGCACATGTATCCCTCCCAGACACTCACATCACAGGCACCTGTGAATAACACATCAAATCCCCCATCCCATTCTCCTCAGAACAGCTTTCAAGATTTTTTGCCTCTATCAGAAATCTCACTTTGGAGTTCATGGGCTTAAGAGTGTTCTCCCTTGGAAGTAGAGAAGAGCAAATTCTGTCCTCAACCACAAGGTCTCAAATGAGCCTCTTTATGTCAGTGGAATCAAAGGTTTGTAAATGATCCTAGTGTATTGAAGATGAGAAATCTGATCTCCACTTCGGTGAAGTATAATGTTTATTACATACTAAACAGCACTCAAGGAGATAGAAGCTAATACAGTAGTTGTATGAACATGTGTGCCATTAAAATGGTAATTAAACCAACTCCCTGAACACCAATAACGAAACCCAACAAAGTCGTTCGCGGGAGGGTTGGGTTACAATTCCACATTACAAGGAGATCTGTGGCAGCATCTGCAATGGTGGCTAAAGCACCAATGTTGACCCTGGCTTTTGGAGCATGAAGGGCCAGGAGACCCTGGAACAGTGGGAATTACTTGTCTCCACTTAGGATTTGGCAAGGGTAGACACAGTGGCCTAGATACAAATGATAGAAAATTCTCAGGAAGTTACTGAAAGGGAAAGCAAATACATTTGGAGATCCCAGAAGTAATATCCAAGGAACACAAAAACAAATGGCAATGTTTACTGTTTTTTACTGTAAGCAAACTTATTGAGTGTTTACTATGTGCAATCACTCTGCTGAGCTCTTTATAGATATTATCTTGTTTAATTCTCACAATCCTGTAAGGTAGATATTGGTATTATTCCAGATATATAGATGAGAAAACTGAGGTTCTAAAAAAGATTGTCATCTGCCCATGGTTACACAGCTAATAAATTATAGGCCCAGGAATCAAATCTAGGACTGTTGACTCCAGGGCAGATAAGTGGGGAGTTGATCTTACATGGAGCCTTGCTAGCAATAAGATGTGGGAAGGATGAAAAAACAATGTTTGTTGATAACATAATTTGTGTCATTTAATCCTCCCAACACCCTTGGAAAGGTGGGTACTACTATCCCACTTGACAGATGACAAAGCTATTGAGTCTATTGTGAGTGAGTCTCATGGGGAGAGCTGTTCCTCAGGATGAAAGTTTTTTAACCTTAGGAAGGAACTTTAGGGAACCTCCAGCATCCATAGACTTCCATCATACAATTTCAGGGTCTCCGTGTCTTTCCTGATTCTGAGTTCCTGATTTGTGCATATATGCACATAATGCTCAGGGTATATATAACACAGTGGATTGGCCTGGTTACTCTAGGCCTGGTTACCCTTCAAGCACTCACTGGAGGGGTAAATTGTGCTCACTTCAACCCCCTTTTAGTGGGGGGTTCTGTTGCTTTTGCCATTTTGTTGGGATCCCATTGGGTACTCTCAAATTCAAATAGGCTACAGGAAAACTATTGACAGCTGAGAGGGCAGGGCTGGTATCAGGGAAGGGAAGTTCCTGAGACTGCAAATGGAAAATAATGACTTAGCTGGCTGGTTCATGGAAGTCACCAAGTTCATTTCTCCTCTCTTAGCCATCTAAATTGCCCTTCTTCCTGTGTGCAGTGAATGGGGAAAAAAGGACTCTGCTTGCAGTTACCTGACAAAACTATAAAAACAATAGTTGCAATGGTAGCTAACATCACTGAATAGCATCCTCTGTGTTTCATGTTACTGAGCAGCAGCAGTCTTTATGTTTCATGTACTTACATACTTGGACATAATCTAATTAAATCTTTACAACAGCCCTATCTAGTAACTAGGTACTGTTATACCCATGGACCTACCCTGCTCCCTTTTTACTAATGAGGTACCTGAGGCCCAGAGAAGTCAAGTGACCTCCCCAAGGACACAGAGCTTTTAAGTGGTAGAGCCAGAATTCAAGCAGTCTTCTACTTCAGAAACAGTATTCTGAATCTGATGCTCTCCTGCTCCTTGGGGATGCAAAACTTCAACTGCCCTCCATGCTGCCACTTTGTCATTGCTCTCCACCTCTTTGAGGATCTTTTTGAGACTTAAAACCCTAAAAGATTGCTTACAATGGGGACAGTGGACAGAACTCAGAGGTGCAGAGACAGGCGCTGATGAGGGTGGGAGATACTGGGGTGGGAGTAGTTAGACAATTTAAGCTGAAAATTGCCAGCTTCAGAACTGCATCAGTAAGTGGAGTTGGGGAGAATAGGAAGGGTGAATTAAATAAAATTGTTATTCATCTTTCCTATTTTTTTTCACTTTTGCCCTGAGAGGGCAATTAAGGAAATAAATGGTTTGTGGAGATTAGCTGACTGGTAGCTTTGCATATTAATATAATGATACTTGAATGTACCAGGCTGACTTTCTGTTTAAGATAGCTTTGTCCGCTCAGGCTGAAGAGCTGATTTCAGAGAATTAGGCCCCTGCAGATTAAAAATAAAATAAAATGTGTCTGCATTCTGTCTCTACTCTGTGTGTCCACCAAGAAAAATAAGACTGTTGGCAGAAAGCACAAGGGATGTGAAGCGGCTGAGCACTGTTCTGTCAATAGTCATCGGAGTACAACTAACCCAGGGGCCCATGGCGAAGTGAGAGGTGAGGCCAGGCTAGGGTGGGGGTAGGTGCCAATATTTCTCAAGAAGGTTTCTACCTGACATGAGTCAAATTTAATCGCATTTAGCAAATATTTTCTGGGCCCCATGTTTGCTAGCCACTTCAGATGCTGAAAAGGTTAATACTGCATCTCTTCTCTCAGGGAGTGTCTGTTCTAGTGGGGGAGAATGACACATGATACAAGCTACAGTTTTGTCTGAGAGGTATCGGGGAGTTGAAATCTGGTTTATTCTAGAATAATGACTAATAATTGGACTGCCTGGTGTGGGAAACAGTTTTTTAAAGAAGCAGAGGATGGTGGCTCCAGTGTGTGGTGGGCACTGTGTCACTCACAGAGAACCCATAAGCAACCTGAGCACTCCTGTGCTGCCTGCATGAGGATTGATCCATTGGTAGTCCTAGTATCTGTGGCCGGGTCAGTGAGCAAAATCTCAAAACAGAAATCAAATCTTACCTCATGCCCATTCCCATTCCACTTGCAGTCTTTTTTTGTTGTCATTAACTCTCACCCGAGGATATTTTTTCATTGATTTTTAGAGAGTGGGGAGAGACAGAAACATTGATGTGAGAGAGACACGTTGATTGGTTGCCTCCCACACGCACCTGGACTGGGGTCAGAGATCGAACCCAGGACCCTTTGGTGTGCTGGCTAATGCTCTAACCACTGAGCAACACTGACCAGGGTTCACTTGAAGTCTTTTTAAAAGAACGGTTTGTAAAGTGGTTAAGTACATGAGCTTTTGATTCAAAGGAAACTGGTCTAGAATCATGACGCTCCCTCTGACAAGTTGTGTGACCTTGGACAAGTCTTTTAACCTCTCTGAGCCTCATTTGACTCTCTTTCTTCAGGTGAAAAGTAGGGATAAATAACAGCACCTACCTCATAGGGCTTTTGTGAAGATTAACTGAGATCCTGCTTATGTAACCCAGATGTCAGCTGTGGAAGTCTTCTTACTCTTAAGATCTTGGTAATATTGGTTCAAACTCCCATTACCTCTCCCCATGATGTCTGCAAATTTCTGGGGGTATAATAACTGCATGGTAACCTTTATCTCTGGGTTTGTCCCACTCAGAATTCCTGTTCTTCAAATTGTAGTTATCTGAGGTTTCTTAGCTCCCTCCCAGTATTAACCCAAACTTAGAATTCAAACCCTTTTTTTAGTTTCAACAACAAAACTACCCCCAAAATACTAACAACAACAAAAGCAATGATTTACAAAGCCTTTATTTTTTAACATACGTTATTGAAGGTTTGGAAAAGTAGAAGAACTTGTTTCAGCGCAGCAAACACTTTAAAGTTGAAAAGATTCTTCAAAGTTGGCCACTCCTCCAAGTAGCTCAGCTGGCCTCTCTCTGCTCTCTCTTGGAAACAAAAGAACTCATTTCTTTCCATTTTCTGATGGAAAGCAATTCAGCTCTCTCTAACCCTTAAACCCCCAAGCTTAGCATTGGGTTGTGTTTCTTTTTATGACCTCCTTAAAGTGGACCTAATTAAGTTTTTGGATAAGTTGCCAATCACCTCCTTGTTTTTATGAAGTGGAGGTTAATTTTTTCCTCATTATACGTGTAAGGTAATTTACATAAATCTCATCTGTAGTAAGTACACAATAAAATAATAGCTGTTATAACAAATATTTTGGATTTATTTGGGCATAAATTAATAAAAGTATTGTACATTTTTTAAATCCTCACCCAAGGATATGTTTTTTTTTATCAATTTTTTAGAGATACGAAGGGGGGATTGAGAGAGAGAGAGAGAGAGAAAGATGAGAGAGAAACATCAATTGGTTGCCTTCTGTACATACCCCAATCAGGGATTGAACCAGCAACCTAGGTATGTGCCCTGGCCAGGAAGTAACCCACAGTCCTTTGATGTATGGGATGGCACTCCAACCAACTGAGCCACACTGGCCAGGGCAATGTGTTGTATATTTATATTAATATAAGAGTCAAAGGAGATTATCTCTAGACAAGCCCTTAGAGACCTAGTATTTTTCAAATGTGTTGCTTAGAACACAATTTTCACAGGCTGTTTATAGACTGTTCAAGAAATAAAATTTTCTTCCTAAATTATATTAAAGTCATGTTGCATACTGTATTCCACTCTTGAAAATGTGAAATTCACCTTAGCCCATTAAAGGCTCTGAGAAGTCCTGAAATAAAGATTTTCTATTTAAATTTGTTTAGCCTTGTGTTTTCCAGTTGTATTTGACAACAAAATTCTTGGTGTTAACCAAACAAATGTTGCAATTAATATGTCATGAAATTAGTTTGGGATATGTTAACCTGGCTCCAACCTATCATTTTACAAATGATTAAAGGAGATGCAAAGCAGGAAAGGACCTGAACCAAAGGCACCCTTCACTCGCTAGTGGTTTCTGAGTGTGAGACAACAAGTGGAACAGAGACTGTGAAGAGTGTCTCAGAAAAGATCTAACAGTATTTTCATACTTCATCTACATCAGTTTCATACAATCTGAAGGATTTTGTTCAAAAAATCTACTGGAAGAGTTATGTTTACTCCCTGCCTACCCTTTTTTATCTCCCCCAATCCATATTAATGAGGCTTCCAATTCCACTATATAACTGAAACTGCTCTTATTAAAGTCACCAATGACCTCCATGTTAACAAACCTAGTGGTCACTTCTTTGTCCTCATCTTACATGACTTCTTGGCAGCATGCAACACAACTGAACATTCCCTCTTTCTTAAAATACTCTCCTTTCCTGGTTTCACATAACACAAAGTCCTCTGATTTTCCTCCAGTTCCCCTCACCAGGGTTCCTTGCTGTTGCTCTTTATTGTTGTTTGTTTAATGACTTTTCTGAACAAAATCCATGAAGTTTGTGTTCTTTGTCATGTGTGGTCACTGAATTCTCTTTTTGATTAACCTAATGGTTAGCTAATGGTAGGACAGATTTCTTCTTTAAATGTCTGGAAACAATAAGCCTCCTAGTCTTTTTGGGGGGCCTATGTGTACATGTTGGGGCACACCTACAACATTCCAGCAGGCAGTTATCAACTCTGTCTTAGCCTTCACTTCTGCTTGCATATAGCTGCAACGTCATCCCAAGGTGTGAGATTAGGGCCTTCTCAGGTGTGTCTGAGTGTGTACATGACTTTGTGTATGTACGTAGTCCTACACATGCATGTGCCCTTCTAGATTTCCAGAAATATGTCAGACCTCTTCAAAGTCCCATATGGACACCTCATTTCCCAGCTTTTCCTTTTAAGCTTTTTGGTGTCCTATTGTTTGCCCCAAGCTTCATACATTGCTTCAGGAAGCAATTTTGTTAAACAATTGTTGTTGATTGTTTTTAACAAATATCCCTGGGAAAAAGCTGCTGGCACTAGTCAAAGTTGAGTCTACCTGGTATTCTCTTTAATCTATATTCTGAATAGCCCAACTTCTCATCACTCCACTGGCATCACCCTGATCCAAGCCACCATCATCTCTCACCTGAATTACTGTCATGATCTCCTAACTCTGCCACTGTATAAAATTCTTTAGTGGCTTTTCCATTGTCCTTTGGAGAAAATGCAAAATCTTTCCATGGTGTCCTAGGCCCTGAATGATCTGGCGTCTGCCTCACTTGCATCAACTCATACTTTTTCCCTGTTGTACCATAAAGTAATATCTGTTTGTTTATTTCAATTCCTTGAACAGGTCAAGTTCTTTCCCACAAGTCCTTCACACTACAGGTGCTAATGTCCTAGTTTTCCCTGGACTTTCTGGTTTTAGTACTGAAAGTTCCATATTTCAGGAATTTCTCCATCCTGGGCAGATGAAGACAGTTGGTCATTCTACTTTATACACTTATTAGAAAAGTATTTTAATAAGAATACTGTTCTCCCCATTTTCACCTAGATATATCTTGCTCACCCCTTACTCTCAGTTTAAATATTCTTTCTTTGCAAAGGCCTTCCCTGACCACACAATTAGAGTAGGACTTCCCTGCTTTTCTCTCTCATAATTCTCTACTATTTTTCTTAGCACAACTTATAATGATTTATAATTATGTATTTATTTGTTTGTTTACTTTTATTGCATGTCTCTTCCACTAGACTGTAAACTTTATTAGGGTAAGAACTTTTGTCTTATTCAGTCATGTATTGCCAGCATCCAGCATAATACTTGGCATGTAGTAGGAACTCAGTAATACTTGTTAATGAATAAGTGAATGAATGTATGAATGAATGCTACACCATCAAAGGTTGCTCTGCCACTCTCTATTTAACATTAAAGCATTTAACCATTTAAGCATTTAACCGTTAAAGCATGAATACCATTTGAGTTTTTACTCTGTGACCTATATGTACTCCCCAGGTGGGATTAATGCACCCTCCTTAGATGGTAATGTTGTGTGACTCCCTCCTACTTATTAAATTCCCCAAACCCAAAGAAGTCAGCAAGTGCAGTGGCAAACTGTTCATCGCACAACCCTGATCTGAGCAGAAACAGGGGTAGCCCATACAGTGCCTTTTTGTAAATTGGAGAAAAGTGCCCCTTGATTCAGGCACAAACCTGAGAGAAAATGGCTTGGTGAACAGGACATAGGCTGCATTTCAGGCTTGTTTTGTGTTCCTCTCTAGCCATGTAGCCTTCCTTGTACAGGTCACAGATTTCACAACTATAAGCCACTACCCTTATTCTGAAGGGAAATCTGTAAGCAAGATGAGAGGAGAGGCAACAAAAAAATGAGCAACTGAACCCCAGAAGATGCAGCGTCTGACTCTGGTGGAACCTGAGGTTCTTTTGTAAATGACTTTAAAAAGCTATTTGAGGAGAAGGATGAAGAAAGATTAGACCAGTCATCTCAACTCATGTCAGTTGATTAAGCATCAAGAGCACATGTTCTGGAATCCCACAAGCCTGGGTTTGCATTCTGGGTCTGACTTTTGCTAGCTGTGTGACTTTGGAGAAATACCTCCATTTTCTCATTGGTGAAATGGCTTATAAAGTCATTGCAAACACTAAATAAGATCATGTATATAATATACGCTTATTACAGTGTCTTATATATAGCAAGTATTAAAGTCATTACTATTATTGATATATAATATTTATATAAAATATAATATACAAAATATTAGATTTTTGAGAAGTCAGAATGAATCTCAAAGATAGCTTTGAACTGAAGCCCCTTCCCCTGGCAACCAGCCTTGAGTCTGCAGCTCAGGTTTTTATTAAAAGATAGAATTGGAAAGCTTCCCAACTGTACAGCTGGCCCGGTCCCTAGCCAGCCTGGTGATGGTGTGGGGTGACAAGCAAGGTGACCAACTTGTCCCAGTAGAGGCCTCATCTCCTGTGAAACAGCATGGGTGGGGGTGGAGGTGGAGGTGTTGAACAAGATATAAATAAGGACCTCAAGAGCTATGCCCATGCCAAATACCCAAATATTGTTCAGGTGGCTGGCTACAGGCCTGTCCTCAGGAAGAAGGTGCACAGGCATCTGGGATGACTTAACTCTCTGAGTGATCCAATCTTCCAAGGTAGCTCTTTAGCAGGGGAAAGCATAGCCTAGAGCCCTGTTGTACCATTGATGCTGTCTAGGTGGTAGATTGGGTGGGCAGCAGGAATGTGTTGGGCCTAGAGGAGGTCAAGGACATGGAAAAGAGAGAGTCAGCCCAGCTATAGAGCATTTCTCTTTGGCACTACTTTGTCTCCCTCCCACGAAGACATATGAACCCAGTAAAAATGGCCCAGGTGAACAGCCACGAAGGCAGCCTTGAAAGGGACAGAAAGGAAGGGATAATAGTTAAGAGTACCAAGTACCAGAATTTTTGAGTTTTGACTAGGAAGCCACATCCTTTTCCCAATATCACTCAGGTGGTAGAAATTTCCACACCCAAGTTGGCTGTATAATACAATGGATAATAACAGTGACAACATTAATAATAACAGCAGTTGTCAAATATCATGGCTTGGCCTTGCACCAAGTACCTACACAGACTACCTTCTTCTGTCCTCCCAACAACCCAGTGACGTAAGAACCATTATCATCTTTATTTTACAGATGAGAAAACTGAGGTTCAGAGAAGTGATGAAGCTTAGCCAAGGTAAGGCAACTGAACCTGCATTTGAATTAAGGTCTCTCTGACACTAAAGTTCCTAACCCAAATCAGAACACATGCCCTGGCATTCTACACCAGATGTTTCCAGGAGGAAAATCCACAACCTTTGGTCACCCACCCCCTGCACAGCCTGGGCCCTGAGTTCTGAGAGGCCCAGTTTTTGTTTGTTTGTTTGTTTGTTTGTTTGTTTTAAACTTGCTCAGCTTTATCATTTACCATCATGTAACTTACTAGCTGTGCAACCTTGAGCAAGGGCTTAGCACAGTACCTGGCACAGAACAAGCACTCCATAATGTTAGCTAATAGTTATTGCTTTAGTCTTTCTTAGTCTGTTTCACCTGGATAAAATTGAACTAGTAGAACCCACACTACCTTATTGTGAAGTCAAATGAGCTAATGGATATAAAGGACTTTGTAAACTGAGAAGATCAGTGTGAATGTACTGTGCTATTATTAATGCATTCATTTGTTCCTTCAATGAACTTGTTCTAAATGCTTATTATGGGCTGGGTTAGACACAAAGCTGAAGTAGAAAGAGAACCTGCCTTTGTACCTTCACATTCTCCTTGAAGATCTTAATAATTATTTCTTTGTTTATCAAAGGGTATGGATTTTTCACTGCCATTACATAGATGAGGTTAAGTAATTTATCCCAAATCATATAGTAATACAGAAATAATAATAACATTTGCCCAGATGTCTGTGTGATTCTGGGCAAGTTACTTAACTTTTTTGTGATAGGTTGAATAATGGCCTCCAAAATATCTAAGTCTGAATCCCTGGGCCTGTATATGTTACCTTATATGGAAAAGGGGACTTTGCAAATGTGATTAAATTAAGCATCCTGAGATGGGGAGATTATCCTGGATTTTCTGAGTGGGCCCTAAATATAATCACATGTATCCTTGTAAGAGACAGGCAGAGATGGATGAGACATAGACAAAATAGAAGAAGACAATTTGGCCATGGAGTGATCACAGATTAGTGATGTGGCCACAAGCCAAGGAATTCTGGCAGCCACAAAAGCTGGAAGTGGCAAGGAATGTATTCTCCACCAAAGCCTTCTGAGGGAGTGTGGTCCTGCTGACACCTTGATTTCCTCTCTCCAGCAAAATCAATAATATTGATTTTGGAGTCTGGCCTCCAGAACAATGAGAGAATAATTTTCTCTTGTTTTAAGCTAACAAGTTTGTGACAATTTTCTATAGTAGCCATAGGAAACTAATACACTCTCTGTACTTCTTTTTCTTCACTTGGAAAATAGGGTTAACAAGATCCACTTCATAAGGTTGTTGTAAGGATATGCAAAGGAATTCAAGCAGTGCCTGGCATATTCTAATCACCATATAACTGTTAGTTATTGTTATTGCTATTATTGTTGTTATGTTTGCTCTCATTAATAATTTGCTATAATCCAGGCCCTATTCTTAGGTCTTTAGATAGTTTTCATGCAAGTTGAAAGTGCTAGGCTTGAGTTTCCTAGATGCAAAACCCATGCATTTCTTTTTTACATTTAATTATAGCTATTATTATCACATAAAGATATCTTAAGAAAAGTTTATATCCAGCCTTCACAACACTGCTATTCTACACCTTGCCCTGAACCTACTGTCCCAGAACTCAGGGCTTCTTGAGCAGGAACTCTAGGTTAGTAAGGCAGATGTTCCTTGGTGAGTAAGTCCACCCCACCCCCAGTTCTGAGCCCCCTGATGGAAATGCTGGAGAGGGGCAGGATGGAATGAAATGCTATTCCCTCCTGGGATTGAAATACCATTGCCTCCTATTCATAGGACCAAGGGCATAATTGCCTTCCTCATTTCTCCTCTGAGCATCTGGCACATATTAGCATTACATAAATATTTGGTGAATTATTGAATCTCTCTGAAATGGTCAGAGACAAAATTCCATTACTGCCATAGAGACTTTGAGACCCACAGATGTTATATGAGTGCATTCATCATGGCACTGGCAGGAAAGAGATAGTGTACCTAAAGGGGTAAAGAGGAGAGTCTGAGGAAGAGTCTAAAGGTGTTTGTTGGCTGGGTAAAGGGAGCTTATAAGGGAAATGACAAGGGATGGTGAAAGACCTTAGGTCTTGCCACAACAGGGAGCTGTTACCACCTCTGGCCTGAAGGAGCAAGGGGAGGGTGTAGACATGGAACCCACTGAAAGCTATAGCTGTGGGAAGAGGACTGCACAGCAGCAGATGTGGCCTTTAGTGAAAGAAGGCAAGCTCTGCCAACCTGTGACCCAGTGTCTTAGTCTATTCATGCTATTATAACAAAATATCATAAACTTGTGGCTTATAAACAAATTTGTTTCTCGCAGTTCTGGAGGCTGGGAAACCCAAAATCAAGGTACTGGCAGATTTGGTGTCTGGTGTGGACCTGCTTCTTGGTTCATAGTGGGTTGTTTTTTTTGCTGTGTCCTTACACGAGAGAAGAGGTGAGGGAGCTCTCTGCAGTCTTTTTTTTTTTTTAAGGACACTAATCCCGTTCATAAGGGCTCTGCTCTTATGACCCAATCACCTCCCATCAACAAAATGAAGGCCCTACCTCCTATTACCATCACACTAGGGATTAGGATCCAATTTATGAATTTGGGGGTGGGGGGACACAAACATTCATTCCATAACACTGAGACAGTAAGGGAGCCAGGGGAATGAATACTCTATTCTCTCTCTCCTTCCACCCTTCAATCGTCTGCCAATGCTTCTCATTGATCAAAGCCAGCTGGAACCCAGGAGATTAGAAAGCCCAGGTGATTCAGTCTGCATGGGTCTGCCTCTTGGGGGCACAGAGCAGGATGGAGAATGGTGGAAAGCCGATCTGGAAGGACAAATGGAGAATATCCAGCATAGCTATTGTCCCAACATCATCCAACAACACCAGTGCTAAATTGATGATAAGACTTTTAGTGACTCTGGGCTCATTCCTTGAGGCTTTATGCTTCTAAACAACCTAGCTGGTGAATGCACTTAGTGATTGGCCAGGTGATTGTTATTCTCATTTGTTCTTAGAACTTCTGACATGGGTTTCTCTTTTCCATTGCCAATGGGTTTGAAAAGTAAAATCTCTCTAGCATTGCTTAGTTCTTTTAATTTTTTTTTTGTGACATCTCAATTTTAATTATGCTTTCAATAGGCCACAAGTGAGTTTATATAGGGGGTAAATGGATAAAGTCTCTGTAGTGTTCCTACAGGATATACTTCTGTGCTTACGTAAAATTAGAACTAAATTCTATAGATTTTTCTGAAACTTTTGGTTGATGCTAAATTAGAATTAGAAATTAGAAATTATTCCCTAGGAGATTGAACTTAATTGCCTGGAGATACATTGGCAAAGAACAGAAGAATCTTGACCTGTGTGCTGCAGGTATTGCAGGCATCAGATCCTTTATTTGCAGGGATAAAAAGGTCTGGCCACTCTACCTCTGGACCTTCCAGTATATACTTACCTCACACAGGTCAGAAGGATTGGCTACTGCAAGCCTGGGCTCTGGAATTAGCCAAATATAAGTTGGTTCCCAGCTTTGCTACTTGCTTGCTATGTGGCCTTGGCCAAGTCATTTAATCTCTCTGAGCCTCAATTTCTCTTCCGACAAAGTGGAGATATGTTGTCTCTTATGACAAAATCCTGCTCATCTTTCAAGACCCAGCTTAGTTGACACCTCATCTAGGACTCATTCTCTGTCTCACCTTAGGCAGAGTTTATCTCTTTCTTCCTCCTCCAACTTCTCATCACATTTTTACTAGAAGTCTTTTGTTTTTATCAAGTGTTGGCTTGTATTAAAATTATTCTCCCTGATATGGAGGAAGTACACTCTCTGAGAATTCAGACCAAATTCTACTTATCTTTGAATCAGCCACCCCTAGTGCAGTGCCTGGTATAGAGGAGGCACTCAGTCACTGCTTGCTTAGTTGAATCTCAAATTCAATGTTTTTAACTTTGAAATTTGCTGCAGCATATTTTTAATAAAGTTCCTTTAATGATTAATGAAACTTCTTACATTTCCAAAGTTAAATAGCGGGAGTGGGAAGGAGGTGAAACATAGGCACGTTCTGATTACAGACTTTCATTAGCATCTCACATGCAAAGAAAACTGGGTTGATGAAGGCACTTTTGTTTTAAGACTGCTCTATTTTCCACTCTACATGGAGGCAGCATACAATTAATGTATCAGTCAGGGCTCAAAATAAGAAACAGAAACCACTCAAGATATACTAATCAGAAATTATTTAATACAGGGAATGCATACTGAAAAATAATTTGAAGGGCTGAAGGAGTGTGCTCTTTGCTAGACATCCAAAAATGACTCCCAGAACATGACAGACTGACTCCTCTGAAGAACTACTATCTCTAATGCCACCAACGAAACCACCAAATTCAATAACACACTGCTGCTGCTATTATCCAGGAATCAGGAAGATGGAATTAAGAAGCTGTCACTTCCACTATTTTTACCCCAACTGCCTCTAGGCCCACACAGAGATGATCACTGGGCACTAGAATATCAACTGTAGCAAGTATCCTACAAGCTATACTTCTTCCCAACATCCACGAAGCTAGAGAATAAACACAGGACCACCAGTAAAAAATAGTCTTGTACTCCTGAGACCTTGCTTGCCAGCAGAAAACTAAAATGGCAGAGAGATGGCCTACATTTCACTTCTGCCTTTGAAAACCAAGCCAGTGCATCCAATTGATAGAATCTATTTTGCACCCAGAAACACAGCTGCAAGAGAGACTGGGAAATGTAGCTTCTAGCTTTCCATCCTCTGCAGTATAGGAAGGTACCTCAGAAGGAGCGTGGGATGGAAACTAAATGAGCTATAACACAGTATTCCCACAAGCTGATTCTTGGATAGTCTGCTGGCCTTGCATGACTATGGCACTTAAGAGCTTCCTGCCCTCTGGTCAGATAGACCCATAGTCCTAAAGATGTCATTGTACTACATATGTCAATTGTTATCTGTCCTGACAATAGCAGAAGCTTTAGGAGAAACTTCCTGTTCCATAGCCTTGTTCAATTGTCAGTGTCTTATGTGACCTGGCCTCCTTACTGTGTGCCCTATGTGACCAGAATGGGCTATTGGCCCAATTGTGTCTCATATATGTAGGCTGGCCAGGGACCTAAGTAGCTCAGATGGCCTGGTTTGAAAAAAGGAGTTAAGGCAGTAGGCTTCTGCCCTCAGCAGAAGAAACTGAGAAACTGTGCCAGGGCAGCTGAGCTCGAAAGTCATCAGGAAGACTCAGGGCCGGTGTAGGCTATGAACAAGATAAAATAGTTATGAAATCAGATTGGTAAAAGGTGAATGGAGCACACAGGTAGGATAAAACGGTAATGCCCAAGAAAAGAGAGTGCAGCCCCTGAGTGATCCCTAGAAAAGTAGCTGTCTCTGTTCTTGACATATTTTGAGGCCAGTTCCAATCCAACCATGCCCTTGCAATACTCTCTCCATTTGCTTGGTGGTGACTTGAGTGGGTTACCATGTAGCAAAAGAGCCCTGACTAAAACCAGCACACAAGGGAAAGTGAATGGGAGACTCACCTCTTCCCCTGGACCATGTGGCAAAGACAGTGCTACAGTCACCATTCTATTTCTTCTTCCTTTACATTTCCCAGCCTTTTACCTAAGGGAGTCAAGAAGGGAAGAATGTGGGCTCATTAGTTGAAGTCAATAGCAATATTTCTGTGTAACTCAGTGAAAATTTGCCATGTAAACTTTATAAGAAAGGGGTCATGACTGCCTTTTTCACCACTGTATCTCCCACATCAAGAACAATGCCTAGTGTAGGCGTTCAATAAATATTTGTTGAATGAATAATAATATGAGATAAAATCAAATTTTTTACAGCTTTGATTAGGAGATTGTTTGACTCTAAAATCACTTTAAAGGGCTTTAGTTCACCAAGAACTGTAAGTTGACACCTGTGGCCATTTCTAGATGTTCATGAAAAAGTCATCAGAAGCATGCCTAAGTAATTACAGGAAACGGCAATAGTAATCGGCAATCTAGCCCTTCAGCAATTCCCCCAATTTGCTGTGTAAACTTGGGCACATTATTTCACTGAGCCTCAGGTTCTTCATTTAAAAATAAAGATACAAATCTTTGTCCTGTCTGTCTCGGAGAGATTTGAGGCTCAAATAGCCCTATAGCCTTAGAAGACCTTTGTAAACTGTAAAGTGTGTGAAGTTTTTTTTTAGGTATGTGTCCATGTGCATACAAATATACACTTATGTGTCTACGTATGCATATATAAAATAAATCATTAGCAGCCCTGTGTTTTCCAAAGAACATAAATACTTCTTTCTCCTTCAGCATTTATATATTTATGTTGCTTTCTCTGTATACATATATCCAAATTCTATTTCAATGCAAGGGAACTTAGCTGCCACATCTGTATAATTGTTGACCGATGAAGAAGATAGAGAGGAATAAGTAATTTACCTGCCTCGGGATTACAAGTGAAAAACTAGGAAGACTGAATCCATCATGGAGAAACTTGTTTAAATTATGCAAATCTTCCATCAGCCAAAGTAAACCTAGTGGGTCTAAGTGGCCTAGGGAACAGAGCTGCCATCACAGATTTGGGTACTGTTTGGAATTTGTAATATGAGTGTATTTACAGATGTGCCTCCCTCTACATAACAGCTGAGCTCTTATGATGATATATGTAGATGTTCAGTAACTAATTCATTCACTCACTCATTCATTCCCAGAGAGCACCTCTCTTGTGGTTTGATAGAACAAGAATTAAAGTTTAAAGTGAATGTTTTCTCTCTGATTTTTTAAAAATTGTCTTTATTGTTGAAATTCTGATTTTTAAATCATCTACTGTGTGCTTTTAATTGTGTGAAGCCCTGTATGGAGGATAGCGAGGGACATGGTGATGTATAAGACATGCTCCCTATTCTCAGGGGACCATATTAAGCTGGGATTAGTTAGGAAAAGCCTTTCAGAAAAGGTGGTGCCTTTGTTTTCTCTTACTGCTTAACAAATGACCATGAGCATAGTGACTGAAAATCACACTCATTTGTTAGCTTGAAGTTCTGTAGGGCGGGCTCAACTGGCTTCTCTGCTCAATATCAAGAGGTATTGGCTGGGCTTCGTTCTCACCTGGAAAGCCTGGGGAAAATCTGCTTCCAAACTGATTCAGATTGTTGGCTGAATTCAGTTTACTGAGGTTGCAGGACTGAAATCCCTGTTTCCTTGCTAAATGTCAGCCAGGGGTCACATGCAGTTCCTAAGGCTGCCCACATTCCTTGTCATGTGGTCCCTTCCATTTTCCAAGCAGTAATCATGTGTCAGATCCTTCCCAACCTTCAAATTTCTGACTCCTTCCTCTACAACCAGCTGGAGAAAACTGCTTTTAAAGGGCTTGCCTGATTAGATCAGACCCATTCAAGATAATCTCCCCTTGTCATAAATGTAACATTAATAGGAGAATGATATCTCTATATTCACAGGTTCCACTCACACTTAAGGTGATTATGCAGGGTATGTACACCTGGGGTCAGAAATCTTAAGGGCCATTTTGGATCTTGCCTACCACAGGTGGATGTCAAATTAGTCCTTTAGAATGGCAAAGTGGCCCGGCCGGGCATGGCTCAGTGGTTGAGCATCGACCTAGGATCCAGACAATCGGGGTTCGATTCCTGATCAGGGCACATGCTTGGGTTGCAGGCTCGATCCCCAGTCAGGGGCGTGCAGGAGGCAGCCAATTAATGACTCTCATCATTGATGTTTCTATCTCTCTCTCTCCCTCTCCTTTCCTCTCTCTGAAATCAATAAAGATATATTTGAAAAAAAGAATGGCAAACTGTACATCACAGAGAACTGTGGTGGAGAGATCTAGAAGGTGCAGTTTTCCTATTCCCAGTCTCCCATACTTGCTTCCTTTATTGTTTTCTGATGATGGCACTCCCTTCTTTGGATTACTGACTATCAAAGAAGATAAATTCAACCAGTTAGTGTCTATATCAGGCCTTTGGGAGTGGTTTTCTGTACCACATATTTGAGGAGTGCTTCTTTCAGTAAAGCCCTAGAGGGCAGGCACTGCATTTTCTTTCATCATGTCCACACACAAAACAAGCCAGGACAAACTTTCCCTGACCCTCACATTTCTGACACATTTCTCTCCCAAACTTTGCAGCCAGGCTTGGGAGAGAGTCATCTATGTTTCCCTTCTCCATCTCCTTGTTTACAAATGACTCTTCCATCCACTGCAATCTAGCTGCTGCCCCCACCATTCCATTTGGTTTGGCCCAACGAAATAGAACGACCTGGATTCAAATACTGGCTCAATCACTCATCTGATTTGTGACTTTGGGAAAATTACATAACACTTTTGTCTTCATTTTTCTCTTATATAAAAAGGGGATGATATCCACGCTGCAGTGTTGTGGTAAAGATTAGTGATAATGATGTAACTCACCAAAACATGGGCACTATTACTCTTTCAAGACTCAAAGCTTCTTGATAGCAAAAATCATATTTTAAAGGGGCATAGGACATTCTAATGCAGCTTTTTTTGGACACTGTCATTTTAATAAAAAGCAACAAAATGTCACCATATCTCTAAAAAACATCCTTATTTCCCACATTTATTTGCACAGTGCTTGATGCATAATAGAAATTCCATCAATCTTTGTTAATGGTAGAAATGATGAACTAATCTCTTATCTTTATCTAAATTATGCTGTCCTTGAGGGTAGATATTTTTTCTTGTTGCTAAGATTCTACATGGCTTATTCTTTCAAATAGTAATAATTTTATCATAAAATTTTTAAGAGACAAGCAATATTTGGTAATGGATAATTCCTTTATTTACCCAAATTCTCACACTTAGGTGAAACCTGAGGCAAGGCTGAACTCAAGCATTCCAGTAAGAAGATAAGCTTTTTAATGTTTAAGAAGCATCAGGGAAAAAGAGATTCCACAACCTTCCCCAGTAACTTGATTCAGAGTTAAATTAGATAAAACAAAGACAATAAGGATTATTTTTTATTATATAACCATAACTTTTATTGTTGAGAGTTTTACAGATGTACCCCAATTTCTCCCCTTTACCCCCCTCTCCCACCCCTCCCCAAGTCTTCCCATGTCTATTGTCTGTGTCCATGGGCTGTGCATAAATGCTTATAAATTCTTTGCTCAATCTCTTCCCACCCTCTTCCCTGCCTAAAATCCCTTATGCTCTACTTAAGGCTAGTTTCAAATGCTAATGGAGTCCCTACCACTTGTGTAGTATTTTTTTTTACCTTTGTCAATCCTGTTCAACATCTACTATCACATTAGAACTTCATTGAAATCAGGTTTAGACAAAAATTACTGTGGATATCAATTGCTCATGAAAAGCAGGAACTCTTAAACTTTGGATCCTGCAGTGTATTATGATCCATATCTTATAAATTGATATCTTATTTGTGGGGAGAAAACAGGCCCTGAAGGTACACTCCTAAAAGGAGATGAGGAATGTGAGTTACCTGTGCTTACACTCTCTGCACTGTATCCAGGAAAGACTTGCCAATCAGTCACAGTATTCTTTTCCCATTGGGTCCAGATTTCTCAGAACCCATTTGACCAAGGTGTTCCAGGCAGCCACTACCAGTCAATCAGGGTTGACAGATGCTTCTATGTTTCATTCATTCTTCAAAAGGAAATGAAGATGAATTAAATAGAATGGAACTATATAAATTACCAACTGTAACTTAAACTGAAGATGTAATCACAGGATACAGTGATTCTAGTGACCTTTCAGGTGCTTCAGTAGCCTTTAAAGTCCTTTATAGGAAAACAGAGCTATTCTGGTTAACGAATTCCTCCAGCCCAGCAGGTTCTAAAACCTGGCAAGTGTCAAGATACCATTCATTTATTCATTCAACTATTATTTATTGAAGCCCACTGTATTACCAAGCATTGTGCTAGGCACTTTAGGCTACAGAGATGGATTGGTCACAGGTCTTGCATGGTCTAGGAGAGAAGATAAAATATGTGCAAAATTAACTATACCTTAGGGCTGAATTCAGTAAAGGGCTGTGAGAGACATGAGAGTTCAGAGAAGAGAAATGCCATTTTCAGGTTGTACCCACTTCCATGCCTAAGTCACAAAGTGGCCAAGAACATTAGAAGTTCACTCCCTAAAACCTCTGCCCTTTGGTAACTGTTTTTGAAGCAGATATATAGCAATTGGCAGGTGACCATTAGCTCAGTTCTCATTTAACCTTAGCCAAGATTGAGACTAAACGGGATAGCTCTTTGTTGTGGGTTTCATGATTTAGCTGCACCCATCTTGGGTTTTGGTATTGAGAAATCATAGTCTTAACATTTTCATAATTCAAGTCTGAAACAGAACTTGGGTCTGGATGGGAGTTTTCTGCAGGAATGAAGGAAAATTTGGCCTGCACAGAATGGAATACTACTCAGCTATAAAAAAGAAGGATCTTTTAACCTTTGGGACAGCATTATGCTAAGTGAAATAAGCCAGTCAGAGAAAGACACGTACCATATAATTCCACTCATATGTGGAATCTAATGAACAAAATGTACTAACAAACAAAACAGAGATAGTCTCTTAGCAGGCAGACAGCTGTTGTGGGAGAATTGGGGTTGAGAGATTGACCAAGAAAGAAACTCATGGACATGGACAACAATGGTGATTGCCTGGGGGGGGGGGGCGGCGAAGAAGGTGGAGGAGGGTACAGGAGGAATAAATAGTGATAGATGAAGACTTGACTTAGGGTAGTAAACACACAATACAGTGTACAGATGATGTGTTGTGGAATTGTGCACCTGAAACCTATATAATTTTGTTAATCAGTGTCATACAAATAAATTCAATAAAAAGGGGGGGGGGAGAAATGAGAGATGTTCTGGGAAAAAATTGACCATTCATTATTTTTGAAAGCCAAAGGTTAAAAATTTCTTGTTGACAGCCTGGAAAGTGATTTGTCTGTCTGTCTCTGTCTGTCTCTCTCTCTCCACACACACACACACACACACACACACACACACACACACACCCCACTATTGTTTGAATACACTCATATGTTTATATCTCTTTGTGTTTTATAATGGAGAGAGAGACACTAGCATTGCTTCTAGAATTATGTCAAGCAGCATGAGGTATCAAGATACCATGGAAACAGCATGTCTGGTTATATGTAACTATAAAAAGCAATTGGATTTTGAAAAACTAAGCAAAACAAAAAAATCTAGAATTTTCTTATAAACTGTTGATTTGTACCTTATTTCTTAGTGATATATATATATTCTAAAATAAGCCTTAATAACTTTTCCCTTGATTTTGAAATTTGTTTTTCTGTAAATTTTGTATTTTTACATGTTAATAATCTCTTGCACGTGTACAACAAAGCCCTTCTGCATTTGCTACTTTGTCTTGTCCTCCTAACACCTTTGTGAGACAGGTAAAGCTGCCAAGTTTCAGATAAGAAAACTGAGGCTATGAAAATTAAATGGCTTGTCCAAAGTCACACAGTCACCAAGTAATAGAGCCTGGGCAATGATCCTTATCCTCAGCCTCCTGAAGCAATATTCTCCCCACTCTACTACCTGGGTGTGTGTAGTATCTGCATTTGTCCCATTGAAAAAGTGTCATTTCTCACTGGCCATTCAAATCTACTTTGTGGGATCTATGCTTTATTCCTCCCCTGGATGAGAACCAGTGCTAGTTCCATGACTTTTTTGGCCACTCTTGAATAATAAAAAATTCTCTCATCAATTCAGGTCACAAAATATGTCCCATTTTCAGTAAAGAAGCCAGTCGCTCTTAAGAGTCAAAATCCCAACAACCTAAATGTTCTTTGATGGATGAATGGACAATGGATTAAAGACAATGTGTAGCAGTTGCATTATCAGAGTTACATTTTCAAATGTGTTCTCTGGAAGATGAGGATGAGGGATGGGGGCAGCAGAGTAGTAGAAGTTAGAGAACAATTATAGTGATCACATAAGAAGTAATGAGAATGTGAACTGTAGTAATTTCTGTAGTGATGAGAAGTGGAGAAATTCAAAACACAAGAAGTAGAATAGACAGCAGGATGTATATTGATTGACTGAATTGTGAGGAGGCAGTTAGGGAGAGTGCATCAAGAATGGAGCCCAAGTTTCTAGCTTGTATAGCTGAGAGCATTTGGTGCTATTTCCTGAGATAAGGAACACTGGAAGAGGAGCATTTATGAAAAGATGAAAGAAAGACCAGGAGTGTGGTTTCAGTCATGTGGACTTTGCAATGCCAGTGGCATAGTCATGTGGATATATTCAATAACCAATTTTGAACATAAGAATGAGTTTGGGATAGGTGATAGAGATGGGCAATCACTATCATATAGACGTAGTTAAAGCAGTGGTTTTTGGCAAGTTCACTCATGCAGTATGAATAAAGTAAAAATGAGGGATTAAAAAGTCATGATCCTGGTACAACACATGAGAAGAGAAAAACGAAAAAAGGTTGAGGAGTGGCCAAAATTTTCCAGGAAAACAGAGATAGTGAAGTCACAAATATAGCTCTCATCTATAAAGTACTTGCAGTGTGTCAGGCGTACTACCTCATTTTCAAATGTGAGGAAACCCAGACTCAGAAAGACACAGATCTGGGTTGACCTTATCTCTCTCTGATGCAAAAGGACATGTTGTTAACTACTATACTTTTCTGTGTTGCATACAAAACCAAGCAGAAGAGAGTTTCTGGAAGGAGGGATTGATCGATGTCAAATGCTTCAGAGATTAAGTAGAATTAGGACAAAAATATGTGTCCTTTAGCCATGTCAAGAGCCAGACTATAGTTGGTTAATGAGTAAGTGGGAGGTAAGGAAGTAATGCTTTCAAGGGTATATGACTCCATCAAGACCTTCTCTGTGAAGGAGCGGAGAGGGATAGTAAAAGATGCCCTAGAGTCATAAGAGAAAGTGCTTTATTTTGTTTTGTTTGTTTGCTTTTAATATGGGAGAGTATGTTGAAATGCTAAGTTGGAAGGAACATGTGAAGAGAAAGCTTGAAGATATAAGCTAGAAATGGGATAACTGATGGCCTGAGGCCCCAAGAAAGTCAGGGCAAATGATGGCCAAAGCACAGGACTGACTGTAGAGAAGATTAGGGTGATCACTTCCATTTGGATGGGAAAGAAAGAGGAAAGACTGCAAATAGATTCAGGAAAGAATTACAGGAATTGAGGAAAATCTTACTCATTGGCCTTTATTTGCTCTGAAATAGGAGGTCTACCCATCCAGATACATACTCTACCCTTTTTCATCTTGCTCTGTAAACAGGAGGCTGACCTATATGGCACTTCAGTTTGAGTTTAGTTAATGGGAGGTACCAGCAGGAGATAGGAGAGTGTAAGGTGAGTGAGACTTGGGTATTTATTTCCTGAGTTCTCTCCTTACTGGTTTGCTTCAGGTCAACTATTTCTTTCTACCAAAGGCCACAATTCCTATCAGGCAGCCATCTCTACCAGTTGCCCTCTGCAAGTTCTGATGACTGCTTCCTTTCCTAGCCTCAAAAGCCTAGGGATTTAATACTCCCACTCTTGCAAGCCCCAGGATCTGTACTATGTCATGTTGGTTTTTTTGAAACTCTGCCCCCACCTTTGTAAATGGTGCCTTCATTAAACTCATTTTAATTATTCAGTTTGGATATGACATCTGATTTCTTCCAGAACCCAGGCTGATAAGGGAGACAAAGTAATTTACTGAGAATGAGGGAGGTGATATAAGGAGTAACTTAAGGAGAACTGAGAAGGTTTGAAATAACTTTCATGGGGAATGGAAGAGGGAGCTGATATGGGACATTCAGGATTGCTGGGCAGTGTTGAGAAAAAGTTCCACTGAGGTTGGAAGCTGCCCTTACATAGAATCAGAGAAAGCAGTTGATTTCCTTGATTCATAGTAAGAATTTTGCCAATGGCCAAATGAATTCAGAGTATTGGTAAACAATAGTTGAAAAGCAGACTGAGTTAGGAGCAAGATTGGAAAGAGAAGTCATGAAGTTAACTGGTTGCTGATAGACTGGGGAAAATGGATAATATAATGATTACATTTCTCCCTACAAATGCACAATCAAAATAGTCACTTCAAAATGGGTTGGTTAAAGATTTGGGACCTCTTTACATCTCAGTCACCCTTGCTGGGCCCAGATTAGGATGAGGCAAGCAAAATGCCAAGAGCACTAAATTTAAGGAGATACTCACTGTCAAGTGCCAATTCTGCACTTGCATGGCCTTGAAAGTGAGCGCCTCCTTAAAATTTGCACCCTTAATGCTTCCCTTTCTCAGCCTAGCCCAGTCCACGGAGTCCTGATCCCAGAGACAACTATTAACACTTTGGCACATTTCCTTCTGGTCTGTTCTCTTAATCATTTATCTGTTTCACTAAATTGAGGTCATAGTGCTTATAAAATTTTCCATCCAGCTTCATTTACTTGACATTATAATGAAATTTAATCTTCTTTAGAACTGCTTCTATTATGTCTCTGCTTACTGGTAATACACATTAACTGCAGCAAAACCAGACAATATAGATAAGCAAAAAGAAAAAAGAATAATCTGGAATCCCACCATCCAGAGACAATAACTGTCATCACTTTGCTGCATACTGAGATTGATTCATGAATCAAAAAAGTATTTCTGCTGTAGGAATATACTGCCAGCTTGTGGAAGGCTGTGAAGAAAATGTTTACAGTTAAGTGAAGTTGAGAGAAGAGTTTGGGGAAAGAAGAGAAGGCACCAGGGCCACAACCTTGAGTGGAAAAAACACACACCCTGTCTATGGATCCTATATTTTACTCTCAGCATTAAAGAGCCTATTCTTCCACCCAAAGTGAAAAGATTTAATCTGTGAAGAAATTATATTGAAAAAAGGTTTTTAAAAATCATGCTTGTTTGAATACTTGTACTAATTACTTAACAGGCTTTTAACACTCTGTAAGCTTGATTTTGGGGGCAACTGCTGTCCTTGTAGTCCTCCAAGGAAAGAAATATGATGTCACATTCCCAGGTGAGAGGCAGGATATCTGGTCATGGCCATCCTAAATGTGATTAGGTTCTAGTCTTCCATTAGAAAACTTTGATGAATCTTGATGGCTCCATTACATAGAGGAAAAAAACCCCAAGCCTTCCCATTACCTGGCCCTAAGCTAACTTTTCAACATTTCCTGCTTCTCCTAATTTCTTTATGCCATCACCACTGTTGCCACCTTCACCTCCACTACTGCCTCCTTTTTCCCCCACCTGTAATTATAGTAAATGGGATTAATCTCTCTGCCAGAAATTCATTCCTGCTTTCCAGATCCCCTTCTTGTTTTGCTCAAATTGCCTCTAAACTCTTTCCTTGGATGAGCAGTTAATACATGTCCAAATGGAGACTAAGAGGTCTAGAAGACTGCAAAGCTATTATACCATGCAGGCTACAGAAAACCTGCTCTCTCTCTCTCTTTTAAATCCTCACCTGAGGATATTTTTTCCATTGCTTTTTCAGAGAGAGTGGAAGAGAGAGAGAGAGAGAGAGAGGGAGGGAGAGAGATGTGAGAGAGACACATCGACTGGTTGTCTCCCTCACGGGCCCCAACTGGTACTGAGCCTACAACTGAGGTATGTGCCCTTGGCTGGGATCGAACCTGGGACCCTTCATTCCCTGGACCAATGCTCTAACTACTGAGCCAAACCAGCTAGGGCCTGCTTTCTCTTTTTAACAACCTGTTACATTATTCTATGAACATCCTTCCTGCTTGAGGAAGTGAAGTTTGAGTTTTCTTCACACTTCTGACGTTACTGAGCTGAAGACATCACAAGCTCAGAGCATCTGGGAAAATCTGCCAGGTCTAGGCCAATGGAGAAGTTATTGGAGACACAGGCCATCTGCAGTGGCCTGGGATAACAGTTGTGAATGCCTGAGAGTGACTGGGTCTGATGGGGAGATGGAAAAAGAGGCAAAGCCAGAGCAGCTAGTAGAGCAGGGCTCTTGACCACATGGTAACCAGGAAGGCCAAGAGATTCCTCAGCGTGCATGGCCACTTACATGTAGGAGATCCAAGGACAGAAGACAGGGGGTGGGGGTGGGTAAAAACTACCCTCTACAGAGCTACCTGGTACTGAAGTGTGGGTGTATATGGGGGACAGAGAGAGTGAAACTGAGGTAAAGAAGAGGAGAAAGACAAAGACAGAGATACACAGGCAGAGAGGGAGGGAGACTGTAACCATGTAGCACTTTTACAGCCCAACCAAGGCAGTACAAATGTTACAGAGCGCTTCAGCAGTTCCAGAAATGCCCTAGTTCTCACTCTGAGTGCAGAAACATACAATAGAAAGTTCTTCAATCACTTGAGAAAACTGTTCTGTCCTTCTGCCATCTGTAGACAGAATGCCTGAACAGCACTGGCAATGAATTTCCAAATTACAGATGCTTAGATAAAACATACCATTTTGTCTCACCACGAAAATGTCCATGTTTACCCAACTATCTAATTTTGCCACCTTCCAAAATAGTATTGCATAACACCTGGTATGAAAGCATCTGCATGTGTCAGGAGGGGGTGGGGCAAGAGGAGTAAGGTAGGAGACAAGAAGGAGGAGAGATGCACATTTGTGTAGTTGACCTCCCCAATATTAATGATTTCCCTGCATTGTCTGCACAAAGTCCTTGCATCCATCACAGAACAGAAGAACATGAAATTGACATATGCATATGGTTTTCTTCTCTGGATCTCAGCAAACCAGCAGGTATTCCTGGAGATGACATTAGCAGGAGACAGGATGTTGCCAATGAAGGAACCAAGCACTGCCGAGCTGGAAAGGTAGCTAGTGTCAATATAAGCCAATCCTGTGCTAGATCCCTACCCTTCAAAGAGCTGGCAAGGAAGATCCACCCCTCTCCCAAAGTTGCCCTCCATTTGGGCCTTTTCTGGATCCCTTGGCAAACTTGAAAGAAAAACATTTTATGCATTCTTTTAAGTGACATACAGTTTTAAGGTCATATTTTGCATTTTAATCCTTTAAAACAGGACTTCTGTTGACAATGACATTAGTAGTGGATAATTGGGTTTCCCAGATGTGGTAGGAAGGTTTTACACTCCCTTCAAACCTGGGCCTTCAGGATGTACAATGTTTCCCCACCACCCAGCTCTTAACCTTCTCATTAGAGAGAACTTTAAACAGGTGTTGGAATTTCTTGGTGGCCTGGAGGTTGTACTTCGTCAACTCATAAATGAACACTAAGCCCCCCAAAATTTCAAAATCCCACAATTCAGCAAGGTTCTCTCGTTGTCAAAATGTATTTTCCTATTTAGTAAATGAATTTGGCAAAGTAGCAGGATACAAAATTAACATCTATAAATTGGTTGCATTTTTATACACCAATAATGTCCTCTCAAAAAGAGAAACTAAAAAAAAAAAATCCCATTTACCATGGCAACAAAAAAGTTAAGATACCTAGGAATAAACTTAACCAAGGAGGTAAAAGACCTGTACTCAGAAAACTATAGAGCATTGAAAAAAGAGATAGAGGAAGATACAAATAAGTGGAAGCATATACTGTGTTCATGGATTGGAAGAATTAACATCATTAAAATGCCCATACTACCCAAAGCAATCTATAAATTCAATGCAATCCCTATTAAAATACCAATGGCATATTTCACAGATCTAGAACAAATATTCCAAAAATTTATATGAAACCAAAAAAGACCCTGAATAGCCTCAGCAACCTTGAGAAAGAACAAAGTTGGAGAGATCACAATACCAGATATCAAGTTATACTACATCGCCATTGTAAACAAAACAGCCTGATACTAGCACAAAAACAGGCATATGGATCAATGGAACAGAACAGAAGCCCCAGAAATCAACCCACACAATTATGATTAATTAATATTTGACAACGGAGGAAAAACCATACCATGGAGTAAAGATAGTCTCTTCAATAAATGGTATTGGGAAAATTGGACAGGTACATGCAAAAAAAAAAAAAAAATGAAACTACACCACCAGCTTACACCATACACAAGAATAAACTCAAAATGGATAGAAGACTTAAATGTAAATCACAAAACCATAAAAATCCTGGAAGAAAGCATAGGTAGTAAAATCTCAGACATCTCACTTAGCAGAATTTTCACTGATACATTTCCTAGGGCAGGAGAAACAAAGGAAAAAATAAACAAATAGGACTACATCAAACTAAAAAGCTTCTGCACAGCAAAAGAAGCCTTCCACAAAATGAAAAGGGAACCCAATGTATGTGAGAACATATTAGCCAATGATACATATAAGGGGTTAATTTCCAAAATATATAAAGAACTCGTACAAATTAAAACTTCAATGAGTTATCGCCTCACACCTACCAGAATGGCTACCATCAATAAATCAACAAATGACAAGTGGGGGCAAGGATGTGGAGAAAAGGGAACCTTAGTACACTACTGGTGGGAATGCAGACTGGTACAGCCACTGTGGAAAACAGTATGGAGTTTCCTCAAAAAATTAAAAATTGAGCTGCCATTTGACCCAATGATCCCACTTCTGGAAATATATCCTAAGAATCCTGAAACACCAATCAGAAGACTATATGAACTCCTATGTTCATAGCAGCATTATTTACAATAGCCAAAATCTGGAAACAGCCCAAGTGCCCATCAGTAGATGAGTGGTTTAAAAAGTTCTGGTACATTTATACCAAGAATACTATGCAGCTGTAAAAAAGAAGGATCTCTTACCTTTTGAGACAAAGGGAGGGACCTGGAGATTATTATGCTAAGTGAAATAAGCCAGTCAGAGAGAGACAAATGTCATGCGATCTCCCTTATATGTGGAATCTAATGAACAAAATAAACTGACGAACATTGAAGCATGGGACTGACTGACAGATCTCAGAGAGAAGGGGGTTGGGAAGGGGGAAGAGATTAACCAAAGAACTTATATTCATATATCTATTGCCCATGGACACAGTCAAAGTGCAGTGAAGTTCTGGGGTAAGGCAGGCCAGCTGAAGGAGGGTAAAGGGGAGAGGAAATGGGGGGCATCTATAACACCCTCAACAATAAAAAAAGAGATTAACCAAAGAACTTACATGCATAGCCCAGGGACACAGACAATAGTGCAGTGAAGGCCTGGGGTCAGGAGGGAGCTGGGTGGAGGGGGGAAGAGGGAAGGGGAAATGGAGGACATCTGTAATACCCTCAACAATAAAAATAAATTTAAAAAATGTATTCTTCTGTTTTCTCTCTCTAAAAATAATAATACAAAAGGTGAGAAGGCCTAAATAAGCATTTTTATGTTGTTCCTCTTCCTCCAATTACCTTTAATAATAATGATGCTTGAATGGAAACATAATGGGTTAGCCTGGAACATTAGAGTGGGTGTTTAATTGGCTCTGTGACTCTCAAAATCTGAGATAAAAATAAGATTGCTTAAGAAGGCCCTCTCAAGCTGGGCACTTTGAGAACAAATTAGTTGTGCCACCAATTCCCAAGCAGCATTCTATGCCCCTCTGCCAATCCTTAAATTAGCCCATCCTCAGCCTGGGCAATCAGGCTGTTTAGCTTCCTGGACTGATTCAGTTCATGGAGGGCTATTCTTTTAAGACAAGTCTATTTTTGTGGTGGTCTGGCAGCTCTGAAATGTTTTTCCTCCTGAAAAGGCCTGGCACTCTTTTGTTTTTCTTTGGCACGGATGTGGCCAAAATATAATGTTTGCAGGTAGGAAGCAGACTTTAGAACAGCAAGCCTCAGCCTGGGTTCTCAAAGTGGGATTGGAGGAACCCTGGGGGTCCTTGAGACACTTTCCTCCTTTTTCCAATTACATACCTGTGTGTGACAAGTTTTTCTACCTATACTACATCTTAAACAACATAGTAGCAGATTGAATGCAGAAGCAGATATGGGAATTCAGCTATCTTTCATTAAGCCAGACATTAAAGAAATTTGCAAACATAAATAAATGCCACTCTGCTAGGTTTTCTGTTGTTTTGGAAAATATAGTTGTTCACACAGGACTCTGGGAATCACTTCAGTTACTGCCATTACTGCTCTCTACTTCCTGTCCCAGAGAATTCCCCTTCCTCCAAGGACCAAGATGGCAGCAGCAATGATGCTGGCTTTGGCATATACACAGGTAGGCTTGGGCATTAGCACTCTGCTAATATATGTTCCAGTTCCTTTGGCTGCCACTCACCCACCCAGCTTCTTGGCTCTGATCAGTGTTGCCCCTTGGCTCATGAACAAACTCTGAAGAGTCCCAAAATAGATCTAAGAGGATCAGCTTCGTAGGTCTGAAACTGCTTTTGAGAGCTCATAAAAGCACAAGAACTTGTGTTTTGCTAAGAGAATGACCTTGGGATATCAAGTGGTTTCCAAATTGGTCAAGTTTTTAAAAATTCTTTGCCTGTTTTTGAAAGTCACTGGATCAAGAATGTCATTAAGTATAGTTACAGTAAAGGTTCCTTTTTAAATATGAAAAAAAAAATTGTGATGAACTTCTTATTCTTTGTAAATGAATTAATAAATAGATACTTAAAAAAATTTCTGTTTTAATTTTTAATATGAAACATAGCAATAGATACCCACAAAATCCAAAGCTGTGGAGGTTCTCAATCATTTTGAAGAGTATAAAAGGATCCTGAGACAAAAATGTGTGACCCACAAAATCCAAAGCTGTGGAGGTTCTCAATCATTTTGAAGAGTATAAAAGGATCCTGAGACAAAAATGTGTTAGAGGGTTTAGAAGAAATGCTAAGAAAATGATCAAAGTAGCTGTCTGTTGAAGTCCCATCACTGAGGTGTGGCACTTCAGCAGGGAGACAGGAATCCCTCTGTCCTTCCTTGGCTCCTGCCTCCTGTCTGCTAGGCATTATATTTATCTCACTTCTGCTGGTTGTGCCTGGAGCACAGGGATATTTGGAATAGGCATCAGAGAGACTACCAAATAGCAATAAACACCCCACTTAAAGTAAAACCAGCATTTTTCAGCATAGCTGCCACAAGTTCAGGTTTTGGAGTCAGACAGATTTTGGTCAAAGTCTTATCTTTGCAATTTATTAGCTAAGTGACTTTGAACAAATTACTTAACCCCTCTGGACAAAGTTATTTCTTTATCCTTAAAATTGGAATGCCTATTTCAAAGGGTTTTTATGAAAATTAAAGGAGATAATACATATGCAAAATGCTAGGCATATAGTAGGTGCTCAGCAAATGGTAGTATTTATCATTATTATTGAATATAGCACCTAAGGATAGTACAGCAGTTTATGTAGATGTGTGAATACCCTTGTAATCACCCTTCCACTCATGATTCCCCAGTGCCCTTCCTCCAGTTTCTTCTTACCAACTACTGTTCCCCACATACATGTGTACTTGTGTATTTGCACACGCATGTACACGCACCCACAAATACTTACTGAGCAGTTACTATGGGACAGGCACTATTGGAAGTGAGGCTAAAAGAGCGAACATGACAGAAGGAATGGAGGCTTATTCCATATGTATAGTGTAGTAGTTAAATATCTGACTTTGAACTTGGCCTCAAATCCCGAGTCTGCTACTTACTAGCTGTGCAACCTTGGAAAGTCATTACCCCAATCTGGCCCTCAGGCTACTCACGTGCAGTATTACAGGATTGGATAATGTGACCTCTTGGGTCATTTCCCACTCTAAGGATTCTATGAGATGCTAAAGAAATGAGTGTTACTTGATTGCTGTGGAGTCTCAACACACTGTCCCATGGGAAAGAGAAAAGTGAAGAAAGACAAATACTATCTAATGGACCATCACAATCAAGAAAAAAACAAAGACTACTCTAAAATGTGAGGAGTGGTAATTTCTGGATGGAATTACAAGTGACTTCTATATTTTCTACATTTTCTAAGGTATTGGCTCTCCACTAGTGGTTCCTATCTGCTCCTTCCCTCACCTATTAAAACCAGCTTCCAAACCCAATAATATTGCCTATTTTTGGACTCTGTACACATTTCAGGTCAGCTTGTGGTCTAAGGAGATATATAAACAGCTATTCCCTGAGCTCCCACTGGAAACCAAGCCCTGTGCTGGGCTTTGGAACATTGGAAATTCAGGAACTGTGAGACTGTAGTATAGCAAGAATGAGAGAGTAGCGAATTCCCCTGGGGGCAGATATGACTGAACTGCTCCATTCAGGACAACGGTTTTATACTTGTCCTGATGCGCCTGATGCAAGTGTCAGAGGCAGATGCATGATTGGTGAATAAACATTTCTCTACACAGGACCAATGGATTCTTTTCTTTATGGGAGTAATTTTCCTCATTTCTGAATTTGGTCTGTTTTTCCCCTGATCTGATTCCCTCTGTGTCAGCCTTTCTTCTTTACTCTTACTTTTCCCTTCTTTATTTTTTTAGTCCCAATGAAGTAAAGAACAGCCAAAGGAATGATTTTTCATTGGTTTTACAAATCTAGCCTAGCCCCAATAACATTATTCCTTACCTTTGAGGAGCTGGAAGCTCAAAGTGAACTTTAACTCTTATTTTGTACTACTCGCTTTCCATGAGGTCTTATGAATAAAAATAAGTTGCTATTGTCTAGAGGAACCAACTGCCATGCTGGTTAAATGTTAAACAATAGTAATAATATGTTTAGTGACGCAGTGAGAATGATTTATACTCATTTTTATTATTTTTGCTTTCTTCCTAATCCATGGAGTTGGATCACATAGGTTGGGCCACACCATTGCTAGGGAAAATTAGTGAGGGAAATTAGTGATGCGCTACACACATTTCTTCCCACCTAGCACACCATAATGACGATTTACCTGTCAGTCTTCCTGACACTAATCTTTGCCTGTGGCTCTTTCTGGTCTGCCTTTCCAAATCCCCTTGTAGTTATTTAAATCTTTAAAGTCTGGTTCTTTAGGGAGATTGAGAAATGATGGTCATGGGCAATATATTATTTCTGGGTTGGAAAAAACAGTCTTTTCAAAGCTTTCTCTTATTTCCACCAAAGCTTGAACTATATTGTGCTTCTCCCAGGTATCAGCAAATATGTGGGGGGCTGCATGGAGGCCACTTTATAAAGCATGGGGAATTGCCTGGTCATGCCTATCAATCAGCAAGGGTGTACTTGAATTTCTCTGATTAGCTACAGACATTTTGAGGGAATATTTGACTTGTGACCAAGTTTCTAAGATGCACACTTTCTCTTGAAGCTAATCTTCACACCTTAAATCAGAAAAATTAGCAAAGAACCTATTTGATGGTTTTCATATGCTTAAATTGTCTAATTGTGTGACTAGAAGCAGAACGTAGAAATTCCTATAAAAAATGCTTTTGAACAGACAAATTGGATTTGGTGCCTTCCACCACATGACCATGGGCTCTTCCTGGGCCAATGACTTCACAGTGCATCTGTTTAAAACTTCTTTCCCTCTGCCCAATTCCTGCAGTGTTAATGCAGCTATCCAGTGGTGTTGGAGACAGTCTTCTGCAATCAATCCATTGAGTTCTCATTGAATTTGGACAGAGAACATGAGCTTTTCAAGGACAGAGGATGGGTCCTGTCTTATCTCTTTCCTCTCCCCAAACTGACTGCCTAGCTCAAAAGGGAAAAAAAGCCTCAGGAGTGGTACATTTGACTTTCCAGATCCTAAATGAAGACATATGAGCCAGAGGGACACAAGTGTATGGGTGAGGACACAAGTAGATGGTATAAAGTGGGGGATTAACATTCAAGTTCTAAGCCTTTGGAGTCACCATATGATCAGGCCAGGGACCTACTAGTTTTGTGAAGCTCTGTTATCTTGAGAGCTGATATAAACCTATCAAAGAAACACCTATATATAAACTTGTGGATTAGGAGACAAAAGATCCTGCCACTGGGGCTTTGAGGTCAGCTAGACCTAGATTCATATCCTGGAAACCCAGGACAGGTGACAATCTTGGTGCCTCCTAACTATAAAATGAGGGTCATATGGGTACCTACAGCAGAGACTTGTGAATATTAAATAGGATGGGAGCCAGGAAGATGGCAGCACTGTGACAAGAAGCAGAGTGACCTTACTCCCAGCCACGGACTTGATTTACTGCTAAAATACTGTGTAACCAGCGTGGAAAAAACAGAGAAATATACCTGAGTGGACATATTATTTCTAGTAGGGAGCACTGAAGAAACATCATAGAGTCTAGTAAGAGAGGGGGGCATAGAAAGGGGGAGTCCCCCTGTGCTAGGCTCAGAGCCTTGAAGATTAGAGGCTGCAAAGCTCCCTCCCCTTAGGAGTGTGGACTGGCATCCAAAAGCTGGGATCTCAAACATGGAGTGGAAAAGAAAGGAAGGAGAGCCTGTGCACAGAGAGCAGAGGGACCCAGGGGAACAGTGTGCCTGCGAGAAGGGACTGCGCCTCCCAGTGAAACAATGCACCTAATGGCGGCAGGAGGCACGGGTCTCGTTCAACCCAGCTGACCATGAGAAAGGCTGTCCCACAGTGTGTGGCTCCTGAATAGAAAGAGGCCAGAGGGCTGCACTGAGCAGCCACATACAGGGACCCTCTGCCTTTCTTCCTGTAAGGCATTGTGTAGAACCCCAGAAAGCATTTGATCTGTGCGGTGCTGGGAAGGGAACAAGAGCTCTCCTGCAGCCAGACAGGATCCAGAGCTGCCAGAAGGGGGGATTGGGTCTCCAGCTGCCAGAGCTGCTGGGTGTGTTTTTTTACCTGCTCTGTGAGGAGCCAGGATAGAGTACAAGGAGGTGCCCCAGCTTTACTGAGATCAGCCATGCAAGGGAGCTGCGTGGGGCTGACTTTGGGACCCCTGATGCTTAGTACCAAGGCAAGGGGGTGTCGAGACATCACAGGGCAGGTTCTCTGCCTCTGTGTTGCTTTGTGCACTTTTGAGTTTTTGATTACTGAACGGGCATCCACCTTCCTGGCTTGCATTGGGGAGATGACCAGTGAAAGATGGGATTTGTGTCTGCATAGTGGAGAATTTGAAATAAGCACTGATTATGACCAGCCAACCAGATCTGGAAAAGCAGAGGCGGAGCACACCTACCCCTCCTACAGGCTAGGAGCAATACTCCCAACAGGAAAGGGGCTGGTTCAGCTCACTGAAACCCCAGATATACCCCACAGGGCACAGTCCTGAGAGGGAAGGAGAACAGCTCACAGGATGACAATACAAGAATAACTCTCTCAGGCACTATTGTTTGGGAACTAGAGGAAACCCTTAAAACCCTTTCTGGGGGCTGGGCAGGCAAAGTGTTCACCAGAATGTTTTTTTAATCCAACCCACTAAGCCCAGGCTGCTGAAACTGCCCAACAGACTGAAGTCAATCTGAAATTGCAGCAGGCCATTGTATGGGGAACTAGAATTGCAGGATAAGATAGAAACCAAGGAGTTGGCTTTGAAGCAGAGACTAACTTCCCCACAGTGAGTGCCTAACAGAGAAACCTCTAATTAGAGGGAGTAATATCCCGAGCTACATTAGCCAGCCTGCACCCTAAAGACTCTTCAGAAGACTCTGGAGTAAGACCAGGAAACCGCAAGGGGGAGACAAAATAGCTGACAAGTGGAGGTGGCCCACGGAGAGCCTCAGATCAGCCAACTATCAAAGGGCACCAGAGCCAAACCTAGACATCCCCTGACATTGGCTGAGACACAAGTACCTCCCAGGAGAACCAAAATCAGCATTCAAAACAGTGAGCCTCAGACAACATAAGCTGCCCAGATGAAACTCACCTGATAGATTTTTTTTTTTTTTTTAGAAAGAAAAGAAAATAATTTTTCTTTTTAAATTTTTAAATTAAAAAAAAAATTTAATTAATTAAAAAAAATTTGTTTAGCTTTGCTTGTTGTTTTGTTTTTGCTTTGGTTTGTTTTGTCTTTTGTTCTATTATCAATATTTTATTGATATTCTCTGCTTAACTGCTGGGACATTATCATTATAACCAATAAGTTTACTGATTTTCTCTATTGTTTTCCCCATATCTCCTATTGGACTCTCTCCTTGACCTTGGTTTATCTCTCTCTCTCTTCCTGTTCCGTTGGCACAACTTTTTTTTCCTTTCCCTCTTCCTTCTTTCTTTCCTCTTTTTTTTCTCTTTTGTCTTCCTGTCTTTTTATTTGTTTGTTTGTCTCTGTCTCTTTATTGCATTTTTTATTTTTTATTTTTCAAGTGTTTCCTTATTCCTATACTCTACCGTTATTTTTTTGCTTATCCTTCTTTCAGAATCTTTTCTCTACCCCATTTATCTCCCAGTAGCTTCTCTATTTTATACTTTTAATTTTATTTTACTATTTCTTTTTCTATACTATTAGCAATAATATCCTTCTCTCTCTCTATTTTTTCTTTCCTTTTTTTTCCTTTAGCATTTATGTTCTCATTCACTCTCCCAATTCTTTCTCTTGAGATGTTTTCATTATGATAGTCAGGATATTTTGTAAGATACTACTTGTTTCCTGGCAGTTTGGTTGTGTATTGTCTTGCCTTGCCAGCACCCGTACAACAACTCACATGATGTGGTTGGAGCTGAGCCACACAGTTAGCCAATCTCAGAGGAGTGTTCTCCCAAGAACGAGTCAACAACAATCTAGACGGAATCACAACAGAAGGGCCCAAAGAACCCACCAAAGGGACACCCACAAAAGGGACATTCCTAGAGCAAATAGCTCAGAAGTATAAGGAAAACACACCTCTGGGCTCCACTGGACATACACTACAAAATCTCACCCCACAAGATAGGGAGATAGCAAATATATCTAATGTACAGATACAAACACTAAGAGCCACCAAAATGGGGAGACAAAGAAACAGCCCCCAAGTTAAAGAAAAGGAAACATCACCAGAAGAAGTATTTGATGAGATGGAGTTAAGCAAGTTATCAGAAATAGAGTTCAGAGTAATGGTTATAAAGATGCTCAGGGAAATTAATACAAACAAGACACTTAATGGAAAGGTCAAGGAACTTAGTGAAAAACATGAAAAAAGAGCTAGATATCATAAATAAAAACCAAGCAGAAATGAAGAATAATATATCTGATATCAAGGATATGCTGGAAGTAATTAAAACCAGGCCCAATGAAGCAGAGGATAGAATAAGTGAATTAGAAGATAAGGTAGAAAAACACACACATTCAGAGCAGCTAAAAGAAGAAACACTTAAAAAGCATGAGGACAGTCTAAGGGAACTTTGGGACAATATGAAATGAAACAACATTTGCATCATAGGGGTATCAGGAGGAGAGGAAAGAGAGCAAGGGATAGAGAACTTGGTGGAGGAAATAATGACAGAAAATTATCTACCCTGGAGAGGGGGAAAGACAAACAAGTTCAGGAAGCACAGAAGATTCCAAACAAGAAGGACCCAAAGAGACCCACTCCAAGACACATCATAATTAAAATGGGAAATGTTAAGAACAAAGAGAATATTAAGGGCTTCAAGAGAGAGACAAGCAGTGACCTACAAGGGAATCCCCATAAGGCTGACATCAGATTTCTCAACAGAAACTCTTCATGCCAAAAGGGAGTGGCATGAAGTTCTCAAAGTAATGAAAACCAACAACATGCAACCAAGACTGCTTTATCCAGCAAGGCTATCATTTAAAATTGAAGGTGAAATAAAGAGCTTCTCAGACAAAAAAAGAAAAAAAGAAAAAAAAAAAAGAAAAAAAAAAAAAGGCTAAAGGAGTTCAGTACCACCAAACCAGCATTACAAGAAATGCTAAAAGGACTGCTCTAAGAAAAAGAAAGAATACTGAGAGAAAGGTATATCAGCATAAAGGGGAAAAATGGCTAAGAAAAACAGAACCCAAATATATGCTGTCTACAAGAGACCCACCTGAGAGCAAAAGATTCACAGAGGCTAAAAGTGAAGGGATGGAAAAAAATATTCCATGCAAATGAAAAAGAAAAAAAAAAAAGCTGGAGTAGCAATACTTATTTCTGACAAAATAGACTTCAAAATAAAGACCATAACAAGAGAGAAAGATGGTCACTAAATAATACTTAAAGGATCAATCATACAGGAGGAAATAACCCTTATAAACATATATGCACTCAGTATAGGAGCTCATAAATATATAAAATATTACTTGATGGACTTTACCAGAGAGATCGACAGTTACACAGTCAAGGGGGGAACTTTAACACCCCACTGTCATCATTGGACAGATCATCAAGACAAAAAGTCAACAGGGAAATGCAGACCTTAAATGACACACTAGATCTAATGGATTTAATTGACATTTTACAGAACATTTTATCTCAAAGCAGCAGAATACACATTCTCCTCAAGTGCATATGGTACATTCTCAAAAATAAACCACATGACACAAGACAAGTCTCTACAAATTCAAGAAGATTGAAATCATATCAAGCATCTTCTTGGATCACATGCCATGAAAGTAGAAATCAACCACTATAAAAAAACTCAGAAATATTCAAACACATGGAGGCTAAATAGCATGTTATTAAACAATGAATGAATTAGTAAGGAGATCAAGGAAGAAATCAAACACTTCATGGAAAGTAACGAAAATGAACAGACAACAACCCAAAATCTATGGGACACAGCAAAAGCAGTTCTGAGAGGAAAGTTCAGAGCAGTACAGGCTTACCTCAGGAAAGAAGAAAAAGCTCTACTAAACCATCTAACACAACAACTAGAAGAACTAGAATGAGAATAGCAAGAAAAGCCTAGAGGAAGTAGAAGGAAGGAAATAATAAAGATCAGAGCAGAAATTAATGACATAGAGACTACAAAAACAATAAAAAAAAATCAATGAAACCAAGAACTGGTTCTTTGAAAAGATAAATAAAATTAATGCACCTTTAGCCAGACTCACTAAGAAACAAAGAGAGAGGACCCAAATAAATAAAATCAGAAATGAAAGAGGCGATATAACAACTGACCCAACAGAAATACAAAGGAATGTAAGAAAATACTATGAGCAACTATATGCCAACAAACTGGAAAACATACCCATGAAATGGACAAATTCCTAGAAGCATACAGCCTTCCCAAGCTGAATCAAGAAGAGGCAGAAAACCTGAATAGGCTGATAACAACTAATGAAATTGAAGCACTAATCAAAAAACTCCCAGCAAATGAAAGTCCTGGACCAGATGGATTTACAGGAGAGTTTTACCAAACATTCAAAGAAGAATTAACACCGCCCAGCCAGGCATGGCTCAGTGGTTGAGCATCAGCCTAGGATCCAGGCAATCAGGGTTTCAGCCCCTGTCAGGGCACATTCCCGGGTTTCAGGCTCGATCAATGACTCTCTCATCATTGATGTTTCTATCTCTCTCTCCCTCTCCCTTCCTCTTTCTGAAATCAATAAAGATATATATATATATATTTTAAAAAGAACACCTATTCTATTCAAATTATTCCAGAAAATTCAAGAGGAGGGAAAACTCCTAAACTCTTTTTATGAGGTCAGCATCATCCTAATCCCAAAAGCAGATAAGGGCACTACAAAGAAAGAAAATTAGAGGCCAATATCCCTCATGAACTTAGATGCTAAAATCCTCAACAAAATACTGGCAAACCAGATCCAGCAATACATTGAAAAGATCATACACCAAGACCAAGTGGGATTTATTCTGGGGATACAAGGCTGGTATAACATCTGCAAATCCATAAATGTGACACATCACATAAACAAAATGAAGAACAAAAATCATATGACAATATCAATAGATGCAGAAAAAGCATTCGACAAAATCCAGCACCCATTTCTGATAAAAACTCTCAGCAAAGTGGGAATAGAGGAATCATACATCAACATAATAAAGGCCATATAGGACAAACCTACAGCCAACATCATACTCAATGGTCAAAAACTAAAACCATTTCCCTTAAAAACAGGAACAAGACACAGATGTCCACTTTCACCACTCTTATTCAACATAGTACTGGAAGTCTTAGCCACAGCAATCAGACAAGAAAAAAACATAAAAGGTATCCAAATTGGGAAGGAGGAAGTAAAACTCATTATTTGCAGATGACATGATATTGTACATAGAAAACCCTAAAGACTCCATCAAAGTACTACTAGATTTGATAAAGGAATTCGGCAAGGTAGCTGGATACAAAATAAACATCTAAAAATCAATGACATTTTTATACACCAACAATGAACTCTCAGAAAGAGAAACTAAAAAAACAATACCATTTACCGTTGCAACCAAAAAAATGACATGCCTAGGAATAAACTTAACCAAGGATGTAAAAGACCTGTACTCAGAAAATTACAGAGCATTGAAAAAAGAGATAAATATATAAACAAGTGGAAGAATATACCATGCTCATGGATTGGAAGAATTAATATCATTAAAATGTTTATAGTACCCAAAGCAATTTATAGATTCAATGCAATCCCTTATTAAAATACCAATAGCATATTTCACAGAGCTAGGACAAATATTCCAAAAATTTATATGGAACCAAAAAGGACCCCAAATACCTGCAGGCATCTTGAGAAAGAAGAACAGAATGGAAGGGATCACTTTATAGGATATCAGACTCTACTACAAAGCCATTATAGTCAAAACAGCCTGGTATTGGTACAACACCAGACATATAGATCAATGGAACAGAATAGAGACCCCAGAAATAAACCCACATCATTGTGGCCAGTTAATATTTGACAAAGGAGGCAAGAGCATACAATGGAGTAAAGACAGCCTCTTCAATAAGTGGTTCTAGGAAAATTGGACAGCTACATGCAAAAAATGAAACTAGACCACCAACTTACACCATACACAAAAATAAACTCAAAATGGATAAAAGACTTAAATGTAAGTCAAGAAACCATAAAAATTCTGGAAGGAAACATAGGCAGTAAAGTCACAGACATCTCACATAGTGGAATTTTCACTGATACATCTTCTAGGGCAAGAGAAACAAACAAAAAAAATAAACAAATGGAAATGGGACTACATCAAACTAAAAATTTTCTGCACAGCAAAAGAAAATAGCCTCAAAATACAAAGGAAATCTGTGGTATGGGAGAACATATTTACTAGGGATGTAGCTGATAAGGGGCTAATTTCCAAAGTGTACAGAAAACTCATAAAACTCAACAAGAGGAAGAAAAACAATTAAATTTTAAAAATGGGCAAAGGAACTTAGTAGACACTTCTCCAAAGAGGACATACAGATGGCCAAGAGACATATGAGAAAATGCTCAAGGTCGATAATCAGAGAGATGCAAATTAAAACCACAATGAGGTATCACTTCACACCTGCCAGAATGGCTACTATCAACAAATCAGCAAATGACATGTGCTGACAAAGATGTGGAGAAAGGGGAACCCTAGTACACTGCTGGTGGGAATGCAGACTGGTGTAGCCACTATGGAAAACAGTATGGAGGTTCCTCAAAAAATTAAAAATGGAGCTGCCTTTTGACCCAGTGTTCCCACTTTTAGGAATATAACTAAAGAATCCTGAAACACTAATCAGAAAGAATATATGCACCCTTATGTTCATAGCAGCGCAATTTACAATAGCGAAGATCTGGAAACAGCCCAAGTGCCCATCAGTAAATAAGTGGATAAAAAAGCTGTGGGACATTTACACCATGGAATACTATGTAGCTGCAAAAAAGAAGAAGGACCCTTTGGGATAGTATGGATGGAACTGGAGAATATTATGCTAAGTGAAATAAGCCAGGCAGAGAAAGACAAACATCACATGATCTCACTTATATGTAGAATCTAAAGAACTTAATAAAATGATGGACAGAATAGATTCAATGAAATGGAAGCATGGATCAGACTGATGAATCTCAGAGGGAAGGAGGGGGGTGAATGGGTCGGGGGGGAAGATATTAACCAAAGAATTTATATGCATATATGCATAACCCAAGGACACAAACAATGGTGTGGTGAGGGACTGGGGAGGAGGTTGGGAAGGGGTGGAAGGGGTCAATAAGGAGAAAAAGGGAGCTCTGTAATATTTTGAACAATTAAAACAATAAATAAATAATAAAATTTTAAAAAAGATTTTAAGAGAGTCTTGTATCCTTGGATAAAAAGACAAAGCATATTCTTTTGTATTTGAAGTCTTCCATCTTATTTTAAACTTTATTTATTACATGCTCTTTAACCTATTATATTTGTTAAATCTTTCATAAAGTTCTTTGTTTTCATGTACAGTCAACTCTTGATTATCACAATTCAACAATACAATTGAACAAATATTTATTGAGGATTTGCTAATGGTGCAGCTTATTTAGCAGCAGATCATTTTAAAAAATAATTCATACTTGGTTTTGTAATATATTATGATTTTATTATAAAAATAGTGTGATTTGTATAGTGCTTTATAATTTTCAGAGTACTTTCACATACATTATCTCATTTGATTTTATACAAATTCACTTCCCTGCTTCAGAAAGACTTATTTGGCTTAGGCTGATTGATATTAATATTAATTTTCATTCACTAAGCACATACTGGCTGAACAGCAGGCGCAGGCGGCTGCTGGAGTGTGCTGGGGAGCAAAGGAAGCTGGTCTGCGATTATAGCTCTGAGATAGACAATAGAGCTGATGCACATAATAAGGCGGTAATGACTACACATACACACTGGCATATATGCCTTAATTTATTTTTCCATTGCTATTAACCACTGAAACAGGCATTTGGGGGGTTTAAAATGGATAGCTAATTATGATGGGCAAATAGATGGCATAATAATTGTGTTTGAATGAGTCACTCACTCCAGATCTACTAGTTGAGGAAACCTTTGTGACTATCAGTGTTGACTCTGGAAAAAGAATTTATATGGGAATGAACAAAGCAACCACAGATAAGACTTCAGCATCAGCTCAGAAAGTGAAGGCTGATCCATTAGCAGAGGAGCATTAGATACTGATTTTAGTCAAAGAAGCAGCAGCCGCCCTTTTATCCCTGGCAGCACACTCATACTTTGGTTTCACTGGGAGGACAAAATGAGGGGTGCAGAGAATATATGCACTAGTTTTGGAGATTGGGTTTGAATTCCAACTCTTGTGCATGCTGACTGTGAACTTCAGCTGTCCTGGCTGCAAAAAGCAGTTCACATCTCACAGGGCTGTTATGGGGATTCCAGGAAACAATGTGTGTAAGATGTTTCACACAGGGCCTGGCACATAGTAAGCACTCAATAAATGGTAGCTGTTACTTATAGTAGTTTTTAAAAAAATTATAATTACTAATTACTTATCCTCTCTAAGAGGACCATCCACACTTTCATGCCAAAGACAGCTATTTGGAAACAGAGTGGCTGCAGCAGACAGCAGACAGCTGGTTGGGGCAGCAGGTGCAATATACAGGGGCAAGAAACTACGGTGGAAGAAAGGCCATATTCATTTTCCTTAGACAGTGAACTTATGACAAACAGGAGTTTGAGCAGACTGGCCAGCAGAGCATTCAGGCAGAGGTAGGAAGCCAACCTCACTGCTTCCCATGGAATTATGAGATGGACAGTAAGAAGAGGCATTTGTCTTTTTTTATTAAGTGTGGATCACAGGAGTCTTGACATCCATCACAGATCTCCCTAGGTCACCTTCATTTGCCAGAAGCAGACCTTGCAACTACAAACACAGCAGCCTAGTATGGCAGGAAAGACCATAGGGATCTAGGCATAGAAAGAAGAAATTTAAATCAGGATCCAAAACATCAAGCCAGTCTGATGTGACTGATAAAGGCCTCTATTAGGAAATGAATACACACAGGGAACATGGAAGGAGAGAGGATCTCAGAAACAAATAGGTTGTGAGAACTGAAGAAATGATATATATATAGTAGTCATTCTGGATTAATGCAATGCCTTCACACAAAAAGAAAACATGACAGATTATTTCATGTTTCTTCAGACAGGTAAGTTGTTAATTTCTTTAGGGTCACGACCCTTTTGGAAATCCAATGAAAGCTACATATTCTCAAAGAAATGAAGCAGATGTACCCTTACCAACAAAATGTTACATGCATGCAATTTCAAAGGGTTTATGGATTGCATTTAACTCAGAATAAGAACCTCTGTTACCCAAGGAGATATGTTACACTTGAATTGATATCACAAAGATGTGCTGGGATTTCCAAATCTCAAGAGATAATAAAAGAGTTGTCCAGTGTTCATCTCAGTATTGAGTGAAATGGGAAACAGTTGGTTAAGCTTTCTCATCGGTGCATGGGCCCTAACATTCCCAAGCAACAATGCCATTTCACCACCAAACAACCTCTGATTTCCACCAAAGAAAACATACTAGCACTAGTGAATACCTTCTGTGTCCTAAGGGCTATTCTAATAAGGAGAAGTAAAGGAAAAGTGAAACTCCAGAAAAGTCTTTTCCCCTGTTGGGCAAGAGGTGGTTTCAGAATTTTAGCTCACAGTGTGTCATTTACCTCTCTACATCTTTGCACCTTGCACTAACAAAGAAGAATTAGTATTGTGCCCCAGAGCCATGATTTAGTTTATGTACTGCCTTTCCCTTCCTCAGCTCTGCCACCAGCAAAGACCATATGAGAAGGATGGAAGAGCACCAGCTAAGCGCTTCAATGGTCACAAATCAAGTCACTACCATAAATAATGGAATATTTCTTGTTTGGACACTTTCAAGTTCCACAACTCCAGAAATAGCAATTTAAATGACTTAATTTTCTTCTCCATTGACTTTAATGAAGATCTCCTTAGATTCAGCCATCCGGCAAACGTAAACTCTCAAATAGTCCTGCAAGTGTTTGAGTTAGGCCAGGAATGTCTGAGAAATGAACTCTGGTTATGCAACTGAAATATGAATTTGGATTAAATGCTCTCATGACAAAGCCTTAAAATGTTAGGTGCATAATTTAAAAGTTAATACACTCCAATACAAGTGCAGTAGCATTTAAAACACTGAAGCTGATGCACCTAAAGCCTGAAGACACTTGCACTTCTTTATATTTTAGTTTTTCCCTCAAGGACACCTTTAGCATCCAACTAACATACAAGTATGCTTGGATACTGGAACTTTTCACTTTCCTTTTTGCCCCTGGAGGCCAAGCAAACCAAACACAGCCTTGAGTGAGTTGTGACAGGCTTCATATCTGAATGCCAGCACTGAAGAGGCCCTAGGGACCCTCCCAACCACATGACCTCATTTTATGCTAGAGGACAACTAGACTAGAGACAGGAAACACTGACTGAGTAATCTGGAGGCTGTACAAGAAAGGCCATTGCTAAAATAATGGTAGGATAAAGATGAAAGTAGGTGTCAAAAAGCACGGGAAACATAGAAGTGAAAATTCTCAGCCCAGAGTCAGCCTGATTTTTGATTTAAAATCAAGATGTCAATTTTCTTAGATTTAAGACATTGAGAGCCTAATAATAATCAAAACTTGTCTGGGATGGGCATGAGTTTTATTATAAGTACCTTCCTTTTTTGCATTTCCTATATTTTATATGACCTTAAGATGACATTAATGAAAATGTGTTGTGTATTCATTAAAATATAATGACAATATTGGATTAACTATTGTTAGTCTCCTTTGCTGAGTTTCATTTGGCAATGTTTATTTTACTCTTCTCTTCACCTCTTACACTATAGTGCTTGAGTAGTTACAAATTGTTCCATATATTTTTTTAAAAGATAATAAGATCAATGATGTGTATAATAGTTTATGCTTACTTAGCCTTTAATATATGCCAGGTACTATTCTACAAGCTCTACATGTTCTGATCATCCCATATAATCCAGGTTGTCCAGTTTGTTGGCATATAGTTGCTCATAGTATTTTCTTACATTCCTTTGTATTTCTGTTCAGTCAGTTGTTATATCGCCTCTTTCATTTCTGATTTTGTTTATCTGGGTCCTCTCTCTTGTTTCTTAGTGAGACTGGCTAAAGGTGCATCAATCTTATTTATCTTTTCAAAGAACAAGCTCTTGGTTTCATTGATTTTTGTATTGTTTTTGTAGTCTCTATGTCATTAATTTCTGCTCTGATCTTTATTATTTCCTTCCTTCTACTTCCTCAGGGCTTTTCTTGCTGTTCTTATTCTAGTTCCTCCAGTTGTTGTGTTAGGTGGTTTAGTAGAGCTTTTTCTTGTTTCTTGAGGTAAGCCTGTACTGCTTGGAACTTTCCTCTCAGGACTGCTTTTGCTGTGTCCCATAGATTTTGGGTTGTTGTCTGTTCATTTTCTTTTTTTTTTCAGGAAGTGTTTGATTTCTTCCTTGATCTCATTGGTTACCCATTCATTGTTTAATAACATGCTATTTAGCTTCCATGTGTTTGAATATTTTTGAGTTTTTAAATAGTAGTTGACTTCTAGTCTGATGGCATTGTCATCCAAGAAGATGCTTGATATGATTTCAATCTTCTTCAACTTGTAGAGACTTGTTTTACATTTAAGGTTATTATTGATACACACTTATCTATTGGCATTTTAATTCTTTATGCTTATGTTTCTCTCTCTCTATTTCTACTTCTAATTACAGAAATTCCTTTAACATTTTTTGCAATGCTGGTTTGGTGGTGATAAGCTCCTTTAGCCTTTTTTGTCTGGGAAGCTTTTTATTTCACCATCTATCTTGAATGATAGTCTTGCTGGATAGAGTAGTCTTGGTTTCAGATCCTTGTTTTGCATTACCTTGAATACTTCATGCCAGTAGAGTTTCTGATGAGAAGTCAGCTGACAGCCTTATGGGAGACCCTTTGTACATAACAGATTGCTTTTCTCTAGCTGCCTTTAAGATTCTCTCTTTGTCTTGAATTCTTGGCATTTTAATTATGATGTGTCTGGGCGTGGGCCTCCTTGGGGTCTTCTTGCTTGGGACTCTCTGTGCCTCCTGAACTTGTGTGACTTTTTCCTTGACCAGGTTAGGCAAAGTTTTCTGCTATTATTTCTTCAAAAAATTCTCTACCCCTTGCTTATTCTCTTCCCCACTGGCACTCCTATAATATGAATGTTGTTACATTTCATGTTGTCCCACAGCTCCCTTAAACTGCTCTCCTGTTTTTTAATTGTTTTTTCTTTTTGGCTCTCTGATTGAGTGATTTTTTTCTACCCTGTCTTCTAATTCACTAATCCAGTCCTCAGCTCCCTCTAATCTGCTATTTATTTCTTCCAATGTATTCTTTATTTCTGCTATGTCATTCTTAATTTCCTTCATAGTTTCCATATCTTTCTTCATGCTGTTGAGCATCCTTAAAATCAGTATTCTGATCTCTACATCTGATAGATTCCTTATTTCCATTTCATTTAGCTCTTTTTCTAGAAACTTCTCTTGTTCTTTCATTTGGGGCTTGTTTTTCTGTCTCCCCATTTGGGCTGACTGGGCTTGTTTCTAAGTATTAGGTAGATCTGCTAGGACTCTTAGTCTTTTTGGAGGGTCTCTGGTGTAGGCCAATGTCAGACACAGCTTGTGACTGGCCGTGAGTGTGCCCTGTTTGGAGCTATCAACAACCCTTGGCTTGAGGTCTCCTCTGCTGGGGCTGCGTGCAGTTGGACAGGACCAAGATGCGCACCAAAGTCTGCTCTTCCAAAGCCCTGTTCCAGAAGCGAATCAGGCAAAGGCTCAAAGCACTCTGAGGTCTTCCTCTGCCTGCAGGCTGATTAATCTGATTCTCTTAATGAGCCTCAGGCTGTAGAAACTCCACAGGGTGGGGTGGCTGATTGTTATTAGTTTCTTAACAAGCCTCAGGTTTTAGAAACTCCTGATGGTAGGGCAAGAGGTTTTCCAGCAGGGTGGGGCTATTGCTTCCTCCCCCAGGCTAAAGCAGCAAAATGTCTGCCTGAGAAAGCTGTCCTCTGCAGTATGGGGGAATCACTCAGCACAGGAATCCAGAAAGGTGCCCTCTCAGCTCTATCTCCAGAGCCCACAACCCTAGATTCTCCTCACACAGCTCCAGTCCACTCTGCCCTCCCTCTGCTGGAGCCCAAAGTGAGTGGCTGCACAGGAAACTTTGTGCATTGGCTCTTTAAGAGGGTGTCTGCATTTCTAGCTGCCTCTGTCTGGCAGACAGAAGCTTGGCTGCTTTTCACAGCCAAATGTTATATGAGCACCTTTCTCAGTTCTGGTGCTCTTGGCTGGGAAGCCTAGCTTAGGGTTTTGACCCCAGAATCCTCAGTGGGAACCCCCCACAGCTGAGATATCCCTCCAGACCTTCAGCTGCTGCCTGTGGGAGCCCAACCAGCCCTCTTGCACCTCTGCACTTCCTACTAGTCTCTATGTGGTCTCCACTTTTCCTCCTTGGTTATGCGGGTGCTCTCCAGCTCATCTTCAGTTGCAGTTGATTATTCAGGGTGATTTTCCTATATTTTAGTTGTTATTCTACTTTGGTCCCAGGAGAGTGTCAGTGTAGCTTCCACTGAGTCCACTGCCATCTTTAATCTCCACTTGAACCATTCTTAAGGATAATTTCAATTTATCTCAAGGCATACTGTTTGTAACAATGATAATTTTTATTTGTTTAAATACAACCAATTACTTTCAGAGCTAAAACAGTTCCCATGAGAAATAAAATGTAAGCATATTAGTGAGTAAGACACACATTTTATTTGACTTATGGTGTGTTTTTCCACCTTTCAGTTAATTTGAATAATTAACTGAAATTTGTCACTGTGTAAATAGGGCCTTGGGCCTGGCATTTAGAGAAAACTGAATAGCTTCATCTCTGGGTGAGCCTTAAGAATTGATTCCATATATGAATTCTGAAATTTTTGTACATCTTATCACTTGGAAGCTGTAAATGAAAACTGTTAACATTTGGAACATTTAAGTTAGGCTTAAAGAAGTGAGCTAGGCAGCCTAGTTGAAAATGGTAACAGCAAAAATGGATGAAACTTGCAAAACCCTTTCTGTGATTTTATTTGCTAAGTGGATAAACGAATAGCTTGCTACGTTTATGAAGAGAGGAAATCCCAAGTGCAATTTCATGAGTTTCTGGAAATACATCTTTAAGAGCATTTTGGAGAATCATGAATGACGATTGGAGAATTAATATTACAGCTTTTTAAAGATTAAGAATGCATTTTCTATACATTTCTTTAATATTATTGTACAACTTGTGTCGAACAGAAAATTTGACACTGAGCTAAGATGAGGATCCTATTTTTCCCAGCATAGCTATACAATCACATTAATACATGAATATAGTCAAAGGCTTTAAAACAACTATATGTCTCCAGTATTACATTATTTTAAAATGGTGATTAAAAAGAATTTTTAAATCATAGTGCTACCTTGATTTAGACCATTTTCATTTACTATGAAATGTTGAAAGAATTAATGTAATCTTCTGGTCAAAATGGCAGCATAGGTAAATGTGGTACTCACACTTTCCCACAACCACATCAAAATTACACCTAAACTACAGAACAACCATCATTCAGAACCACCTGAAATCTAGCTGAATAGAAGTCCTACAACTGAGAATTTATAAAAGAAGCTATCATTTAGAATCAAAGGACATGTAAAGAGCTTCACAGACAAAAAAATGGTAAAGAAATTTGTCATCTCCAAACAAGTATTACATGAAATGTTAAAAGGTCTTTTTTTAAGAAGAAAAAAATGATTAAAAATATGAACAATAAAATGGCAATAGATACATATCTATCAACAAATAAATGTTTAAAAAAACACAGAAAATAAATGAAAAAGCAGAACAGAAACAGACTCAGATACAAAGAACATTTTAATGGTTGCCAGATAGGAAGGGGGTTGGGAGATAGGTGAAAAAGGTGAAGGGATTAAGAAGTACAAATTTGTTGCTACAGAATAGTCACAGGAATGTAAAATACAGCATAGGGAATATAGTCAATAATATTGTAATAACTTTGCATGGTGTCACATGGGTGCAAGATTTATCAGTATGATCACTTAATAAGCTATATAATGTCTAATCACTGGGGTTTACACCTGAAACTAATATAATATTATATGTCAACTATAATTGAAAACTAAAAAATGATTTAAAATACAAAAAAATAGAATTAATGTAACTCAGCCATGGATTTTAGGAATAGAACATATAATAAATATAACAACATAATAACAAGAAATATAACAATAGCTAAATATCACTTGTGTCCCATATTTATAAATTAATGTCAAACATAATGTTGATTTCAAAGTCAGTTTCATATCAAGTCACAATGAAAAGTTTAAAAGCTTGATGTTTATGTTTCCTCCCAATTCCCCAAGATCTGATCTTACTTTGTATAAATAAGACATTTTACTTCTCTTTCTTATGATAATGTGTATTGTACCACCTCAGTAAGACTACCAGAATTATGATTGCAACCAGATGATACCCCTATTTTCTAAAGAACATGACACTTGGCTTAAACATGACGGACTGTGGCCTGCCTGCCATATTAAAACCTACAACCCAGAAGGAGCAATCAGGTCAAACAGAGGCTGCCATAGAGCCCTTGTTTGGATCTCGGTTTCTCTATTGTTTGACAAATGGGTGGAAACCACTTTTCTATATTATGTTTCCACAGGCTTTTAATTATTTATATCTCTCCTTAAAACACTCTCTTCTCTTGGCTTTGAGGGCATACTTCTTTTTCTCTGCCTCCTTTTTCTTTTCCTGCTTTCAATTTGTGATAGTCCTTAAGGTTTACTCCTTGAACATCTGCTCACCTCTCCATTGTCTGCTTCAAAGTTCTCACCCACTCTAGTGGTTCCAACTATAACCTATTTAAAGGAGACTCCCTTAAACTCTATCTCCAGCCCTGACTTCTGCCGTGAAGTTCACTTTCCTGTCTTCAGATGTCTAGTAAATGTTACAACTCATGTATCCAGCCATTACTTCTACTCTACTTGCCTAAGACTGGACACATCTTATTCTATGTCTATATTTTCCCAAAATCCTGACTCAATTTCCCTGTTTCTGTCAAGGTTAGCATTGTTTGCCTATTTATCATTTATCAAGACTAATGATCTTGACAACAGCTTAAGAAAGAATTCTATTATTTATTAAGAACTTACTAGGTGCCAGAAACTGTATATTATCTCATAGAATCTTCACATCAGCCTCATGAGTTAGGTATTATGATTATTTTACAGAAGAGGACACTGTGGTTCAGAGAAGGTAAGTTGCTTCAAGGATAAATTCAGGTCCATCTGAGACCAAAGCCTGATTGCTTAAACACACTACAGAAGTAAAAACTCATCTGCTGTGGAATTGTAAACCAGTACAGCTACTATGGGAAACAGAATGTAGATTCCTCAAAAAATTAAAAATAGAACTGCCATATGACCCTGCAATTCCACTTCTAAGTATTTATCTGAAGAAAACAAAAACACTTATTCAAAACAGTATAAGCTCCCCTGTGTTCATTTGCAGCATTATTTACAATAGCCAAGCTTTGGAAGCAACCTAGGTGTCCACTGATAGATGAATGGATAAAGAAAATGTGATCACACACACATACAATGAAATACCACTCAGCCATAAAAAAGAATGAAATCCTGCCATTTCTAACAACACGGATGGACCTAGAGAATATTTTTCTAAGTGGAATAAGTCAGAGAGAAAGACAAATGCTGTATGAAATCACTCATATGTGGAAACCAAAAACCAAAACAAATAAACGAACAAAATGAAATGAAAACAAATTCATAGATACAGAGAACAAATTGATGGTTGCCAGATGGGATGGGGTGAGGGATGGGTGGAAAAGAAGATTAAGAAGTACAAACTTGCCCGGTCGGTCATGGCTCAGCAGTTGAGCATTGACCTAGGAACCAGGTGATCGGGGTTCCATTCCCGGTCAAGGCACATGCCCGGGTTGCAGGCTCGATCAATATATACATATATATTTTAAATATATCTTTACTGATTTCAGAGAGAGGAAGGGAGAGGGCGAGAGAGAGATAGAAACATCAATGGTGAGAGAGTCATTGATCTGCTGCAGCCTGCAGCTGGGGCATATGCCCTGACCGGGAATTGAACCCTGATCGCCTGGATCCTAGGCTGATGCTCAACCGCTGAGCCACGCCCGGCAGGGCAATAAAGATATATTTAAAAAAAAAAAAAAGAAGTACAAACTTGCAGTTATAAAATAAGTCATGGGGATATAATGGAAAGCACAGATAATATAGTCAATAATACTGTAATAACTATGTATGTTGACAGATGGTTACTAGACTTATTGTGGTGACCATATTATAAAGCATATGAATATTAAGTCACTATGTTGTACATCTGAAACTAATATAATATTGTATGCCAACTATAATTTTAAAAAACTCAACTGCTTACAAGGCACCAGGCAAATAGTTTAAATAAGCAAAACAGACCAGATTCAAGAAAAATATAACAGTGCAACCTTTCTCCACTGGGGAAACAACAGGAGTAGTGCATCCCATAGTGCATAATTCAATTTCAGCCATGGAAAAAAACAATCCTTCCAGATCTAACTTTTTAAGAAAAGACAGATATCTAGATTTTTGTGGAAAATACCAATTTTTAAATGTAGGCAACCTGTCATTTTTTTTGTTTTGTTTCTACCATTTTATTAAAATTTTTAAACATATACAGAAAAGTTGAAAAACTTACATTAACAACTTTACATTCTACCATTAACACATTATTATACTTGCTTCATCTACATTCTACCATTAACATATTGTTACATTCTACCATTCTACCATTAACATATTATTATACTTGCTTTTCATGTATCTATCCCTCAACATATCTTCTCAATGCATTTCAGAATCAGTTGCAGACATCAGTACACTTCCCCTAAATATTCCACAATGTATATCATTTGAGTTAAGTATTAATTCATAGTATTTTGTTCTTGTTATTTAGGCAAATTTAACAAACAATAAAATGTACAAATATTAAGTGTATTATATGATGCATTTACACAAATATAGACACCTGTATAGCTCAAATGCCTATCAGATAGAAAACATTTTCATCACCTCAGAAAGTTCCTTTGTACCTCTGCCCAGTCACATCCTACCTCTCCCTACCCAAAATAACCACTGATACAATTTTTTTCAACCATAGATTAGTTTTCATGTTCTACGACTTCATATACATAGACCCATACAGTATGGGCTCTTTTGTACTCAGAATAACACTGTTGAGAGTCATTCATGTTGTTGGGCAACCTATCAAATTTTTAAAATTTCTGTGTAAAACAAAAAATAAAATTTACATTTGCAATCCATGGGGTATCAGAATGCAACCTCTGCACTATACTTGAATGCCCATCTCTCTTCTAATTCCCAAGTGCCATCAAATTCATGTTCCTTTGAAATATCATATCTGTCTTCTTTTCCTTTCTCTCTGCTACTACTCTGCCATCATTTCATAATAGATTGATTCTAGCAGGGCATTTTAAAAAGTCTTATATAACATCCTAGAGAACACGATGGTGATATAAGGGTTAGATACTGGTTTAGTTAGCTATATCTAGAACTGATTGGGAAGCTGTGGCTAGAGTGTAGATTATTGAATTGAGGGCAACTCGGAAGGGACTATTAGAGGACCACAGAGCTCACTTCTTGATCTTGCACTGTTCAACATTTTTTTCAAGACTTAGATTAAAATAGTCATGCTTTTAAAGTTTGCAAATGACACAAAGATAAGGCAGAGAGTAATGTAATGGATAAGATAACTAAGTTTCAAAATCTTGATATGCTGTAAGGATAAATCAAAACCAAGAAGATAAAATTTAACCAGAATTAAGTGAAAGAACTGCATTTTGGTTTTAAAAAGTCAATTGCAAAAGTACATGATGAAAAATATTTGTCCTGAGAGCACCCTAATTGAAAAGTATCTTGACTACAGTGTGAGTCACCAGTATTTTGATAAGAGCAAAAACAAATAGAGCAAAGAAAAAGTAATAATGCAGTCATAGCCCACATTAATAAAAGTGTACAAGGAAATAGCTCTAATTTAATACAGTGATTAAAAGTATGGGTATTGGAGTAAGAAAACACTGTTGCAGGCTAGAGATACAGATTTTGGACTTGTCAGAAAATAGATGGTATTTAGAGCCATGAGACTAGATGACAGAAAGACGTGAGTGTTAACACTGAAAACAGACAAGAGAAGATGTCTGAATTAGTTTGCTAGGGCTACAGTAACAAAATACCACAGATCAGGCAGCTTAAACAGCAGGAGCTTATTTTCTTTTTTACTTTTTAAATTAAAAAAAAAATTTGTATTGGTTTCAGGTGTACAGCTTAGTGGTTAGACAATCACATACTTTACATAGTGTTCCCCTTGATATTTCCAGTACGCCAACTGGCACCATACATAGTAATCACGATATTTTTTTACTATATTTCCTATGTTTTACTTATGTCCCTGTGACTATTATGTAACTACCAATTTGTGCTTCTTAATCCCTTCACTTCTTTCACCCAGTCCCGCAAACTCCCTCCCCTCTGGTAGCTACCAGCTTGCTCTCTGTGTCTAGGAGTCTCTTTCTGCTTTGCTTGTTTGTTTATTTGGTTCTTTAGATTGCATGTATAAGTGAAATCATATGGCATTTGTCTTTCTCTGACTGAAATATTTCACTGAATATAAAACCCTCTAGGTCCATCCATGCTGTTGTAAATGGTAAGATTTCATTATTTTTTATGGTGGAGTACTATTCCATTGTATAATTGCACCACCACTTTTTTTTATGCACTCATCTATTGATGGGCATTTGGTTATTTCCATAGCTTGGCTGTTGTAAATAATGCTCGGTTTCTTTGGATAAATCCCTTGAAGTGAAATCGCTGGGTTACAAGGCAGATCAGCAGAAATTTCTTTTCTAATAGTTCTGGAGGCTAGAGGCCCAAGATTTAGGTGTCGCCAGAATTGGTTTCCCCGGAGGCCTCTTTCCTTGGCTTTTAGATGGCTGCTTTCTCTTTGTCCTCATATGGCCTTGCCTGTGTGTGTGTGCTCTTGGTGTCTCTGTGTGTCCTAATTTCTAATAAGGCAGCAGTCAGATTGGATTAAGACCTACCCTAACAGCCTCATTTTGACTTAATCACCTCTTTAAAGATCCTATCTCCAAATACAGTCACATTCTGAGATACTGGGGGTTAGATCTTCTAAATATGAACTTGGGAGGACACAATTCAGTCCATAATAAGATCCTAGAATTGAGCCTTGGTCCTCCAACATTTAGAAGTCAGGCAAAGGAGAAAGAAGGGCCAATAGAAGACTGAGAAGTAATTGCCAAATAAGAGAAAACCCAAGAGAATATGTATTTCTGGAGGCCTGGAGAAGAAATAAGTTTCAGAAGGGAGGAGTATTCAGCCATGTCAAATACTGCTGAGAGATGAAGAAAGATGAGAACTGAGAATGACCTTTGGATTTGGCAAAGATAGGGGCCATTGTTGGCCTTGATAATAGCCATTTCAGTTGAGTGGTAGAACTGAAATCCTGAAAAAAGGAAAGGAAAGTGGGGATGTAAAGATAGAACCTAGATCCCCACCGGGCGTGGCTCAGCGGTTGAGAGTAACCTAGGATCCAGGCGATCGGGGTTCGATTCCTGGTCAGGGTACATGCCTGGGTTGCAGGCTTGATCAATGACTCTCTCATCATTGATGTTTCTGTCTCTCTCTCTTCCTCTCCTTTCCTATCTCTGAAATCAATAAAGATATATTAAAAAAATAAAAGAAGCTAGAGACAACTCTTCTGATAAGTTTTTCTGTGAATAGGGAGAAATTAATGAGAAGCGAGAAATTTTAAAATTGCAGGCACAAAGCCCTTAAAAAGGTGAGATTGGTTGGAATCTAGTCTTTGGTCTTGGATAAAAGAAAGGGCATATTACCTATTGCTACAAGAAAAAAGGCAAAGCCAGCACATCTGGGTTCATGGAATTGGTGGTGAGAAGATGAGGTCGTTCTGCTCTAATGGCTGCTATTGCCACACCTGTATCTCTTTTTCTACTGTAACTTCTGTCTTATATTCTCTCTCTGTAATCAAATCCTCTTTACCCATCCAGATTCAGCCTCTTTGATTTGGAAAGAGCACTGGATCTGAGGCCAGAAAACCTGGATTCAAGTGCCAGCTCTTCTCATTACAAGCTGTATAACTTCAGACAAGTCATTGATTTCTCTGATCTCATTTCCTCACCTGAACACTTAGAACAAAAATCTCTCTACAAAAATTACATTTTTAAATGCAAAGATAAAAATGAGATCTCTCCTAGTAGATCCTACCTTTTCTAAGAAGCTTCCATCACCACTTTAGTCTTTTTTAAACCCCTTTGGGTCTTTACTACTCATTTGCTGTCTGACACTGTTACCTAATTGTTCTCAAGTGTGCTATTATTGATTAGATCACTAAGTTGTACATTTCTGAAAATCAGGAACTGATTTCTATGCATTATATAGGGGGAATGGGTAGGAAGAAGGGACTAATTCATTGACCATCTGCTACTTGCCAAAGTGTTTAGGTGTGTTGTCTAATTTAATTATTTCAACAATCTGGAGAAGTTGACAGTATTTTATAAATGAGGAAACTGAGTCTCAGAGAGGTTAAGCAGCTTCCCCAAAGCCACACAGCTAATCAGTGGTGGAGCTGTAATTTGAACTCCAGACTCCACACTCCAACCCTATGTTCTTTCACTACTCCATCCCACACACTCTTATGCAAGGCAATTTTGGCTGCATTTGGATTTTTGCTGAGGCTTTAATTACTAAGAGTAAATGACATTTTGATTAGAACATATTTTTGCAGTTATAATGCCAAACAAACAATTTCTGCTTTTCTCATATAAATTTATGATAGTGTGGATTACTATCCAACTCTCTGGAAATTAGTAATCTTGCTACAAATAAAACTATTTTTATTTCATTAGCTGTTCTTTTACCATCATTGTAAGGAAGTCAGAAATGATGATGAATCATAAATTGCTGATACTCAAAAGGACCTCAGAAAACATCTATTCCAGCCTCCTTCCTTTTATAGATGAAGGTGTGGCTCAGAAAGGGGACTTACTGAATAGCACACAGTGGAAAGTAGAAGAGAGAAGACTGGCTCTTGTTCTCCCTAGTCTCACACTCTTTTCTTCAGTCTACTAACCCCATCTTGTAAGCTGCCCCTTTGTCCTTAAAGTAGTAGCCACAAGGACCCAGGAATTTTCTCTCTTCTTGTGTGGAGTTTAAAGGGCAAAGCCTCAAAGCATACTTTGCTGGGCTAATATCTGGGGAGGCTGGGAGAGAAATGTCAGGAAAACCAGGAAATCCAAACTTCTGACATTTACTAGGTTTTAAAAAGGGATTATTTTATTGCTTTAAAGCAATAAATCTCAAGGTATTAATGTATGAACTCTTTGGAAGCAAGGTAACATTTACTTGTTTTAAGGTTTCACCAATGACCTTTTATTCTCAAAACAACCCTGAGAAATGGGCAGCTGCAGGTAGATTTTAAGGTTATTTTAAATCTAGCTTGCCTCCCTGGAATATTGAAACAACTCCTCTGATCAATTGCTTCCTTTTCAAGTTTATAAATGATGTGCAGGAAATATCTTTATGGAAGATTGAACCAAGGGGACATCTAGGTGAAGAATGGATGATGCCAAAGGGTTCAGTTGGTGCTTTCATCTGTCTCATGAGATGAGCTTCTCCTTGGCCGCTTTTTGCCCTTGAGGGCAGACAGATTAACATTTGTTGAAAGAGACTTCTTCCTTAGTTAGGACTTCCTATGGCCTTGATGGCTCTACAGCTGGGAAGTGTTTGGGGGGTGAGCACTTATCCATATCATTGTGAATTTGGCAAAGTGCACACCACAGTTCTTCCAATGCCATATTGTGACATAGGTTTAATTATCTCGCACATTGTAGTTGACATGGCAGGATTTCATGTCTGGAGCTAAAGAGAATACTATCCACAGATATGCTTGGAGCTGAAAATGCCCAGCGTGTGGAGGAAAAAACAACAACAGCAAAAAACAGCAAATAATACTTGAAAACCTGCTTAATTCTAAAGGCCTCATAAAAGAGCAGATAGCTCCTTTATGTCTTGTGTCATGCTTGTTTGTTTTTAATCCTCCTAAAAGGCAGGGTCCAGTATTTCAAACCTTGATAATTTGAGCCAAACTACCCATCAGTCATTGAATCAGCAATTATTGAGCATCTACTATATGCTATAATCTGTGTTTGGTGCAGAGAGACTGCAGAGCAGAGTTCAGAGGACAATCAGGATGACAAATCTGAGACAATATGTAACCATTAGCTATTCAATCTGAAACCCAGTCCATTGATTTTTCATTTGTGACCTGCACAAACCTTGGATAAATCCAGTAACCAAGTGCTGCCTTCAGGTTTATATGAAACACATATTCAAATCCATTCCAAAGAACCTCACTCTGCCTTACTTAAATATTGACCAACATTCAAGCATCAAGACAGCAGTCAAATGTATTTTTTCAGTTTTAATAAGTAATATTTTTTCTGAGTTTACTGAGAATTATTTTTGAAGCTGCTCTTAGCTTTTCCATAGTAATAGATGTACTATGTAACCAGTGCCTAAAGCAGCTAATGAACTCAGGTCTATTGAATCATGTTCTGTGCAAAGACAGCTGTGCCCTGCTATCAGCCTACTTCCATTTGCCAGAGTATGCCCACTATGTAGCAGACCCAGAAAGGGCTATTTTAAGGGATAGAAGATTTTCTTTTTTTCTTTTAATAAATAAGTTTTGCAAGATAAAAACCAAAGTGACTTCCTATTTTTAGGTCTTGTTGAAGGAAGAATAATGATTCAAATGTCTGAAACATGTTCCATCTCCCTGAAGGCCCTAGGGGCTAGAAGCCATAAAAAGTCACTGGAAGGGGTCATGAAGCTAGGTTTACATCCCTGACTCTGTCACTAGGTAGGTATACAACCTGGAAAAAATAGTTGATCATCTCTGAGTCTCAGTTTCCCTTCCTCTAGAATTAGGATACAGGACAAAAGTTAAAAGACAGTTCCTTCACTTACCAGTTGTGTGGATTTGAGAAAGTCACTTAACCTCTTTTGGCCTCAGTTTCCTTCCCTGAGAAGTGGAGACAGTAATGCTATCCAACTCATAATGTTTTATGAGGATTAAATAAGAAAATACATGTAAATTATTAGTACAGCACCTGGCATATAGTACTCAGGAGATAGAAATAATTTTTAGAATTCCAGGTTAAATTAAATCATGATGGCTCGTTCTGGCTCTAACTTTCTGTGAATGCTTAATATCAGTAAATTTTTTAGTATCATTTTAAGCGAAATGTTTCTTCAGTTCCTCACTGTTATAACACTTATTAACTTAGCATGTTAAACATGTAAAACTTATTAATTTAGCATGTTAAATAATTACTACAAGATTAATAAGAAAGCTTATTGACCATTACTCCTTTTCTTTCTTTCATGAATTGTTTCCGAAAAATTTTCTCCCTGAAACTCAAAAAATAAGAAAGCAAATATTAATACTTTATGTATACAGAAGAAATATCGGAAGATAGAGACCACTGAATCTCATATCAGCTTGTGCTTTAGCTCATAAGAAAGAAATAGATAAAAGATTTTCTGCATTTGTCAGGAATCCAAAGACTCTTCTCTGTAATCTTTGTAAATGGAAGATTGTAGAAATTCACTTTGAACTGTGGTTGTTTTATCAGTATTCAGTGAACAGTGTGTGGTTTGGGAGATATTCATCTTATATGTGTGGGAGAAAAGATTGACTCAGGGAAGCCTATGAAACTTCCTAGAGTAAAAACCATCAAAATCCTCAACACAAACCCAGTATCATTGTTTTAAAATGCTGAATTTGTGTGTTTACTGAATTCAGGCTAATGTTTCCTATGTAGACATTTAATAATCAATATGCATAGAATATAAAATAGTCTGTGAGAATTATTTTTTTGACCTGGAAACTAATTAACAGTGCTTTATCCTCTTCAACAAATGGTGCTGGAATAATTGGAAAGCCACATGCAAAAGAAAGGTACTAGGATACAGTTTGTTCCCATTTACAAAAATTAATTCAAAATGGATCAAAGCCCTAAACAGAAGATCTGAAACAATAAATTACATAGGAAAAAATATAGGTACTATACTCATGAACCTTGATCTGAGAGAAAGTTTTATGAATTTGACTCCAAAGGCAGGGGAAGTAAAGGCAAAAATAAATGAATGGGACTATGTCAAATAAAAAGCTTATGCACAGCAAAAGAAACTGACAACAAAAACAAAAAGGCAACAAACCGAATGGGAGATGATACTTGCAAACAATAGTTCCAAAAGTGGTTAATATCCAAAACATATAAAGAATTCATACAACTCATCACCAAGCAAACAAACAATCCAATTAAAAAATGGGCAGAGGACCTGAACAGACACTTCTCCCAAGAAGACATATAAATGGCCAACAGATATATGAAAAGATGCTCTACTTCACTAGCTATTAGGGAAATGCAAATCAAAACTACAATGACAGCCTGGCCGGGTATGGCTCAGTGGTTGAACATTGACCTATGATCCAGGAGATCATGGTTCGATTCCTGGTCAGGGCACATGCCCACATTTCAGGCTCGATCCCCAGCAGGGGGCATGCAAGAAGCAGCTGATCAATGACTCTTATCATTGATGTTTCTGTCTCTCTCCCTCTCCCTTCCTCTCTCTGAAATCAATAAAAATATATTTTAAAAATTTACAATGAGATACCACCTCACACATGTTAGAATGGCTATAATCAACAGGACAAGCAATAACAAGTGTTGGAGAGATTGTGGGGAAAAGGGAAGCCTCATTCACTGCTGGAGGGAATGTAGACTGGTACAACCACTATGGAAAACAGTATGGCAGTTCCTCAAAAAATTAATAATAGAGTTTCCATATGACCCAGCAATCCCTCTTCTGGGTATCTACCTGAAAATTTTGAAAACATTTATTTGCAAAGATTTATGCACCCCTATGTTCATTGCAGCATTATTCATGGTGGCCAAGACATGAAAACAACTAAAGTGTTCTGTGATAGAGGATTGGACATAGAAGATGTGACACACATATACAATGGAATACTACTTAGTCATGAGAAAAGATGAAATACTGCCATTTGTGACAACATGGATGGACCTTGAGAATATTATGCTAAGTAAAATAAGTCAGAAAAAGCTAAGAACCATATGATTTCACTCATATGTGGAATATGAAATGAAAACTCATGTAGGCACAAATAACAGTATGGTGTTTACCAGAGAGAAGGGGTGAGGGTAGTAAAAGATATGGGGGGGCAAATAAATGGTGATGAAAGAAGATTTTACTTTGGGTGGAGGGCACACAATGCAATATACGGATCATGTAGCATAGAAATCTATACTTGAAACCTATATAATCTTATTAACCAATGTCACCCCAATGAATTTAATTAAAAAAAACAAAAAAAAATTTCTCCTTTAAAGCGTCCAGTATTGGATGCTGGGAGAGTGTAATGTAAGTCTCATCATGCTATTCTCTGCTCAAAATACCTCATCTCACTTATTATGGCCTATAAGATCCTCCATGGTCTGCCTCTCTCTGACTTCTCTCCTTTCCCCCTTCCCTTACTATCTTGGCTCTAGTCATATAGGCCTTCTTGTGTCTTAAAACGCATCAAGAAGGTTTAGGCCTCAGGGCCTTTGCACATGCTTTTTTGTCTGCTTGGAATGGTCTTGCCCCAGATGTCTACATGTAATGCCCTCACAGCCTTCATGATTTCTCCTTATGTGGTATCTCATCAGTGAGGCCTTTCCTTTCAGAAATAAAACAGCAATCTCTCTCCTCCCCAGAAATTCATACAACCACTACTTTGGGTTCCTCCACCCCATAGCTTTAAACACCACCTAACACATATATTGATTATTTTTATGTTATCTGCTCCCCTTTTGGATTATAAACTCTATAAGTGAAGGGGTTGTATCTGTCTATTCTCTATTCTTTGTCCATGCCTAAATAGTATTTGGCACATAGTAAACTTTCAATAATTAAATAGTTGTTAAATGAGTGAATGAATGAAATAAAACTCAGTAGCTCTCTATTTAATATGGATTTAATTTAATGCAATAAACTTATTTTCAAACTTGTTTATGGGAAATTTAAAAGTTGATTTTTTTTATATGGCATCATGTAATTGTAGACAGGCTATAACACAACCATCATCCAAACTTAGAAAAAAAATTAAAAGTACAAGTATCATGTAAAAATATAAAAGATATAAGTGCTTTATGACAACACAAGTGTCTGTACCTTCTTCTCCATGTGGTTTTCAATGCTTTTTCCTTGTCAACAAAGTTGAAACCAAAGTGGCTATGTGAGATGGTGGAAGAGCTTGACATAAAAATATGAGATCTAGGGCTGGTGCCAGGAGATTTCATTTTGCCCACCTAGGTGGGTATTATTTAATCTGTGTCTCCTGAAAGAGCAAGCTGTGTGATAATTATTTTTTAACCTACTGCTGAAGAGCCTCTTGCTCATTTTAATGTTTGTGAGGAAAAGATGGCCAGATCCAGTTTAGATACAGCTGTTTCTTGGCTTTCATTGGGCCTTGGTAGCACTATCTATCGCATCATTTTTTAAGTGCACTCTGGCAAAACTGACAGAAGCAATAATTTTGTATTGCTTTTGTAATTATGTGAGGAGGTATGAAATGGGGTTGTCTCTTTAGACTGAACACACATGTAGCAACATTGCTAAAAGTTTTGCTTCTTCATCACATCTATATCTTCTATTATATATACTGAGCTAGTGACAGTTTAAAAAGTAATTGTCAGCCTGCATAGAAGACTCAATTTGCACATTCAGATAATGCTGTCCTGATTTCTAAACACCAGTTTGTATATTGTTTCTTTTGTGAAACATTTTTATTCACCACACATAAATGCGTACTCACCATATTGAGCTTTATAAGGACAGATCATTCTCTATATATGAAAGAAAAAATAGAATTTCCCTCTAAAGCCAGTAGGAACTCCAGAAATATGAATGTGATAGAGTGATAAGAAAGATGGACTCATGTGACATTAGCTTCTCAAACTAACAGTGTACATATGCAGTAAGTAATAACTCTATTGGACATGATTCAGAATACAACTGAATATCTTGTTCAAATGCAGAAATTGCATTTTAGGAGTGACATTGGGGGAATATACCTAAGAAGGTGACCAAGCTGAGGGGAGATCTAGAAACCATGACAGACGAGAAAGAGTTGAAGTAACTATATGTTTAGCCTGGAGAAAAGAAGACTAAACTAACCCATGCTGACTTTTAAAAGATTTGACAGTGGAAGAGATAGTATACTTATTTTGTTTTGCTCCAGAGGCAAACTCTAGGATAGATAGAAATGACAAAAAGACACATTTCAGATAAACAGTACAAATAAACAAAACTCATAAAAATGAAAACTATCCAAAAATAGAACACATTTACTCAGAAAGTATAGACTTCTTCCTGGACATGTTTGAGTGGGCTGAGCCTCTGATTGGGATCATGTAGAAAGGGTGCTTACAAGAGTGGGAGACAGGTCAGTTAATCTCCAAAGTTATTCCTTTCATACTCCAAAATATTTTTTTCTGATGCCAGTCAAAAACTAGAAAAATAAAAGAATATACCTTTATTCAGCCAGCCATCCAAGCATCCATTCATTAATTCATTTAACAAACACTTATTGAGTGACTATTATGTGCCAGGTACTGTGTTAAGCACAAGAGATACGAGACTCAGAAATATAGGGTACAGAAATGTAAACAGAAGATTACAGTATAGGATGATGCATGCAAACGCAGATGTATATACAGGTAACAGAAAGAGTCATGGAGATGTTATGGGGAAGTAGAATCTAGGAAGAGTTGACAGAGGAGAAAGTTATACCTGAGTAGAATTTTAAGGGATGAATTGGATTTTGCTGGAAAGGCAAAAATTAATGTAGGAAGACCACTCTAAATAAGGCGGGGAGGAATATGTGCAAAGACATGGAGGTGTGACACTGTCCAGCAAGTTTGTAAAATTTTAGGTAACTCATCATTGCTGGAGCATAATGTCTATCAGGACAGGAGGAGATGAGATGGGATGATGTAGAAGGTTTAAAGTGGGCTAGGTCATGAGGGGCCACTCCAAGGACCATGAAGCTTTATGGAAGCCAAGATGCTGGGTAATAGAGTGCCTTCCTTCTATACTTGCCTTTGGCTTTGCCTGTACAATTATTGCATTTATGTTGGAAGCCATTCTTAGGAAAGCAAAATAAAAATAGAGGTTAGTTATTTTCTGCTGCCACAAAGCTTAATTTTCAGAATCTCATTCTCTGACTTCTGTATATCTGTTATCATTTTTATCTGAATGTAACAAAAAAGTCAAACATAAAGGTGTTTTCAATTACCAGAAATTGAACAAAATTATGTAAGTTTTTAAAGCTATTTTAATATCCATGGACAGGAAATGTAATAACTGTAGCTGTTCCTTCATGGAAGGCCCATCTCCCAGTCAATATGTTCTTTCTAAGTTAAAAACAAATAATCATCTTAACAACAATATAAAACCTCTGACATTTTAGCATTTTTTGTTCTAATTTTGAAAGAAAAGCTCTTATCTCTTTAGAGTCATACAATTCAAATTGGCTCTAATTTTTGTAAAACCCCAATAATTGGCCCTATTAATTAGATGGTCAATCAGATTTGGTGAGAACTCAGAATTATGGACTTTCAAAAATAACCTGCAATGTTATTACTTTCAAGTATTATACTTGAGAACCTGTAAGTGCTTTTAAAAGCAGCACATTCTTATTTTAATGAAGATGCTGCTGTGACAACATTTCTTGAAAACTATTGTTCTGTGTTGGGTTTTTAATATTCATATTTATTACTTTTATTCTGAATGCACACATGGAGTGTTCTGGAGCAGGGACAGCTTATTGTTATTCAGTTAAAAAGCAAATAATAATGACCTCCACTCCCTATAGCCTGATTGTCATACCTGGGGTGATACAATAAAAGCCAGATCAAATCTCTTACACATGCAAGGTCTGTATCACAGGTGAGAAACAGAGAAAAATTGATTTTCCCTTCTTTAAATATAGGAGAAAGAAACAGCTACCTCCTCCTTCCCTTTCTATAGGAGGGAGTGAAACCTTTGCTCTTTGAAGACAAAATGAAAATGACCCTGGGTTCTTACTCCAACCTTTTAAAATAGTATAATCTCATCTTTCCAAGGACCAGATATGTACCCAACTTTTATGACCTAGAAATGTCTCCAAGGTCCCTGGCCTTATTTCTCCTTGAAATGTAAACATATACTTCCAGAGTTAGATAAATCTCCCTGAAGTTGTATCACTATCTATGTAGTTATAAATTACCTTCCCAAGGCTTACTCTCAGCACTGGATCCCAAGTTTTCCACAAAATTTATTTATAATGCCCCAAACTATGCAGATAACACAAAAAATATTTTCTCTATACCCCAAAGTCAGCCTACACTACCAATAAGGCTAGCATTTCTTTGTGTTAAGGATGCATGCTTGCTTATCAATTATTTTTCCCTGTGCTCAACAAAAAATAAACTTCAGCCCAGTACGTTCTCATCATAATAAATTTTAGTATAATTCATTCAACGAATTCAGCAAACGCTGACTGAGTGCCTACTGTGTCCCAGGCCCTATTCTAAACATGTATTTTAGCACAAGTAGACTTCAGAGTTGCATTTTACTGTTGCCTATATACCTTCCCTTCAATTAGAATGACTCTTCTGCAGTTAGATAAATTCTTGATCTACTTGCTATTTGAAAGTCCTAAAATGATCATGGTACCAAATAAATGCAGTCTGAAAAATTCTGAGTAAGTTTTGGAACATTGTTCTTTGGGCACTATTAAATTTAATTATTTTTTCTTTGTACTTTGCCATCCTTCCTTATCATTTATAATCCTAACTGCTAATCTTCAAGACATTTACATATTTTCCTTCACTAAACTCAAGAACATTAATTTGTATGTTAGACTAACCTAAATGACTTAGCTTTAAATCAAGGAAATTTTCCTCCAAAATATTTTCAACTATCAGTTTGGCTTGCTGAATTTTAAAGTCCTCTTTTATGACTAAACCCATAGTAGCTTAAAAGTATATGGATTTTGATTCCAAGATGGCGGCGGATTAAGTGGAAGCTACACTGACATTCTCCCAGGACCAAACTCTAATTACAACTAAAATATAGAAAAGCCAGCCTGACCCGGCCAGGTGTGGCTCAGTGGTTAAGCATCGACCTAGGATCCAGACGATCAGGGCTCAATTCCCAGTCAGGGCACATGCCCAGGTTGCAGGCTGCAGCTGATCAATGACTCTCTCATCATTGATGTTTCTATCTCCCCCTCTCCTTTCCTCTCTCTGAAATCAATAAAGATATATTTTTAAAAAAATAAATGAAAAACCATCCTGAATAATCAACTGAAGACGAGCTGGAGAGCATCCTCATAACCAAAGAGGAAAAGTGGAGACCCCACAGGGACTGGTAGGAAGTGCAGAGGTGTGAGAGGGCTGGTTGGGCTCCCACAGGCAGCAGCTGAAGGTCCGGAGAGATATTTCAGATGTGGGGGGTTCCCACTGAGGATTCTGGGGCCTAAACTCCAAGCTGGGCTCCCCAGCCCAGAGCATCAGAACTCAGAACGGTCCTACGTAACATCTGGCTGTGAAAAGCAGTCGGGTTTATGTCTGCCAGGGAGACATGGCTTGAAATGCAGGCACCCTCTTAAAGAGTCAACACACAAAGTTCCATGTGCAACCGCTCACCTTGGGCTCCAGTGGAGGATGGGAGAGTGGACTGGAGCTGTGTGAGGAAAATCTAGGGATGCTGGCTCAGAGAATAGAGCTCAGAGGGCAGCCATCTGTATTCCTATGCTGAGTCATTCCCTCATGCAGCAGAGGATATCTCTCAGGCATATATTTGCCATCCAGGCAGCTTTTGCCTGGGGTGGGGCAGGAAGCAATTGCCCCACCCAGTTGGAAAACCTCTCGCCCCACCCTGGGAATTTATCTAAAGAAACCTGAAACAGTAATTCGAAAGAATATATGCACCCCTACGTTCATTGCAGGGTTATTTACAATAGCCAAGGTTTGGAAGCAGCCAAAGTGTCCATCAGTAGATGAGTGGATAAAAAAGCTGTGGTACATTTACATAATGGAATACTACTTGGTTATAAAAAAGAAGAAAATTTTACCCTTTGCAATTGCATGGATAGACCTGGAGAACATTATGCTAAGTGAAATAAACCAGTCAGAGGAAGACAAGTACCATATGATTTCACTCACATGTGGAACCTAATGAACAAACTGAACTAACAAGCAAACTAAAGACAGACTCATGAATAGAGAACAAGCTGACAGCTGGAGGGAGCAGGGGAACTGGTGGGGTGGAGGGACTGAGCAAAAAAAAAGAAAAAACTCATGGATACAGTGTGGTGATTTTGGGGGGGGAGGAGGGAGGAGGGAAGTGGAAGAGGGTATAGAGGGGATAAATGGTGATGAAAAACATTAAATTTAAAAAATATATTTAAAGAAAATTCTTGTGCAGATCAATCATCTCCCCACATCTCTAATTCAAGATACCGACATTTGGAACCTTCATTAAAAAGAGGAATATGTGATTTCCAAAGAGATAGATATGAATACTTGAGTATACAATATTCAGTGTTTTTCAGAGGGATTAACATTTTAAACTCATGGTTTGACTGAACTGCAGTATATCAAAGAATAAAAGTTCTGAAAATGGAATGGACTGGGTGACAGTGGTGGGGCTTGTATAATGTAGTGCAGTGGGTATCAACAAAAAAGCACATTAAAGGGAAAAATAAAGACTATTTTCAAGGGAAATTCTCACAAACACTATAGGAAAATAATACAAGTGACTGGCATAATCTCATCAATAAAATCAGGAGTAGGTGTCTGGTAGTCCTATAATCAAAACAACTTGATAAGATTAGTCTACAGTGCATTGAGGGGTTAGGGATTGCAAGACTTAGGATAAGTAAGATTCAGTGTTCATTAGAGATAGGTATATAGGAGACATTCTGTTACAACTGAAAGTCCCTCATTCAATAAGCTTTGAGTGCCTACTATGTGCGAGGGTATATAGTAAATGTTAAAGATTCAGAAATCCAAGAGACAGACACCATCCTTGCTTTCATGGTCTTAATAACTAAAATAGACATTTTTAAGATCACAAATAAATATATATATAATTATAACACAAATATATATGTATATATATATATATATATATATATATATATATGTATAATAACAAATACAAATGCTGATAAGTTCTTGAAGGATTTGGGGAGGATTTTATCAAAAAGACTAACTACAGAGGCTAGTTTAGATAGGGACTTCAGAATCAGCTTCTCTGAGTCAGTGAAACTTAAGCTACAACCTGAAGGATGAGTAGGAGTTAAACAAAAATTTGGAAGTGGGGTTGGAAATGGACTTCCAGGGAAAGTATTGAGGTGGGAGAGAGCTTGGCAACATTCTAGAAATTGAGAAAGCCAGTGTGGCTGCAGAGAAATGAACAATTGGCAGAGATGGTTCAAGATGAGAATGGACATGTGGGAACCAGCTAGATCATATAGATCATTGTATACCATTGAAAGGAGTCTCAGTTTTATTCTAAGTACAATGGGAAGTCACTTTAGAGAATTTTAACAGGGAGGGAGGGAAGTGACTGAAATATATTTCTCATATATATTTGGTCTTCCTCCATGGTTCCTGACTCACACTCCTAAATCCCTTGGAATTTACTAAATGATGAGAGCAATAATGCTATTTCTTGTTATGTTAATGAGGTGACTTTTGGATCCCTCTCATGGGTAAGGGCTGGTTGCCAGTAGGAGCTAACCATATGGTTAGAGGGTTGGAACTTTCAATCCCCTATGTTGATTTCCAGGGAGGGGAGAGGAGCTTGAAGTTGATAAATCATCAATGACCAATAACTTAATCAATCATTGGAGTCTTACATAGTAAGGCCTCCATAAAAGCTCAAACAAAAGCTCCTCGCCCCCCTGTTTTCCAAAGAGCTTCCACATTGGGGAACCAGAATGCTTCCACTGGGCTCCAAGGTCCACAAGAACAGAAGTGCTTTTGTTAGGGACCTCACCCTATGTGTCTCTTCATCTGGCTATTGATTTGTATTTTTTAATATCCTTTGTAATAAATCTGTAATCTAGTGAGTAAATGGGTTTTCCTGCATTCTGTGAGCTGTTCTAGCAAATTAATTGAACCTGAGAATAGAGTAGTGGGGACCTCTGATCTGTAGCCTGTCAATCAGCAGCATAGGTGACAACCTAGGCTTATGACTGGCATCTGAAGTGGAGGGTAGCCTTATAGGACTGAGCCTTTTACCTGTGCAATCTGACTCTATCTCCAGGCACATAGTGCCAGAATTGAGTTGAATTCTTGGACACCCTGCTAGCATTTAGAATTACTTGTTGGTGTGGGGAAGCCTCCACACACACATTGAAAAGCCTCTCTTTTCAGATACTAGCCAATGTATGGTTTAAACATCTCAAAACTGTATATAATTAAGTCCTTAATTAAGAAGTACATATCATTTCTTGGTAGAGTTAGTGTGAATTTCAGCCAGAAAAGGCATCAATAGTGGTGCTGGTGATTGGTGGGTGTGGAGTAGTCTTCAGCTGAGCCTTCAAGGGAGAGTATGAGGCAAAGCCACTCTGAGCCAGAATGGTACCAGTATGACCAAATAAAAAAAGAAAATTCTACAGAAAATGAACAGGGTTTGGAGACTATTTGGACACTGGAGAATAATGTGGAACAGTTATTGAAATATCCAAGGTTTGGAGCCATTGGACTTAGAAAATGTTATGTCCATTCAGATAATTAAGGTAAGGGGATGAGGAATGGAATTGCTAAAGAAAATTATCAATTCCATTTGAGAAATATTGCTTGTAAATGTAAGAGGAGCAAAAATGTAGATGCCATGCTAATGACATAAGATATTAAGCTAGAAATTGAGGGAAAAGGATCAGGGTATCTCAAGGTAGGGGATAAAATGGAGCCCTGGAAGGAGACACCAAAAGAACAATCAGTGCATCTGGAAAAGAACATTGTCACAAATAGAATAAAAAACAGCCAAGCGAACTTACTGCAAGTGAAGACTGAGGAAAGAACACTGTGTTTATCTACCTTATAGAAATGTCTATAGACTAATAAGCACAAGATATTAAGGAAAAGTAATGTTGCACTTAAAATGACAACATTGAATCAGATTTCCAAATTGTTCAGTCTGAGGAGTCACTAAGAACTGTGTGATGTCCTGTTACTTATTTTTATGTCAACCTCATATATCAGGGAGGGAAATTCAGTTTTTTTTACTTTTGCCAATATCGCAGTAATTGATTACTTCCAAAGCTCTACTTCCTTCTCCATGAAATGAGACCGACTTTAACTACCCAGAAGATCTTTCTTTTAAATGTCAGGTATGCCTTTCTGCCTACATTTGGAATTCAGCAAATAAGTTTTGTCAGGAACCTCATAGAAGATGGCAGGAAGTAACAAGACTCCAAAAGAGATTACTAAAGAAGCAGGTTAGCTTATCACAGGTACCAGAAATAAACAATAAGACTCAATGGATCAGAGCAAGAAAATGTATTGCTCACAGCACAGAAAACATCAGGAGCAACAGCATAGCACTACTGGCTCCCCTAAACCCAAGTCCCATGGGATAATGGAATGGACCAGATGTCAGCTACATGTGCAATGGGTTATGCTACAGCTGAAGAACCCAGAGTTAAAGGCTCTGCACCTTGGTAGCATGTAGTAAACTAAACAGTCCCTCACCTCCACAGAGTAAGTAGCCCTAGAGTAGTCACACTGTGTCTCCTTGACCTACTTAATTGCCTGTATAGCCAGCTATAGAAGCTGCTCAGGGTCAGAGCACAGATAGGCCTTGAAAAATGTCACTATCAGGAAAATGTGCAAGCACACTCAGGGGCCATAGCAGACTGCCTCTCCCAACAAATTGGAAGTCACTATATCTGTTAAGCATTTATAAATTATGTAGATTATGGTTATCAAATATCTCTACGGTATTCATCCTTTCTAGAATTAAATATGCTAATCTTAGAAGTCTTTCCTCCTGTAGCGATTAGCACTCCTCATCCCCTCCAGCATCTGAAACTCCCAAACATCTGAGTTATTTTAGCTCCCTTTTCTAGAATTTTTTTCTATTTTTTCTCCAATTCTCTATTTCTTTTCTGTAGAATAATTACTGAATTTATTCCCAGATTCCACATCTAGATGTGCCATGGTAGAGCAGGAATAAGCCAACATTTCTTATAAAGGGTCTGATAGTAAATAGTTTAGGCTTTGCAGGTCACATGGCCTCTACCACTACTATTCAAATCTACCATTGTAGCATGAAGGCAGCCTTGACAATAATACATAAGTGAATGAGCCTGGCTGTGTTCTAATAAGACTTTATTTACAAAAATTGACTTCGGGCCAGCATTAGCCCGCAGGCCATAGTTCGCTGACCCTGATTTCGAATGATAATAGGATGTCTTGTGTTTGTTATAGAATTACAGACAAATATGTTTGATAAACATAGAGGCAAACATTATTTCAAATAATAGTAACTGAAGCCAGCAACATGTAGAAAAGATTATACACCATGACCAAGTGGGGTTTATCCTAAGAATGCAAGATGGGTTTAACATTCAAATTAATCAATATAATCCTCATATTAACAGAATAAAATGGAAAAACATATAATCATCTCAACAGATGTAGGCATTTGACAAAATTCAGTACCTATTCACGATAAAAATTTTCAGGAAACCATGAAAAGAAGGGAGCTTCCTCAATCTACTAAAAGGCATTTATGTAAAATCTATAGCAAATATCATACTTACTGGTAAAAAGACTGAATGTTTTTCCTCTAAGATCAGAAACAAGGCAAAAATTGACTCTCAACACTTCTATTCAACACTGTATTAAACATCCTAGTCTTGCAAAGGAAAAAAAAGGCAAAAAAAAAAAGAGAGAGAGAGAGAAAGAAATAGAAAGTATACAGATTGAGAAGGAAGAAGTAAAACTGACTTTATTGGCACATGACACAGTTGTGTACATTTTTTTAACCCCACCTGAGGATATTTTTTCCATTGCTTTTCAGAGAAAGCAGAAAGGGGGGAGAGAGAGAGAGAGAGAGTGAGAGAGAGAGAAACATCAATGTGAGAGAGACACATAGATTGGTTGCCTCTTGCAGGAGCCCTGACCAGGGCAAGGGATCAAGCCTGCAACCAAGGTATGTGCCCTTGGCCAGAGTCAAACCCAGGACCCTTCAGTCTGTGGGCTGATGCTCTAACCACTGAGCAAAACCGGCTAGGGCACCATTGTGTACATTTTTAAAAATTCTAAAATCTCTCCAAAAATGCTTCTAGAACCAACAAGTGAATGCAGAAAGATAACAGGGTACAAAGACAACATACAAACTTTTGTATTTCTATGTACTAGCAATAAAAAATTAGAAATTGAAATTTTAAAAAATACAATTTACAATAGCATCCCCAAACATGTCATGCTTAAAAATAAATTTAACACAATATGAGCAAGATCTATACAATGAAAACATTTTCAAAAGAAATTTAACATGTATAAATTGGGAGATACACCATGTTCATGGATTAGAAGGCTAATAATTGATAAGATAAATTCTCACAAAATTGATTTATAGATTCACAACAATCCTAATAAAAGTGCCAGCATGCTTTCTTTGTAGAAATTGGCAAACTGAATCTATAATATATATGGAAATGGAAAAGACCTAGAAAGACCAAAATAATTTAAGATATAAGCAAATAAAATTAAACAGAGTTGAGATCTATTAACTATAAAGCTACATTAATCAAAGATAGGCACATAGATCAATGGATTAGGACAGAGAGTCCAGAAATAAACCCACACATATAGAGTCAACTGATTTTTAATAAGGCTGAATTAGAAATTCAACTGGGGAAAGGTTAGTCTTTTATACAAGTGGTGCAGAGACTACTGTATACCCACATGGGGAAGAATAAATATCAACCTTTATCTCACACTGTACATAAAATTAACTTAAAATGAATCAGATCTACATATAAAAGCTAAAACTACAACATTTCTAAAAGAAAACATAGAGCCCAGCCGAGCGTGGCTCAGCGGTTGAGGGTCCACCTGGGATCCAGGCGATCAGGGTTCGATTACCGGTCAGGGCACATGCCCAGGTTGCGGGCTCCATCAATGACTCTCTCGTCATCATTGATGTTTTTATCTCTCTCTCTCCCTCTCCTTTCCTCTCTCTGAAATCAATAAAGATATATTGAAAAAAAAAAAAGAAGAAAAAATAGAAAAAATGTTCACCAAGAGACATACGAGAAAATGCTCAATGTCACTAATCATCAGAGAGACGCAAATTAAAACCACAATGAGGTATCACTTCACACCTGTCAGAATGGCTACCATCAACAAATCAACAAACGACTCCTGCTGGCAAGGATGTGAAGAAAGGGGAACCTTAGTACACTGCTGGTGGGAATGCAGACTGGTGTAGCCACTATGGAAAACAGTATGGAGGTTCCTCAAAAAATTAAAAATTGAGCTGCCTTTTGACCCAGTGATCCCACTTTGAGGAATATATCCTAAGACTCCTGAGACACTAATCAGAAAGAATATATGCACCCCTATGTTCATAGCAGCATAATTTACATTAGCAAAGATCTGGAAACAGCCCAAGTGCCCATCAGTAGATGAGTGGATAAAAAAGCTGTGGGACATACACACCATGGAATACTACACAGCTGTAAAGAAGAAGGATCTTGTACCCTTTGGGACAGTATAGATGGACCTGGAGAAAATTATGCTAAGTGAAAAAAGCCAGGCAGAGAAACAAATATCACATGACCTCACTTATGTGTGGAATCTAAAGAACTTAATAAACTGATGAACAGAATACATTCAATGACATGGAAGCATAAATCAAACTGATGAATGTCAGAGGGAGGGATGAGGGTGGGTGTGTAGAGGGGGAAAGAGTAACAAAAGAATTTATATGCATATATGCACAACCCAAGGACACGGACAATGGTGGGGAAGGAAGTGGCATGGGGTGGAATGGGTCATTGGGAAGATAAAGAGGCATTTTTAATATTTTAAATAAATAAAAAATAAATAAAAATAAAAAAAATAAAAAATAAAGAAAAAATGTTCACCTTGAATTAAGCAAAGATTTCTTATATAGGATACAAAAATATAAACCATAATAGGAAAAAATGATAAAATGGACTTTGTAAAAATATAAAGTTTCTGCTCTTTGAAAGACATAAATAAGAAAATGAAAAGGAAAATCACAGACTGGGAGAAAATATTAGCAATGCATACATCTGATATAGGACTTGCATTAAGAATATATATAAAGAGCCTGGCCATTGTGGCTCAGTGGTTGAGCATCGAACCATGAACCAAAAAGTTCCTGGTTGTGGGCTCAATCTCTCTAAAAAAAACAATAAAGAAAACATATTTTTTAAAAAGGATATGTAAAGAAGTCTTACAGCTCAATAAAAAACAAAACAAAAAAAAACATAAAAAAAGCCTCTGCACCCCAAATAAATGGTCAAAAAGCATAAACAGGAAAAAAAGATATAAGAATAGCCAATAAATACATGAAAAAAATGCTTGACATTATTTGTCTTCATGGAAATGCAAATTCAGATCACATGAGATACCACTACACACCCATTAGAATGGCTAAAAGGAAAAGACTGACCATTCCAAGTACTGGTGAGGATGTGGAGCAAATGAAACTTTCATACATTGCTTGCAGGAATGTAAAATGGTACAACCACTTGGGGAAACTCCTTGGCAGTTTCTTATAAAATTAAACATTCACTAACCATATAACCCAGAAATCCTACTGCTAGATATTTACCCAAGAGAAATAAAAGCTTTTGTCTACAAAAGACTTCTATACAAATATTCATTGCATCTTTATTCTTAATAACCAGTGTAGTACTGGTAAAACTGGCTCTCTTGTAGAAAAAGTCCTGTTTTGTCAATTTTCTTGGTGTAAATACTCCCACCATGGTTCATTACAAGCTACCAACCTGGTGTCATTGAGCATGGAGTTGAGAAGGAGTGTGCACCATCAGCTCCTAAAAGCCATAATAAACCAACTTCAGCACACCACTAATTTTTAGCTCATAAGCAAGTGAGCGAATATACAAATTGTGCCATATTCAATGTAATGGAATGCCATTCAGCAATTAAAAAGAGTAAACTACTGATGCATGTACAATGTAGATGAATCTCAAGGACGTTATGCTAAATGAAAGAAGCCAGACACAAAAGAGTGCATACTGTATGCTTCCATTTATATGAAATTTTAGAAGATACAAACTAAGATTCGATGATAGAAAGAAGATAAATGATTCTCTAAGTCTTGAAGTGGGATGGGAGTGAAGGTGATTTTGATAGTGGTTATTCAGGTGAATATATTTATCAAAACTCATCAAACTATCTTCTAAATGGGTGCAGTTTATTATATGTAAATTATACCTCAATAAAGTTCATTTAAAAACATATTTTCTAGCTTTTGTCCACTAACTAGGAAGATCTTCCTCAAGTTTATGTCCATTAATTTGGCTGGAAGGACTAAATGTTACATGCAAAAACAGACATTTAAATATACACTCTTACTTTGAGAGCATTTATAAAAATGTTAAACTAGGTAGTTCTAGCACTCTGGGAAAGTACATTGTTAATACTTGTTTAACTAAAAAAGTATCTTTTAATTCTTACCCTTTCTACACTATCTCTAAATTGGTTTCCTATTTGTTTCTCCTCCCTTACATCCAATTCTCCATATCCGGGGCTGGTCTTCATGTAGTATATACATGTACCACCTAAGAAGATGGTATCACTCTCACACAGTAACAATATCACTAACCTAAAAACAAAACAAAACAAAACCCTCAAAGATTTGGATTCCCTAGCAGCAAAATAATTATTTAACCACCAGAAAACTAGTAAAATAATTTGTAAGGCAAACATTTACATTGCACTAACTATATGCTAGGCACTGTTCTATGAGCTTCATATTAAATTAATCCACTTGATCCTCCCAACAACACTCTGAAGTAGATACACCATCATTATCTCCATTTTACTAATAAGGAGACTGAGGCACCAAGTGGTTAAGTATTTTCTCCAAGGTCTCACAGCTAGTAAGTGTGGGTTATGATTCAATTATCTTTGCTTACAAGGGCCTCTGTTCTTCAAAATATAGAACTTTTATAGTAAATACAAATGTCAGTCAGTTCTATGGTAAAGACAAAATGGAAGGAAACATTCTTTTCAGTGGATCCATAAAAACTAAGAATTTGAACAGTATGTATAATACAACTCCAATTTTGTTACTGCATACAAATGGAGAGATAGATAAAAATCTATTGAAAATTCTTGAGAGATAAGAACCAAAATGATAACAATGATTATCTATGGGTGGTGAAATTATATATAACCTCTTTCCCTTCATGCTTTTCTTCATGCTTATAGCATTTTAGGAATGCTATATACAATAAATATACATCATGTTTATAATTTGAAAAAAGTCAATGCCTTTTAAACTATGTGAAAATTTTAAATATTTCCTGGCACTTGATGGTAGTGAAAAATCTATGTAGTAAATCAAAACTTTTTACCCACAAACTATACCTCACAGTACAAAGCAAGGAACATTCAAGTTACACTTGATGTGATACCTGTTTTATAGAATAATTTCATATACTATTTTACACTACTCATAATGGTTTGGCCTTGTGAATTTTAACGAGGATGGCTTTTAAGAAAATGGTGCAAACATTATGACAATCAAGTTGTTTTGCTGTACACTTTGGAAAAGAGATAGATTAATTGAAAATTCATATGCAATAGCATGGGAGTAATTATATGTAGTAAGTCAAATTTATTTATGATAATAGACTTAATTGGAAAATTCTTTAATGTATAATTTTAATAAGGACATTAAAGAAATTGGGAAATTTGAAGAACTTCTAACCATTTCTAAATGATAATTGTAAATGAGTGCGGATGACCGAACTTGCTTATGTAAATGATAATTATTAATTTAGCAATTGTAAAAATGAGCTCAAAACATGAACTACAATTATTACAATACAAACCAAAAACTTCCTTGTATGCCATTTGCACAAATGATTAAATTACATGAGCAATGTTTTCTCAATACTTTAAAAGCTAATGTAAATTTAAGAACTCAGGAAAATTATTGTAATTACAATTAATAGGTACACACAAATACAGAAAACAGCTGGATTTGTAAAGTTTTAAAAAAAATATTTCATTCTACTTTATTTATTTTAAATATATCTTTTATGGATTTCAGAGAGAAGAATGGAGGGGGAGAGAGAGAGATACAAACATCAATGATGAGAGAGTCATTGATTGGCTGCATACTGCATGCCCTCGACCAGGGATCGATCCCACAACTCTGGGCATGTGCCCTGACAGGGAACCGAACCCTGATCGCCTGGATCCTAGGTCGACGCTCAACCGCTGAGCTATGCCCGGCTGGGCTGATTCTACTTTAAATCTTAATATAATTCATCTTTTATTGTAACTGTAATAAATAATGAATTACAGGAAAAATAATATAGCTTCCTGTAGTAGGTTACCATCTATGGTACTGGTTTTTAAAAGCATTTTTCACTTACAGCTTTACCCAAGAACGAAGTCTTCTTATTCCCATCAGACCACAAAAAAATTCACACTTTGAAAATAATATTGCCCTGGCTGAGTAGCTCAGTTGGTTAGAGTGTTGTCCCTATATGCCAAGGTTGCAGGTTCATTCTGGGTCAGGGCACATACAAGAATCAACCAATGAATGCATAAGTAAGTGGAACATCAAATTGATCTCTCTCTTTCCCCTTCCTCTCCTTCTCTAAAAAAAAAGAAAGAGAGAGAGAAAAACAGACAGGCAGGAAGGAAAGGAGAGACAGAGGGGGAGGAGAGAAGGAGAAAGGAAAAGAAAGAAAAGAAAAAAAACGCTATGGATTATCAGTTAACCAAGGGCAGTAAGTAGAAACCCAAGGTAATTTTCAAAGCATATTTTTTTAAAATGTATCTTTATTTTTGAAAGAATTACAGATATTCCCTTTTTTTCCCATTGACCCCTTCTACTCCATCCCACCCCATGCCCCAGGCCTTCACCACACTATTGTCTGTTTCCATGGGTTATGAATATATGCATATAAATTCTTTAGTTAATCTCTTCCCCCACCTTCCCTCTGAGATTCATCAGTCTGATCCATGCTTCCATGTCCCTGAATCTATTCTGTTCACCAGTTTATTAAGTTCTTTAGATTCCACATATGAGTGACATGATGTGATGTTTGTCTTTCTCTGCCTGGCTTATTTTGCTTAGCATAATATTCTCCAGGTCCTTCCATAGGGTTCCGACTTGGGCTCTGGGCAAGATGGCGGCCCGTGATTCACTAATCTTAATGTGGGGCTTTGGAATGTAGGCTTTTAAGAATAACAGAAGCTTCTCAAATCCCAGATTTGCCACTTGACTGCTCTACATCTCAGTTTCCTTATTTGTAAAAGGAGGACAATTATAGAGCCTACATTGAGGTTGCTTTAAGATTCAGTGAAGTAATATGTGTATGTGTCTGGCAAATAGATGCTCATTATTAGCATTAGCATTATTATTACATCTATGTATGACTCGAGTTATAGCAGCGATAAACAGCTGCATCATTGATAGCCTAATGGAACCTGAAAAAAATAGACCATATTTTTTTGTATCTCCAACAACAGCTGTGTCTCCCAGAAGGATCCAGATCCTGCCAGGTAACCTAAGAATGTGGACTCTGATAACCCTGCCTCTTGCTCTTCTATCACTTTGTAACCAATTCCTTGAATAAATTCCTTCCATTTACAAAAAATAAAACAAAAAACAAACACATATTTTTGAAATTATGAGATATATAACACCTTCAGAAAAAGTGCATAAAACGTGTGAACTTCACAGCAGTGCTTCTTAAACTTTAATATGCACAGGAATCACCTGGGGATCTGTTAAAATGCAAGTCTGGGGTAAAGCCTGACATTCTGCATTTCCAACGCTTCTGACAGCAAGGATTGAAACAATAAATGTAAATCCAACATCCATGTAGTCACCATGCTAATCAAGAAACAGAACACTGTCCCCATGCCAGAAAACCATTAATTGATTCCCAGCTACTTTCAGAGTTAAACATTCTCTTGATTGATGTAGTCACCACTAACTTGCTTTTTAAAATATTTTTTGAACTGATATATGAGTCCCTAAACAATGTGGTTTATGCTTGCTTGTGTATGAAATTTATACAAATGAAATTATAATATGTATGTTCTTTTGTAATTTGCTGTCTCAATAATATGTTTGTGAAATTTATCCATATTGATGAGAACAGTTGCCATTTGTTCATTTTTGCTGTTGTATGGTATTCTATAGAATGATTATACCACATTTAATTTTTTAAATTTTTATTATTTTTATTGAGGTACAATTAAGATACATTTTCTTAGTTTCAGGTGTTCAACATAATGATTTGACGTTTGTATATATTGTGAAATGATCACCATATAAGTCTAATTAACATCCTTCAACATACATAGTTACAGCCTAGCTGGCATGGCTCAGTGGTTGAGCATCAACCTATGATCCAGGAGGTTGAGGTTAGATCCCTGGTTAGGGCACATGCCCAGGTTTCAGGCTCCATCCCCAGCAGGGGGCATGCAAGAGGCAGCCGATCAATGAGTTTCTCATCATTGATGTTTCTGTCTCTCTCTCCCTCTCCCTTCCCCTCTTTGAGATCAATAAATTTGGTAAAATATATACATAACATAATTTTGCCATTTTAACCAAATTTAATTATACAATTCAGTGGCATTGATTGCATCCACAATATTGTACTACCATCACCACTATTAATTCCCAAAACTTTCTCATAACCCCAAACAGAAACTCTGTAACCATTAAGCAACAGCTCTATATAAATTTTATTTTTTTATATTTTCCAGCCTTCTTAAGATATAATTGACAAATAACATTGTGTAAGTTTAATGTGTATAACATGTTGAGTTGATATGCTTATATACTACAAAATGATTGCAACCTTAACATTAACCAACACTTGCATCATGTCACACAAATATCATTTCTTTGTTGTGGTGAGAACATTTAAGATCTATTCTCCTAGCAACTTTCAAGTATATAGTAATTATTAATTATAATCACTAGGCTCCACATTAGATCCCAATAACTTATTCATCTTACAACTGGAAGTTTGTTCCATTTGACTAATCTCTTCTCATCCTGTACCCCACAGCCTAGCCCCTGGTAATCACCATTCTTGTTTTGGTTTCTATGAGTTTAGCTTTTTTAGATTCCACATGTAAGTGATATCACACAGTATTTGTCTTTCTCTGTCTGACTTATTTCACTTGTCACAAATGGTAAGATGTCCTTCTTTCTCATGGCTGAATAATATTTTGTTATATATATATACCACATCTTTATCCATTCATCCATCCGTGGGCACTTAGGTTTTTTCCATATCTTGGATATTGTGAATAATGCTGCAATAACCATGGGTGTGCAGATGTCTCTATGAGATTCTGATTTCAATTATTTTTGATATATACCCATAAGTAGGATTGCTAGATCATATCGTAGTTCTATTTTTAATTTTTTGAAAAATCTCCATACTGTTTTCCATAGTGGCTGCACCAATTTACATTTCTATCAGTAGTGAACAAGGGTTCCCATTACTCCACGTCCTCACCAACACTTGTTATCTGTCTTTTGATAATAGGTATTGTAACAGGTGTGAGGTGATATCTCATTGTGGTTTTAATTTGCATTTCTCTGATGATTAGTGATGTTGAGCACCTTCTCCTTTACCTGTGGGCCATTTGTATGTGTTCTTTGTGCAAAATGTCTATTCAGTTCCTCTGCCTATTTTTAATTGGATTATTTGGGGGGTTTGGCTATTGAGTTCTATGAGCTCTTTATATTTTAAATATTAATTCCTTATCAGACATATGATTTGCAAATATTTCTCCATCTGTAGGTTATCTCTTCATTTTGTTGGTTGTTATTATAAATTTTAGAATATTTCCACGAAACTCTTACCAGGAGTTTGATTGGAATTACATTCAAACTGCAGATCAATTTGGGGGAGAACTGACATCTTTACTCTTGAATCTTCCAATCTTTGAAAATAATGTCCTTCTCCATTTATTTTGATCTTATTTTATTTATTTCATTAGTATTGTGTACTTTGTATCATATAATCCTATATATGTTTTGTTAAATCTACACCTAAGTATTTCACTAATTTTTAGTGATTGTAAATTGTATTGCATTTTTAATTTTCATGTCCCTGTGTTTATTGCTAATATATAGAAAGGTTTTTATTTTTCTTATGTTGATCTTGTATCCTGCAACCTTGCTAAAGTCACTTATTGGTACTAGGAGTTTTTTGTGTGTTCCTTGGGACTTTTCTACATAGATAATTGTGCCATCTGCAAATAGGGACTATTTTATTTATTCCTTTTTTACTTGCACACTTTTTATTTCCTTTGCATTCCTCATTACAGGGGCTAAGACTACATACTATGTTGAATAAGAGTGGTAAGAGCAGACATTCTTGCCATTTCCCAATCTTAGAACGAACGCATTCAGTTTTTCACTATTAAATATGATGTTAGTGGTAGGGGTTTTTTTAGATGTTCTTTATCAATTTGAGGTATTTCCTCTCCATTCCTACTTTGCCAAGAGTTTCTTTTTTATCATGAATGTGTGTTGAATTAGGAAACATTTTTATGATGCTTACTATGTGCCATGCATAGTTCATAATTAACTTTTTGAATTTGCTCATTTAATCCTCATAGCAATCTTAAGAGGTAGGTATTATTGATATCATCTTCTTTCAAAGTTGAGAAAACTGAGGGACAGGAAGGGCAAATAAATTAAACAAATTAAAACATCTAGTAAGTAGCAAAGTCAGAATTCAAACCATGGCTATCTAATTTAAGAATCCATGTACTCAATCACCACCATATGCTAACTTTGAAAATTTTACATTAGCTTTGGAGACTTCATTTCTTCATTTTTGAAATGGAGAGATCTTAATTCATTGGGAATATGAAATGAAATAGTGTATGTGCTTGGCATATGGTAAAAGTGATCAATGAATGTCAGGTATGATAGGAGAGGTCTGCAGAGTTTGTGGCATATGAATCTGGTCTACAGACATTTAGAAATAGAGCCTTTCTGGCTAAGGTGGAAAAATGAGTCAATTCATTCTAATGTGGAAACGGATCACCCCATTGTAATGTAAGATTGTATAGAATAAATTATTAGAGACAGAGGAAGTTAGAGACCCCCAACTACTCTCGTATTAAAGCTTTAAATTATATTTATACCCAGTAGAGAATGTCCAGGACTGGAAGGTGCCTTAAAGATCCCAGGATATACAAAGAGAGGATGTATAAAGTAGTTAATGAGAAGTGTAGTATCATAGGCATTTATTAAGCTCTCTTTTCTGCAGGGCAGGGTCTAGAAGACAAAATATTCAGGTACTTCCTTTCCAAATTTTCACACAAGTAGTTGTTATTTTGGTAGAAATTGGAAGAGGTGTTGAAAAGGCTGTGTTTGTCTGCAGTTATAATTTTTTTCCTGATTTATTTTCAACTGTAGATCACCTCTTGCCTTTTTAAACTCAGGAAGCAGTGACTGAGAAGAAAAAGTTTTTTTCAACGCTTTTAACAAATCCCAGGTGTGTGTTCAGTGTTCCTGGAGGGAATTAACAGGCCTGCTGAGTGAGCAGAGTATTTGAGTCAAAATATACAACTGGCACTTGGAGTACAGCAGGAAAAAATGAAAAAGCATGAAGTGAATAGAAATTCTTTTATTCTAAGAGTGATGGCAACTCAGACAGCAGCTTATACACGTGGGTTCCTGCGATGCTCTTTCCAGCACAGCTGTGAACAGCTTTTTGGACCTTTTGGCTGCCATCCTTTTTCATCCATGAAGCGTTTCTTCTGTTTTGTGCTACCACCACCTGCTGTCCTATTCCTACAACACAGAAATTTTTCTCTTTCCTGAAAGAACTAATCTGACTGAAAGCCCATGATAGGAACATCTTTAAGGAGTTAAGCAATGACACAACTCTTTAAGGTTTAATTTTAAAATTACAGAGTTTTAAAAATAGAAATGTCTTCTTGTTTTTTAATGCCTATAAATAAAGTATCTTTCTAAACATGTAAAGACAGAGGGCTGAATATATGATTTTCACTATGGCAAGAGGAAACAGTTATATAGGTGGAACTTTTTTATTTTTATTTAACAAACACTTGTCTAGCATTTATTATTTCCTGTCTAGCCAGGTACTGTTTTAAGTGCTCTACTAGAATTAGTCTTGCAATCTTTATAACAACCCTGTTAGGTAAGTTCTGTTATTATTCTCATTTTAAAGATGAAAGAACCAAGGCACAAAGAAGTCAAATAACATGCTTAAGGTCACTGTAGAGGATTTTTTTGTGTTTAAAATAGGTGCTCCTCCTTGTTCACATCAGCCTTGCCCATGTTACCTTTGGTACCTCTTCCCCTCTCCATAAATGGGCCATGTCACTTACTTTGTCCTATGACATGAACAGAAGTATTCTAAACAAAAGCCTTGACCCTGGCTGGGTAGCTCAATTGGTTAGAGCATCATCCCAACATGCCAAAGTTTTGGGTTAGATCCCCGGTCATGGAACATACAAGAATCAACCAATGAATGCATAAATAAGTGGAACAACAAAAGCCTTGAAGTCATCTCTGAGTTCACCATGTTCTTTTCTCCTTCATTCATGAGACCAACAGTGTTTGAGAGAAGAGCCATTCCTTCATATTGGATCTGAGAATGAAGACAGACGGAGCAGAATGAAAGTGACCTGGAGAGTATACATGACTGCAAATTAAACCATGTGAATGTAAGCTACCAAAATCCTTGGGTTATTTGTTCATGTGTTTGTCATCTTTGGCAGTATAACAACATGATCTCAATTGCATTTAATAATAAGAATTTGTTTCTTGCTTTCAAGTTGGCAGGTAAATGAGGCAGCCCTGTTCCATGTATCTCACTCTAGGGCCCAGGATGGAGGGTCATTCAATACCAGCGGCATGTTCTTCTCATACAATGGCACAATTGCAAGAGAGCAAGTTCAACTGCCCAAACTTATTTCAAACATTCTACTGGCATCATGTCCTCCAACATCCTATTGGATACAGTAGTTCTCATGACCAAGACCAAAGATGGGAGGTTCAAAAGTATAAACTACTCACCAAAATGCAATGACGTGGTGTGAATATTTAATACCACTATTGATGTAATGAAGAATTGGGACCAGATTATTGAATCTACCATGGTTACTAAATCATAAGCTAACTAAGGTGAATGGTTGTGTCAATAGTCAAAATTCAAATCCAGGCATTATAGCTTTCTGCATTTTTATATAACTTTTTTAGATATAATTTACATATCATAAAATTCACCCTTCCAAAGTATACAATTCAGTGGTTTTTAGTATATTAACAAAGTTGTGCAACTATCACAACTAATTACAGAACATTTAAATCACTGACAAAAACAAACACCATTCCTCCAGCAGCCTCTCTCCATTGCTCCCTACTTCCAGTTCCTTGAAACCACTAATCTCCTTTCTATCTCTATGGATTTGCCATTTCTAGAGAGTTCATATCATCAAATCATACAATATGTGACCTTTTGTGTCTGGCTGCTTTCACTTAGCATAATGTTTTCAAAGCACATCCATGTTATAGAATATATCTGTACTTCATTCCTTTTTATGGCTGAATAATATTCCACTATACCTAACCCATGGCAACCACTGATTTTTTACTGTCTCCATAGTTTTGCCTTTTTTAGGATGTCATATAGTCAAAATCAAACAGTATGTAGCCTTTTCAGATTGGCTTCTTTCATTTAGTATTATGCATTAAGGTTTTCCCATGTCTTTTCATGGCTTGATGGCTCATTTTTTTTTTAGCTCTGAATGATATTCTATTGTGTGGATGTACCATGGTTATTTAATTATTCACCTACTTAAGGATATCTTGGTTGCTTCCAAATTTTTGGTAATGATGAATAAAGCTTCTATAAACATCTGTATGCAGGTTTTTGTGTTGACATAAGGTTTCACCTCCTTTGGGGGAACTGAGAAGATGGCAGTGGATTGAGTGGAAGCTATACTGACACTCTCCTAGGACCAAACTGGAATTACAACTAAAATATAGAAAAACCAGCCTGAATAATCAACTGAAGACTAGCTGGAGAATACCCTCATAACCCCACACATAAATCAGAGACCGGTAGGAAGTGCAGAGAGACTGGTAGGAAGTGCAGAGAGCTGGCCGGGCTCCCACAAGCAGCAGGTGAAGTTCTGGAGTGATATCTCAGCTGTATGGGGCTCCCACTAAAAACTCTGGGGCCTAAACCCCAAGCTGGGCTTCCCAGCCCAGAGCATCAGAACTGAGAAAGGTGCCCACATAACATCTGGCTGTGAAAAGCAGCCGTGTTTCTGTTTGCCAGGGAGAGATGGCTAGAAGTGCAGGCACCTCCTTAAAGGGCCAACACTCAAAGTTTCATGTGCAGCCAGTCATCTTGGGCTCCAGCGGAAGGAGGGCAGAGTGGACTAGAGCTGTGTGAGGAGAATCCAGGGATGCTGGCTTGGGGGATGGAGCTCATAGGGCAGCCATCTGGATTCCTGTGCTGAGTCATGTAGCAGAGGATATCTTTCTCAAGTAGACCCTTATGGTCCAAGCAGCTTTTGCCAGGGAAAGAAGAAACTGCCCCACCCATTGGAAAACGTCTCACCCCACCCTGTGGAGTTTCTACAGCCTGAGGCTCATTAAGAGACTGAATAACAATCAACCTCTGGGTGCTTTGAGTCTTTGCCTGATTTGCTTCGGGACTCAAGACTTGGAAAAGCAGACCTTGGTGCACATCTTGGTCCTGTCCAAATGCACCCAGCCCCAGCAGAGGGAACCACAAGCTGTGAAGTGCAGAAAGCTTCAAACGGGGTATTCAAGGCCAGTCACAAACAGCATCTGACATTGGCCTGCACCAGAGATTATCCAAAAGTCTGTGAGTCCTAGGTTTCAAATCCTTTGGGTAAATACCAAGGAGTGTGATTGTTGTATCACATGGTAAAATAATATTTAGTTTTGTTAGAGGTATCCAAACTATCTTCCAAAATGGCTGTACCATTTACATTCCCACCAGCAATGAATGATAGTTCCTGTTGATCCTTATCAACATTTGGTGTTGTCAGTGTTCTGGACTTGGGTCACTCCAATAGGTATATAATGGTATCTCATTGTTTTAATTTGTAATTTGCTAATGACTCCATTCAATAATGTTGAGAATCTTTTCGGATGATTATTTGCTATTTGTATATTCTCTTTGGTAAGGTGTCTATTCAGATCTTTTACCTATTTTTTGTTGTTGTTGTTAATCCTCATTGGAGGATATTTTTCCCATTGATTTTTAGAGAGAGTGGGAGGGAAGGAGGGAGAGAGAGAGAGGAACATGGATGTGAGAGGCACACATGGATTGGTTGCTTCTTGAATGTGCCTGGACTGGGGCTGGGGACTGGACCTGCAACCCAGGTACATAGCCTTGACTGGGAATGGAATCCATGACCCTTCAGTGCTTGGGCTAATGCTCTAACCACTGAGCACACCAGTCAGGGCCTTTTAACAATTTTTAAATTGGATTCTTTGTTTACTTATTGTTGAATTTTAAGTGTTCTTTATAGCTCTTAATTTTTCTTCATTCTTTTTTCTTTCTTTGTCTCAGACTGGATAAGTTCAATTGACTTCACTTCCCTGGTTCTTCTGAATAATCGCATTTGCTGATGAGCTCCTCTAGTGAATATTTCATTCCAGTCATTCTGCTTTTAATCTCTAGAATTTCCATTTGGTTCTTTTTAAATAAATAATTTATGTTCCTTTATAGATATTTAGTGAGGCATCTTTCTCATACTTTCCTTCAGTTCTTTAGACATGGTTTCCTTTAGTTCTTAAATATATTTAAAATAGCTGATTTCAATTCATTGTCTAGTAAATTCTACATCAGAACTTTCTCAAAATCATTTCTACTCATTCCTGTTTTTCCTATGTATAGACCACGATTTCTTGTTTTTCTACACGTTTAATATTTTTGTGTTGAAAACTTGGCATTTTAAATAATATAATGTGGCAATTCTGGAAATCAGATACTCTCCCTTCCTAGAATTTGTTGTTTTTGTTTGATGTTGTTGTATATTTGTTTAGTGACCTTTCTGAATAAATTATATAAATTCTATATTCTTTTTTGCATGTAGTCTCTGAAGTCTCTGCATCAACTAACAGAGGTCTTATTAAAACACTCCCTCTCTAACCTAAAGTCTATATAAAAGTTTATCAATATTTATTGATCTTATCAATGAACTGGCTTTTGATTTCATTAATTTTCTGTATTGTTTTCCTATTCTCTATTTCATTGATTTCTACTCTGGTGTTTATCTTTTTTCTTTCTTATATATACTTTGGGGTTTTCTACAATCTTTGTTTTCTAGTTTCTTAAGGTGCAAACTGAGGTCATTGATTTCAGATCATTTTCTTCTTTTTAAATATATATCTGAAGTGCTATAAATTTTCTTTAAAGTACTGCTTTAAGTGGCATCTCATAATTCTAATTTGTGTTTTATTTTTATTCAGTATATGATACTTTCTAATTTCTCTTTTGTTTTTTTCTTTGACCTATGGATTATCTAAACTGATCTTTTATACAGAAAAAGGACACAAATTACCAATGTCAGAAATGAGAGAGGGGACATCATTACAAGTGGCTTCCTGGAAGCTAGGTGGAAGAAGTGTGTCAAAGTAGGAAGAAACGATCAACTGCTGTTACTTGCTGATGATAGTTCAAGAAATATGCCATTGGTATAATTCACTTGTGATCTTTATAAGACCAGTTTTGTCGAGTAGTGGAGCCAAAAATCTGAGTGAATCAAGTTCAAAACATAATGATAGAAGAATAATTTGAGTCCATGAGCATAGACAACGCTTTTGCGGAATTTTGCTGCAGAAAGGAGCAAAGAAGTGGGGCAGTAGCTACAAGAGGAAGTAAAGTCAAGAAAGAGTATTCTTAATAAGATGGGAGAAATAACATGATTGAATGCTAACAGGAATGATCCATTAGAGAAAGAAAAATTGATGTGCAGAAGAGAGAGGGGGAGAATTGTTAGGGCCATGTCTTTGAGTATGTGAGGTGAATAGAATCTACTGTGTATGGGGAGACATTGTCCTTAGCCAGTAGCACAAATGGCTCATCCATAATTACTGGAGAAAAGGCCAAGTATAGAGGCTGCAGGTAGATGTGTAATGTGGCAATAGGAACTTGTGGATTATCTCTTCTGATTACTTCTATTTTCTTAAGAAAATAGGAAACAAGGTAATTAGCTGTGAATAAAGATAGGAGAGGGGGTAACAGAGGTTTGAGGAGATAGGGGAAGATGTCTAAAGTCCATTTGAGTTCTGACATTCTTCTATGATCTTCAACCAAAGAATAAAATAGACAAAATCTTCACTTTTTCCCCTTTGGGGGGAAAAGCAAATTCTTTCTATATAAGACCTTAGTAAAAAATGTGTGGGGTTGTATGTAATACAAAAAAATAATATAAATAATCTGAATATCCATTATATGTGAAAAAGGCTAAATAAATTATGATGCATTCACATTATGGAATAGGGTGCAGCAGATTAATAGAATAAAGTAAATCTATACTTGTCGACATGGAAAGATCTCCAAGGCTTGTAAGGAGGTGGAGGAGGCACTCTCTTTACTTCTCATTGCTATTCTTTCCCTTCCTCCTTTAAAAAAATCCCTCAGCTTTGAATCTTTTTAAAATATATCTTTATTGATTTCAGAGAGAGGAAAGGAGAGGGAGAGAGAGAGAGAGAGAAACATCAATGATGAGAGAGTCATTGAATGGCTGCCTCCTGCATGCCCCCCACTGGGGATCAAGTCCACAACCCGGGCCTGTGCCCTGACCAGGAATCAAACCCCCACCGCCTGGATCCTAGGTCAAAGCTAAACCTCTGAGCCATGCCTGGCCAGGCTCAGCTTTGAATCTTGAATCCGGCTAAACCCCTCACCACCTCTTTTGCTGCTGTTGTTCACAGATCACCACATTTTGCTAACATAAAGTGAGAATCTTTCTGTAGCTTTCTTTGCAACCAAAAAGGACAAACCCAGAGCTGTGAAAAGGGGCAGCCCAAAGAAATAATACTCTGTGGTAATTGCTGCTAATATTCAAAAGTCACACCTCTAAATCAATATTTCTGAGGATTTTAAACTGCAATATCCTTACAAAACCAAATTAAGATGGACACAAGAGAGCAAGAGATAGGAACCATAAAAGAAGCATTCTTTTCACACAGGAAGTTCTCTATTATGGAACTTCAAAAAAATGTCTTAAAGTCTTACTGGATCTAGTAATAAAACACTATTTAATGGAAAAAGCATTGATCGCATGAAGCTAATGTTGCTTTTATTGTTTTATTTAAAAATTGTTTCTAATTTTTTGAGGAAACTCCATACTGTTTTCCATAGTGGCTGCACCCATCTGCATTCCCACCAGCAGTGTACTAGAGTTCCTCTTTCTGCACAGCCGCGCCAACACTTGTCGTTTGTTGATTTGTTGATGGTAGCCATTCTGACAGGTGTGAGGTGATAACTCATTGTCTTTTTAATTTGCATCTCTCTGATGATTAATGACCTTGAGCATTTTCTCATATGTCTCTTGGAAAACAGTATGGAGTTTCCTCAAAAAATTAAAAATAGAACTGTCACTTAATCCAGTGATCTCACTTCTAGGAATATATCCTAAGAATCCCAAAACAACAATCAGAAAAATATATGCAATTATTTACAATTCCTAAGATCTGGAAACAGCCCAAGTTCCCATCTGTAGATGAGTGGATAAAAAAGCTGTGGTACACTTATACAATGGAATACTACGCAGCTGTAAAAAAGAAGGATCTCTTACCCTTTCAGATAGCATGGAGGGACTTGGAGTGTGCTATGCTAAGTGAAATAAGCCAGTCAGAGAAAGATAACTATCACATGAACTCACTTATATGTGGAATCTAATGAACAAAATAAACTAATGAAGAAAATAGATCCAGAAACATGGAAGCATAGGACAGACTGATGAATTTCAGAGGGAAGGTGGGGTGTGGGTGGGGTGTGGGAAGAGATTAACCAAAGAACTTATATAAATATATGCATAACCCATAGACACAGACAACAGTGCAGTGAAGGCCTGGGGAGGGGGCGAGAGTGGGGTGGAGAAGGTCAATGGGGAGAAAAGGGGAGATATCTGTAATACTTGCAACAATAAAGATAAATTTTTAAAAAATTGTTTCTAATATTCTTTGGTCAATTATAGTTTGTACTGCTGCCCTTCCTACCATTTAAAAGCATAAAACCAATAAATAACTTTAAGGATCAAGAACTGTTTGCAAGTACTTTAAAAATATGAATGAAAATATGATAATGTGAACAATGAAGAAAAAGGAGGAGAAAAACAGAGAAGGAAGAGGAAGCAGAGAAAGAAAAGAACAAAGAGGATGAAGAGGCAATAATAGGAATCATCTCTGCTTTAGAGAAAGAAGTCAATTGCAAAATCAAGTGTAGTAATATTACAAAATGGACTTCTGGAATATATTTGCTTGCCGTCTTTTATAAGCTTACAGTTTCTCTTTATACTTTCAAAGCTTTTTGAAGAATATGATACTACTCCTAGCTTGTAAATTCCTTGAGGGCACAGGCTGTGTCTTATAGATCTTTGTATCTCACATAGCATCTAGACAATCACTAGCCATGGTGGAGGTGCTCAATAAATATCTGGGGAAGGAATGACTACAGAAGCTGAGAGATATTATGTTTAAAGAGAGTGAAAAATGTACCTTAATAAAATTTGAAAAGCATTCTCCCACATAATTTTAGATTGTGAATCCATACATTTTAAAGTAAATTTAATCTATATTTACTAAATCATTAATATTTAATTTATTCATGCATTAACTTTTAAATTATTTAATATGCATTGAAATTTTTATGGCTCATTAAAACTTTCATTTTTGTGTTTCCCTAACTTTTCATTTTGAAAGTTTTAAAACTACAAAAAAAAAAAAAAAGACAAAAATATAGCCTTAACCTAAATTCATCGGTTGTCAATAATTCGCCAAATTTATTTTATAGAATTATTAAATAGCAAAAAATTTCTTTTGGAGCTATTTTAATAATACAAAGAATGTTGAAGCTTTTTTTGTAGAAAGCAGAAAGGGTATTTCATCAACTCTGATGATGAAGTCAAACCTCAAACATTTCTAAAACTTTAAGACCTTGATGAAAAAGACTGCCAGACCTATTTTAGTTCACAATTTTAAATCAACTGGTGACAAAGATAATTACAACAGTTCTTTTTTGAACATTCACATGAAGCATGGTTATGTTTTTTTATTAAAACATGGATTACTTTTGTTATAAATCTATGAATAATTTTGATTAATGGATGTAACATATATTCATCTTTTAATTAGTGCTATATATTTAGTTTGATTTTTTAAAAGATAAATATTTAATTTGGCACAGAACCAGGCACAAAAGCATTCCATGTTGTTTTTATTTTATCCATGTTATAGAGGAGAGTTAAATTTGTAAATCTAGAATTAATTATGACATTTGTCATAGTTAAGTATGACTCTGCATGTCAAGGTTGAATTCAAGGCTAAGTAATAAACATGTGAAACCACAGCATATATATCCTGGAAATTAGCCAAACATTTGAGCTTGTTTCCTGTGATGAGGTTGTCTTTGCTCACAGTGCATTTCCTGTTTTTCTTTCAATAACATGATATTAAAATTTAGGAATTCACAATTTGTCTTAGTTGGATTTGGGTACCCCAATTTTTATATGCAAATTAGGGTAACATCATTATATATCACATATATAAATGTTAATGAATAAAAATATTTATTTAGCTCTTACGTAGTTCATGAAGTGTTTTCACTAACATTACCTCATTAATTCTTCACAATATTCCTATGAGCAAGCTAAGTATGTAGGGGGATCTGAAAATGTTTCACCCCATGAACAAATCAAAGAATTATATATTTTTCAGAAGGGTAGATTCAAAAAGGTGGAAACTTTTTTACATATGCTAAATGCTGCTTTGAGGAAGAAGAGGCTTATTTGTTACATTGCTTCCGGGGCAGAACTGGAACTAGTATGTGAAAAATAATAGTAATAATAATAAAGATCAATTTTAACATACATGCTGTTCTGGGTACTTATAATACATAGCACTTTATATACGTTCTTTCATTTAACAATGGAAAAATATTATACATATTTTACAGATGAGAAAATTGAAGTTTTGAGAGGTTAGATAATTTGCCTAAGGTCATATAGATAATCAGTGGTGTTGCAGGGGTTTGGGTGTGTGCCCGACTCCAGAGCCAGTGATCTTATCTTCTATGCTATACTTTCTTTTCTTTATGCCACACTGCCTATACATGGGAAATAGAGTTACCTGAAGGAGTCATTCCAGAATGCTTTAGGAATGAAGTGAGAACTGTCTCAAGAGTGTTAACTACTGATGTTTGCCATACAAACTAGCTCTGAATTAGGTGGTGGCTCCAATTGAACACCAATCGAATGGGAGGAACATGGTGCATTCTGAACATTCTGGGGGGGGGGGGGAGAACATTGACGTTTGTCCTGGAAAAGAACAAGAGGTAGAGGCTAAACAGTTCCTAGATGTCAGGAAGGCAAGATGGCACCCAGAATCCACATGGGTAAAGAGCAGTAAAGAAGCTAAGTACCGCAATCCATCTAGCTGCTGAAGTCCCAATATATCAGGCATGTTTGATTTGTTCCTTTTTTTTTTTCCTTTTCACTTAAATCCTTCAGTCTGGTTCACCAGGAGGTCCCATCAAGTCTATCTCCAACATATTTACTAACTCCCTCCATTTCTTCCTTCATCACCACCATAGTCTAGATCTTCCTCATGTCCCATGTCAATGACTACAATAGCCTTTAGCTGGTCTTGCTGACTTCAACCATTACTCATACAGTCTATTCTCAACAAGAAGCAAGAGCGATTTTATAAAAATGTAAACCAGACCATGTCACTCTTCTGCCCAAAATATTTCAGGGGTTCCTCACTGCTCTTAAGATAAAGACAAGCTCCTTCCCAAGACCTACAAAATCCCCATGTGGATTGGCCCCCATCTGCCTCCTCCAACCTCCTCTCACCCCATGCTCACCCTTGCTCTCTCCATGCTCCAGGCGATGTAGTGTAGTGGTTAAGAGCTGCCTGGACTTGAATTCTGGCTTGACCACCTAGTAACTCTATGATCCTGGGAAACTAACTTAAATTAAGGTTTATATACCTCAATTTCTCCCATCTGTAAAATAGATGAATTGACAGAATTAAGTGAGTTTGCATATAAAGAATTCTTCAAATAGTGCCTGGGGAATATAGTGAGCATTATTATTTTTATGCCCAGGTCAGTCCTACCTCAAGGCATTTGCAATTGCTGTTCCTTTTGCTGGGAATGTTCTTATCCCAGATCTTCAGTAAGATCTCTTCTTTAAGAGATCTTCAAGCACCATCTCTTCTTTAAGAACTCAGCACAAACACAACTTAAACTTTAGAAAAGCATCCCTGACCTCTCTCACCCCAACCCAGTCAACTCTATTATAATACATACCTGGTTGTATTGCCTTCATAGCACCAAAATTTGTTAAATGAATGAATAAATGTACCTGTCTTCTTAGGGATTACATTATAATGTAATTAGAAAGGGAATTGGAAACTTGTAAAGCTCCTTGAAACTTTTACTGGGATTAAAGGATCAGAAACCTGTTTTAGAAATCTATTTTTATGTTGCTTGTTTATTCTATAGTTGTTTCCTTTTCATTCTCCCTTAGTGACTAGTAAAGTTCTCTTGGAAAATGTCAGCTTTTCCAGTTGTGGTAAGGGCAAACACAGAATTTTTAAAAAAATCTAACTGGGATCAAATCAGGGAACTAGGAAAGGGGAGCATAGCAGTGGCTTGGGGAATCCAAGGGAGAGACCCCCAAGAGAGTGAGGCAGAAACAAGGGCAAAGCTACAGCCTAGTGACACTTCTCAGGATAAATGTCACAATTTACAGGTGATTGTTTTAATAAGGAAGGCTGAGTTCTTACCACATCTATCTAACCCAGCTGTGGCACAGGTGTCCTGCGATGAAAGTCAGATCTTCACAAATTGCTTGGCACACAGTAGGCATGCAGTAACTAATCATAGGTCATGCTTATTACTTGCCTACTATATACCAGGCACAGTGCTAAGCTCAGATTGTGCATGATCTTATTTCATCCTCACATGGATCTTTTAAGGGTAATTTTACAGGAAAAAAACTGAGGCTTAGAAAGGTTAAATTACTTCCCTATGGTCACTTAATTAGTATACAGGATTTAAACCCAAGCCTATGCTCTTATCAGTCTCCCTATTTGATGAGTAATAAATCTCAAAGGTCCTTGCTAACTATAAGATTATGAGTTTTACATAATTCAACCAAAAAAAGAAAACAATTTGTCTCAAAATCAAACCTAACACTGTAGAATAGTGGTTCTCAACCATGGATGATTTGGCCCCAAGGGGACATTTGGCAATTTCTGGAGACATTTTTGTTGTTACAGCTCAGGGTGCAGGAGCTGGGGGGAGGGTCTGCTACTGGCATTTAGTGGGTAGAGGCCAAAGATGCTGCTAAAGATCCTAGAATGTACAGGATAGCTTTCCACGACAAAGAACTATGTCTATAGTGAGAAAGTTGAAAAACCTTGCTGTATAAACAATGTTTAAGGCAAAAAACTCAAAAACGTTTCATTGGAAGATTGTATCAGATGGAATGGAACAGTTTTAGCTACCATTTCCTATTTTCCCTTCATAATGGACCAGTTCAAAGGTTAAATGTAAAGTATGCCTTTTATAGTTTTATCATTGCGAGTCAAAATCAGCTAACTCCTCTCAAATGAAAGTTATCATTCTTCAAATAGAATGAAGCACACTATTGAACACTAGAACTAACCACCCATGATTTTGTCCACCAACACATTCTTTACTCCTTTAATGCACATTAATCCAAGGTGGCAGATAGGGTTCAAAAATTTGTCTGAGCTCCTGACTCTGGGCTAGTCCTATCTTCTCACTACCATCTTACAGAAATAGCTTCTCTAACAGCTTCAGACACTGTGGCTCTAGTTACATGCATGGTATCTTCAATTTTGATTAAATCTTTAGCCACAGTTATATGTTCTTTCGCCTTTGTGGTGAACCCCTGTGAAATAAGTGAATGTGTCAGCACACACAAGAGCAAGGGGCTCTGACAATTCTAAGCTATTCACAGAGTTTTTCCATAATCATGAATTCAGGGCACAGTTTTGATTCCCAGAAACAAATGGTTTGCAAAATCTCATCTTGGCACTCTTTTTCCAAAACAATAACCATTACTCTGTTAAACTTTATAAATTACATTTCAAAAGAGAAAAATGCCACTCTAACCCACTTTCTATTAATGACAGCAATATTAATTGTTGCCTCAATTTTATGTCCATTCCACAAAAACTAACATACTGTTCTGTAAGTGTGGCTCAGGGATCTACCCTCTCACTAAAACAACGAAAAACAACAATAACAACAAAAACCCATGTGGCAAATACCAATCTGGAAACATTCTATTGGCTTTTAGAACAAATACAAATAAGCAGATTACGTTGTTTATCCCTCCCTCTTTGAAACTGTCATTATATGTACAGAATAGAATGAGATGAAATAGATTTTAAGGAAATAGTAGCATACAAAAAATATTTGTCATATGAAATACAAGCACTAAAAAACAACAACAAAAAAGTTATTCCATGGCCTGAAAGTTGGGAAAAATAAGTAACAATTTACTGTACAGGCTTTTATTCTGGGTTGATGAACATACTTGGAGGTTTTTTGTTTGGTTTAGTTTTAGTAGGTGTTTCAGTATGATTGGATCAGGATTGAACTTAGTAATAAATTATTTTTTGAAAAAGATTATTACCTTACTTTATGAGGCCAGCAGCAACCTAATCCCAAAACAAGATAAAGACACTACAAAGAAAGAAAATTACAGGCCAATATCCCTGATGAACATAGGTGCTAAAGTGCTCAACAAAATACTAGCAAACCAGATCCAGCAATACATTAAAAAAGATCATACACCATGAACAAGTGGGATTTATTCCAGGGATGCAAGGCTGGTATAACATCCACAAATCAATAAACATGATACATCACATAAACAAAATGAAGAACAAAAATCATATGACAATATCAATAGATGCAGAAAAAGCATTCAACAAAATCCAGCACCCATTTCTGATAAAAACTCTCAGCAAAGTGGGAATAGAGGGATCATACATCAACATAATAAAGGCCATATAGGACAAACCTACAGCCAACATCATACTCAGTGGGCACAAACTAAAACCATTTCCCTTAAAAACAGGAACAAGACACTGATGTCCACTTTCACCACTCTTATTCAACATAGTACTGGAAGTCCTAGCCACAGCCATCAGACAGGAAGAAAACATAAAAGGCATCCAAATTGGAAAGGAGGAAACAAAACTGTCATTATTTGCAAATTACATGATATTGTACATAGAAAACCCTACAGAATCCACCAAAGTACTACTAGATTTGATAAATGAATTCGGCAAGGTAGCTGGATACAAAATCAACATCTGGAAATCAGTGGCATTTTAGACACCAACAATGAACTCTCAGAAAGAGAAACTAAAAAAACAATACCATTTACCATTGCAACTAAAAAAATAAGATACCTAGGAATAAACTTAACCAAGGATGTAAAAAATCTGTACTTGGACCCAGCTGGGCGTGGCTCAGCGGTTGAGCATCGACCTAGGACCCAGGCGATCAGGGTTTGATTCTCTGCCAGGGCACATGCCCGGGTTTCGGGCTCAATCTCTAGTTGGGGGTGTGCAGGAGGCAGCCAGTCAATGACTCTCTCATCATTGATGTTTCTATCTCTCTCTCTCCCTCTCCTTTCCTCTCTCTGAAATCAATAAAGATATATTAAAAAAAACACACACAAAAAAACAAGATCTGTACTTGGAAAACTACAAGACACTGAAAAACGAAACAGAGGAAGATATAAACAACTAGAAAAATATACCATGCTCATGGATTGGAAGAATTAATATCATTAAAATGTCCATACCACCCAAAGCAATGTATAGATTCAATGCAATTCCTATTAAAATACCAACAGCATATTTCAGAGAGCTAGAACAAACATTTCAAAAATTTATATGGAACTAAAAAAGAAATCGAATAGCTGCAGCCATCTTGAGAAAGAAGAACAGAGTGGGAGGGATCACTTTACTGAATATCAGACTCTACTACAAAGCCATTGTAATCAAGACAGCCTGGTATTGGTACAACACCAGACATATTGATCAATGGAACAGAACAGAGACCCCAGAAATTGACCTATGCTATTATGGTCAGTTAATATTTGACAAAGGAGGCAAGAACACACAATGGAGAAAAGACAGCCTCTTCCATAAGTGGTGGTGGGAAAATTGGATAGCTACATGCAAAAAATGAAACTAGACCACCAACTTACACCATACACAAAAACTCAAAATGGATAAAAAATTGTAAGTCGTGAAACCATAAAAATCCTGGAAGAAAACATAGGCAGTAAAGTCACAGACATCTCACATAGTGGAATTTTCACTGATACTTCTCCTAGGGTAAGAGAAACAAAAGAAAAAATAAACATGTGGGACTACATCAAACTAAAAATCTTCTGCACAGCAAAAGAAAATAGCCTCAAAATACAAAGGAAACCCATGATATGGGAGAATATATTTGCCAAGGATGTATCTGATAAGGGGCTAATTTTTAAAGTCTACAAAGAACTCATGCTACTCAGCAAGAGGAAGACAAGCAATTCAATTAAAAAATGGGCAAAGGACCTTAATAGACACTTCTGCAAAGAGGACCTACAAATGGTCAAGAGGTGTATGAGAAAATGCTCAAGGTCACTAACCAGAGAGATGCAAATTAAAACCACAATGAGGTATCACTTCACACCTGCCAGAATGGCTCCATCAACAAATCAACAAATGACATGTGCTGGCGAGGATGTGGAGAAAGGGGAGCCCTGGTACACTGCTGGTGGGAATGCAGACTGGTGCAGCCACTATAGAAAGCATTATGGAGGTTCTTGAAAAAATTCAAAATGGAACTGCCTTTTGACTTAGTGATCCCACTTCTAGGAATATACTCTAAGAATCCTGAAACACTAATCAGAAAGAATATATGCACCCTTATGTTCATAGCAGCACAGTTTACAATAGCTAAGATCTGGAAACAGCCCAAGTGCCCATCAGTAGATGAGTGGGTAAAAATGCTGTGGGACATTTACACCATGGAATACTACGCAGCTGTAAAGAAGAAGGATCTTGTGCCCTTTGGGATAGTATGGATGGACCTGGAGAATATTATGCTAAGGAAAATAAGCCAGGCAGAGAAAGTCAAACATCACATTATCTCACTTATACGTGGAATCTAAAGAACTTCATAAACTGATGAACAGAATAGATTCAATGACATGGAAGCATAGATCAGACTGACGAATGTCAGCGGGATGGAGGAAGAGTGGTGGGTGGAGGGGGAGAGAGTAACCAAAGAATTTATATGCATATATGCACAACCCAAGGGCATGGACAGTGGCGTGGAGAGGGACTGGGGGGTGGGGGTGGAATGAGGTGAAATGGGTCATTGGGGAGAAAAAGGGACATCTGTAATATTTTGAACAAACACACACATACACACACAAAATTATTACGTTAGCCACTTTTTTTTTTTTAATATATCTTTATTGATCTCAGAGAGAGGAAAGGAGAGGGAGAGAGAGAGAGAAACATCAATGATGAGAGAGTCATTGATCCAGCCCACAACCCAGGCCTGTGCCCTGACCAGGAATCGAACCCCGATCGCCTGGATCCTAGGTTGACGCTCAACTGCTGAGCCACGCCCGGCCGGGTTCATTAGCCATTTTTAAGTGTACAGTTCGGTGGTATTAAATGCATTCATATTATTGTGCAACCATCATCACCACCCTTGACGAACATGTTTTGTAACTTGATAGCTGTGGTGATTGGACATTGTAAATCTACTAAATACCACTGAATTGTTCACTTTAAGATGGTTAATTTCATGTTATATAAATTGTATCTCAATTTTAAATAATAAATGTATGTGGCTATTGAAATATGTGGTCATGTAATCCACATACAACTTGGTGTTCACAGGGTTAACCTGCATGGCCATTATCACAAAATGCTTCATGAATGTTTGCATACTTAAGGTGTTTGTGCACATTATAATTTTCCTTCCCCTTTTTGATAAAACAAGATTTAAGCTAATAAAAGTAACCAAATTACCAAGAAATATAATCCAAGAATATTAAAAATATGTCACTGAATTTTAAATTATTGGTGAACCTAAGTACTGAGAAAACAAAGATGTGTCTTGAATGTTTAAGTTAATTTCAGTTCTTCAGCTCTGTAATGAACAGCAGTAGGTGTTTCACTCACTGAGACCAATATGATTTTTTTCCCTATTTTGCATGTTTATTTTAGCTGAAAGAAAAGAGTAAATAATACTCTACGAAATAAGTGATATTTCTATTTATTGTAGATCACTTCCGAGTTGCTTCAGACAACTGTTTTTTTGTCCCAGTGTCTTGTTTATCCCTCCTTGTGTTGCGGGGATAACAACCAGGTGATAACAACCATTCTGGAAACCCCACTGCAAAACCAGGTGGGATACTAGCACACACTTACTACATTCCTCTAGAGACTCCTTTTTAAAAGTATTCATCAGAAATAGATACCTCCTCCCCTTTCGAAGGCCAACATAACTCAAAGCAGGGAGTTCAGATAAAAATTTCATTTATAGCTGGTTCTAGAAACCCCCTCTCCCTCCTCCAAAGTGCAATGTGTCTCCTGCCATGTTTGGTTATTCCCAGAGAGGTCCATAAATAGAGAGATAGAAATAAATTGTTTTATATACAGATAACACGAAAAGAAAAAATAGAAGTCAATGAGCCACTGGTAAAATCTTGAGGAGACACAGACATACGCACAAAATCTATAAAGCCTGGTGCCTTGCCTAAGGTTATTTTTTTCTTCTTCCTCTTTTCTGCCTGGAAACACTGTTGGGGGAAAGGATTAGAGGCAAAGTTTAAAGTTCTTGTTCCCTTTCACCAGATGCCCAGACAAAGAGCTCCAGACTTTCCGTTTCCTCCCCCTCTGTGCATCCCTCCTAGGCACCCCCACCCAACTAAATCCTCTGTGTCCCTCAAATTAGTTCCTTGGAAGAAATCTTGCTATCATACGTGAGCCAGTATACTGGGGAGTGGGGGGAGGGGTATTTGGGGCAGTATGACACCTCACACCAAAAACAAACGACGATTATTAGATTGTATTTAATTTTTAATGAATCAGCAAGAGAAATAAGGCCATTTTCGTTTCCACTGGATCCACGTCCTTTGCGTGGGAATCTCTTACCGGCGCGGATCGTCCCAACCTCCTTGGAGCCTCCTAGCTCTAGGGCAAGCAAGGAGTCCCAAGATAACTATTTAGTAAAACAAACCATGCGGCTTTAATGGAATTACCTCAGCCTGCTAGTAAATAATTTATAGTATGCAGTAAATAAAATATGGTTCTATGCCTTTAAAAGAGTTGTCAAGTGGAAAACACCCACCAGAGGGACGTAAACCCTGAAGAGTGCCACACTTAAAGACGCTGGTTGGAATCCAGAGCCCAGTAAAAGACAACTTGTTTTTATACCCTGAAGGAAGGCATTGCTCTTGCGGGAGACAGTGCCTGCAGCGATCAGGATAGGCTACGCGCTAGAGAAAGGCAGAGACATAAGGTCAAGTGATTAAAATGCAAATGAAGGGGGCTTCACTTTGAGAATAATACCTTCCCGTTGAAAGCTTATAGGCTTTCAAATTCGTTTTCATCGTTAATCCTTGCCACCAGTCTTCCAGTAAGACCAAGCTCCTCATTCCCATTTTGCGGATGAGTTTAAAAAAGGCTCTGAGGCTAACGGACTGCCTCCGTGTACGCTTGCTGGGGACTACTATTAGGTCGCGGCCAGTTCTTTCCGTCGGCGTCCGAGGGGTGACGGGTGCCCCCCACCACACACACTCATAGTGTGCAGCCCAGCACAATTGCCCAGTTTTATAACCCTTAGACATGTCTTCTGTTTTCAATGACCTGAGGATCCCCTAAATAAATGTTCTGCCCCCCTCTTCCCTGCATCACCGCCGCCGCTGGAAGGCGCATCCCCAGTTGCGAAAGGCTAGATTTATGAGCTTCTCCTCAATGTTATCCCCAAGACAACCTTGAACATGAAACCAGAATCTTGAACACTTGACCTAAATTTCTAAGGGCATCTGTTTCCGTCTGTAATTGTCACCAGGCTTCATTTGAAATTCGATCCTGTGTCACTAATGGTATTAACAGGAACTGAGGTCCAACCTTCCAACGGGAGACTGTTGCATATGATTTTACTTCCAAACGAAGGTAAATCAGTTTCTATAAACCTTCAGCAACCCCTTCCCTGAGTATAATAAAACTGTTGTCACAATCAATAAATTTCTGGTTTGAGGCAATAAAAATTAGATAAGTGTTCTCCCTGCCCCCCCCCCCCCCCCCCCCACAAAGCCACTATTCAAAGGAAGAGATGTCTTGTTAACCATTCTGAAGTCCCTTGCTGTACTTGGAGCCTTTCAGACATGCACCTCTCAGTCATCAGAGAAAACCAGAGGATTAATTATGGTGACTTTTGTTGGATCATTACAGATAATAAAGACAACGTTTTTGCGAGTTACAATTATAAGGCAAGCTGCTCCAACACCTGCACCGACCGCATTAGTGTCCTTCTCTCCTGACCAGAAGATTTAATATGTTGCAACAGATAGATTTCACGAAAATGAGTTGTCCCTTCTGTAGCGACATCTGCTCCGACCTATTAAGAAAAGTAAGGCATTTTGATACTAATTGCAAATAACTTGTGATGTGTTCACTGAGTAATTGATTTAATGAAGTTCATATGAAACTCCTGAGATTCGCCAAGTGAAAGGCCCCCTGGTGTGTCTATTGTGGAAGGAAAGGAAGGTTGATTTTTCGTTTTCTTTCTTTCTAAAAAAAAAATAGAGGTGGCCTGGTGGGTGGAAGGGGGTGAGGGGGGTTGGCACACATGTTGCCTCCAAAGACGGCGCGCTGGCTGGAAGGAGCCGCAGTGATTGAGCCTCTCGCTCCGCGGAGAGCCACGAGTCCCGCCAGACCAATCGCTGGCGGCGACGACGTGACTGAGCCTGGGAGAAGACGAGTGCGAGGGCTGCCAGCGTCCTCGGAGTTGCAGACGTTGCATAAGGCGCTGCCACTAGATTTTGTCCCCAGCTTCCCGAAGCGTTCGACGCCGGTCTCTAAACCCCGTTCTTGGCCCGAAGGCCAGAAGTCAGGAGACTGGGAGGGAAGAAGTAACACCATGCGGCTCTCCCCTCAGTCCCAGCCTCCAGGTGGTAACCTGGGAGAGAGCTGAGATAGCCAGTAAATGCCGCCCCACGTGTGGGGCGGGAGTTCCGGTGTGCAGGGATGGGGGCCCACCCCATAGTCAAATATCCGGGACAGGGAAACCGCTTTCAGAGCTCACATAGGTTTATTTTCAACCTTTCTGACCAGACAAACCGGCAAGTTAAGAGGCTGGGGCTTCCAAGATGCAGAGTGAGAATAAAAATGTACTTAACACCTGCTGTGTTCCAGACTGGTTTTCACAATTAGCTCCCTCTTTCCGAGGAAAGGGTATTAGTACTCCCCCTTAACAGATGCAGAAACTGAGGCTGGAAGGACCCTTGGCAACAGTTTGCTAACAATGTGTTGGCTAGTCTGGGTTATCCACCAAACCGGCCTCTTTGGAAAGAAGAAGGGAAGTTCTCCAAAACCCTCTCCACTGTATCGTTGGAGCCCTCAAATATTCTCCCAGCGTAACTTAGTCTGTATGGTGTGGGGGACACGGCAGAACCGGCCACAGAACCAGGCCCATATCTCTGAGTTGGAAGCGCACAGTCTGCGGCGGGAGTTTGGATTTTGTGTTTCGTTTTGTTTTAGAGAAACAAGAGCTGCTTTAAATAATCAGACCCGGACCTAAGCTAGCAGCTGGCTCCAAGTTTCTTGGAGTTGCCCTGCTGATGAACTTTCCCTGAATTGCTTCCTCCCAGCTCCAGAAGCCCCTAATCTGGGTCCCAAAGCGCTCTCAGACCACAGCGGGGCTGGGGGAGGCGCTGACTCCGACCCGCTGTCGGATGCTGCCGGTACCCGGGAGAACAGGTGGAAAGGAGAAGGGTGGCCCTCCGAGCCCCCTCTGCCCACTGCGGTGAGGCTGCTTCGGCTCAGAGCTTGGAAGAGACAGCCCGGAGCGCGCAGGATGATTCTCACCCTCAGGTGAGGTGGAGAGTTTAAAACCCAGGGGAATACAAATATTCAACGCTGAGGTCCAACCGCGGCCACGTTCCCTCCCCAAGAGGCAAAAGCTAGCTCAAAATTGGTGAACAAGTCAGCCCCTCGCTTTCCCGTTCGCCATTTCCAGCTGGGCAGCCCACCTGAGGAGTGGCACCCGCTTGGGCTGAGCCGCCAGATATACCACTTTGTAAATGGGCGTTAACAGGGCACCAAGTGCCCAGCCTTCCCCTTTCTAGAAAACTCCCCTCGCCACGCTTGTCGGGGCTTGCCCAGTGCAGGCCCACCCTTGCAGGGAATCTCAGCAGGCCACATTCGTTGTTAGGGCCAAAGCAACTCTACTTTTGCCTTGGTGGGGCCCTTTCTCCCGTTTTTTTCCGGACGCAGAAGGATGGAGGAGGAGCTAGCCCACCTCGCCGTGTATAGGGGAACCGAACCCAGCTAGCCATCCTTCCTCTAGCTTAGCGTTTATGGGATTCAAAAGGGACTGGGTTTCTGGAGCCCCCTCCCTCACCTCTGGGCCACGGAGTATGAGTAGGTGAACTTGGAACAACTTTCTCTGGCCCAAGCCACACCGGCTGGTTGGACTGGGGGCCAGGGCCACTAGAGGCTTCGGGATTGTTGATGGAGTTGAGACTTGGGAAAGAAAAGTTATGATTTGAGCGGCTTGCTGGCCGGGATTGTTTGGGATGACCTTTTTCTTCCCCAAAGTGGGCACCAGCAGCTGATAATCACCGGCGAGGGGCATGCAGCTTTTATGAACACTTTTCACATTCCTGGAGCCAGGGGAAGGATTGATCCGGTCTTGGAAGGTATGGGAGTCATGGTACCCGCTTAGTTTGAAGTTGCAGCCATAGCACCCCAGAATGTTCTTCTTGCCAGACGCAGTGGACCCCCGGACTCAGCGCACTCAGGACGGTCCGCTACCCTCCGTGGCCCCCACTACAGCACCCCCTGTCTCCTCTACAGCTACCCGGAGAGCTCACAACCACAGCAGAGGGGGAGGGGCTGGGGAAGCCCAGTGTGAGCCAGCTTCGCCTAAGAAGTGGTCACCCGCGGGGGCTTGGCATCTGAAAGTGAGATTTGGGAATCTGCGAGTGGAGATTTACGATCCTGGAGGACAGAGCGTGAAAGGGGTATCATCATCAGTTTTGACTGAAAGAAAGAAAACATATCTTTAACAAAAAGAAGGGCCCTTGCCATTCACCCGCGTTGTTAGGACAACGTGAACTATCCTTGAAATGATTAGTTCCACTTCAAAGGAATTTACATTCAACGGTGAAAACTCAGCCTCTTTTTATTTATTCGAAAAGACTTTTCACTATGGAGAGTCATATGTTCCGTCCCTCTATTTATTTTTCCGCATTCATTGTGCACTTGTATTAAATCAACAGAAAAAGCCGCACAACACACTCATTATGCGGACCAGCCGGAGTTCCGGGGACACGGAGCTACAGGTAAATGGGATGGGGGAGAGGGAGGGTGAGGGTGCTGGGCTGAGGTCTGGAATTAAGCAGGCACCCACCAGGCCCAGTGGATGGGGTTGAAAGTGAGGGGAACAGGTCTGCTGAGTGAGAAGCAGGCACCCTAGAAAAACTGACTCAAGCCCAACCCAAGCACACTAATGGGAGATCTTGAGTGCTAGATACAGACGACTGGCACACTTTATGTTTTTGGTGAAGAACATGGACCTGAAGTTCCCAGCAGCACCCCAGGAATACCTATGAAAAATTGATCTGGTTGGCAAAACTATGCCCAGCACAAATAAAGCTGATCTCCACAAATTGAGAAGACAAACCCCATCTCTTAGTAGCTTGGGATGGTTGCTCACACATACATTCCCAGAGTGCACCCATACACATCCCATCCCTACCCCTGGATTGCCACTTGAAACCAAATCTAGGAAACCTCTAACCAAAGAAACAAAAGTAAAACATTTAGGAGTGGTACCTCTTGGCAGTGGGAAGGTGTTTGTGCGACCTCTCTGTTCCTGAGCACCTTTGGGCAGTGCCTGGGATAAGGTTCCTCCAACGCCCCTAGACTGAACAGCAACCACCCACTCTCAACTTCACTTCACACACACTCCAAACTGCTCTTTCCTTCAGCCCAGTACTGTTTTTCTCAACAAAAACCATGATACTAAACATTTTCTTGATGATCTTTTCCAGTTTCTAATTAAATAAGAAAGGGAACCTGAGTTAACCATTGTATTCAAGAGTTTGACCACCATTGCCTCACATATATATTTTTTAAATATATCTTTATTGATTTCAGAGAGAGGAAAGGAGAGGGAGAGAGATAAATAGAAACATCAATGATGAGAGAGTCGTTGATCAAGCCCACAACCCAGGCATGTGCCCTGACCGGAATCAAACCCCGATCACCCAGATCCTAGGTTGACGCTCAACCGCTAAGCCATGCCTGGCTGGGTGCCTCACATATCTTGATTCACACCCTCCCGCAAAAAACCCTGAGCCCATGCCTTGAATTATTATCAAAATGAATTCTAACAGTTGTCCTTTCTAACCAGGTTTTTGGGTCTCCCTTGCTATATTCAGAGGCAGTGACCACAGGCTGCTTGTCAAAGAGTTACAAGTGGCACCATTTGCTACCTGGTACCAAAAGTATGAGTTGGGGTAGTGACTGGGGAAGACCCTAACTTGCCTGTCTTTGCACAAGATCTTTTGGACTGAATGAGAACTCAGGTTTTGTTCAGCATTCTGCAGCTATACTCATGCTCTTCCTTCCCCTTGAATCCTCCTGGATTTATTTCACCTTTTTGGTCTTATCATTTCCTTTTGTTTCTTCTTCTGCCCAAACCTGAATCTTATCCTGAGACATCCCCTGCCCACTCCCTCTCACTCTAATGCTCTTTGGGATAGCTTTCCAGTCCTCTCATATTCTGACACTTCGTGGAGAATTAAACTACAGCTGAATCAGAACCCCAACCAGAACTCTATATGTGCCAACCTCCCACGTGGTTTAAGAGAATATGCAATCATTAAATTCTGACCCCCCACCTCACCCCCAACTAGGTCAATGCCTTAGTTCTAACATTGAACTCCTTGAGACTTCCAAATGGATTGGTGCTTGTTCCTCAGTATTTTCTACACTTCCCTGCAAGTAGCAAACACATTCCAGTGTCCATCCTTATTAGATTTCTTTGGAAATGCCTCTCTGGATTTGAGGCAGGGAAGGGGAGAGAGGGGGAGGGAGGGGGATAAAGGGAGAGGGAGGGAGAGAGAGAGGCCCCAGTAGAAAGCAATACAGAGAGCACTGGGAGGCCTCCAGCTGAAAACGCTTGAGAATGTGTCGCTCAAGGCTCCCAAGGAAATTCTGGTGGTTGGATGACAGGAGGAGGGATGTGAGAAAAGTGACACATCCTAAAGCACACCCCAGGAGAGCTGGGGATCTAGGAAGGCCTCAAAATGTATTCCTAATTACTTTTCATGCTCCCAGGAAAGAGGCACCTCTTAAGTTCCATTTTAAAAGCTTGTTATTGTCCTGAGTTAAAGTCCATATTTGGAAAGTGCTGTTTATACATTTGAACTTTTTATATTAGGTGGGAGGATGGTAAATGTTAAAAATGTAGTTTCCTGGCAAAATCGGTAAAAAATCAGAACTTGGAAAGACCTTTAATAATAATTTTCTCATTATAAGATCAGATGAATATCAAACATACTGATGTGCCAAAACTATTTACAAATTCTTTTAAGAAATAAGGGAACTCTCTCATGTCTTGTTTTTGTTTAACATATCTCTCAGGTAGCTGATGCTCCAAATGTGCAAGTGTGAATTATGAGGGCATGACTGCAGAGCAGACATCCAGTCAGCAGAGGGCACACTTGTCACTGTCAAACCCTATTTCCAGATTTGGAGGTGACAATGGTAGGTAGATGCAGAAATGGTGGGCATAATCTAATTGGAATGGGACTCCAAAGGAGATCTAGAAAATTATTTTTAAATATCTATTTCTTCAAAGTAAACACAAAGATAACAAGATAGGACATGTTGGTAAGTTTTACACCCATATCATTTCCAAAAGTAAAATTTCTCAGGGCTAGAAAAACAGACCTTTAAAATCTTGATTTGATCAGTATGGGATTGAGGTCAGAGTTTCCACTAAATGGAGACCTGAGGTTTGCTGTGTGATCATGATACCTTGAAACACTTAAGACTTCTCAAAACCAGGAAGCAGCTGGCAATGCTGTAAAAAGCACTGGATATGAAAATGAAAGCCCTAGTACCTTCCAGTGAGTTCTTAGACAAGTCACTGCCCCTTTCTGAGTTTCAGTTTCTTCATTTGCAATATAAAGACATAGAAATGGAACTATATAATCTCCAAGTTTCCTTCCTGTTCTAACAGTGTGTGATTCTGGGAACAAAATGAAATCTGAATCTACTTAGAATTTAATCCTCATATTCTAGTATTCTCAAACCATTTTTTCTAAAAGAGTGACATACAGGCATGGATGAAGGTAGCAAGCAATGCTGAGGACTTTGTGATGCTAAATTTTTTTTTAAATATGTCTTTGTTGATTTCAGAGAGAGAGAGAGAGAGAGAGATTGAGAGAGAGAAAAACATCAACGAGAGAGTCATCATTGATTGGCTGCCTCCTGCACGCTCCTGACTGGGGATCGAGCCCACAACCTGGGCATGTGCCCTGACCAGGAATCAAACTGCGATCTCCTGGATCCTAGGTCGATGCTCAACGACTGAGCCATGCCAGGCCAGGCTGTGATGCTAACTTTTTGCATTACCCAGCCTGAGAGCTGTTCTGAGAACACTTGATCTTGCACAGTGGAAACAGTAGAATCTGAGATGCTCTGAGGCTGGACCCAGTAATTCTTGAGGGGGAAATAAAAGTCAGAGTCCAAGGCACTGTTCCCAATGGAAAGGCTGAGGTCCTAGAACTAGGCCAGGATATTCAAATTAGGGTGGAGCCTTAACAGTCTCCTGGCCTCGGTCTAGAAACCTTTGGAAACCCTAAGATTCAAAAATAGCACAGTCCTTTCTGTTGACAGATTTGTGTTCCTCAGGTCTTTTCAACCCAGAATGAAGTTTTGGTTTTCCTCTGATGAGCAAGTTTTATATGGATTTGAACATCTGAAGCAGTTGCTTGAATTGGGTTTTCTTGTTTCTATCTAGAGTATATACTAGATTTGTTTACCACAAAGAGTAGGACCACCGCCGATTTTGTTATTCAACTCTTAATTGGTATGCAACTTCTAAAATAGACAGCAACAAAGCCATGTGCAGTTGTGGATGTGCATTTGCTCACTAGCTGAGTGGCTTAGGACATGTCACACACAAAGAGGCAAAATCATGAAATCCCTGAAGGCCTAAGGTCTACCGTGTTCTAGAACCTGCCAACCTCTGTAGCCTCCACTTCATTTTCCAGCTTTATGTGGCCAAACAATGGGCTCATAAATTATAAAGCTTCAGAAAGACTAGCCTGGCTTTCATCAAAGTTAGGTATTTCAGAGCAAGGGCTGTCATTCACCTTAGACTCTCACTGTCCAATATGGTGGTCACTAGCCATATGTGGCTATTGAGCTCTTGAAATGTAGCCCAAATTGAGGTGTGCCATAAGTGGAAAATACACACCAGATTTTAAAGACCTGGTACAAAAATGCTAAATATCTCATTAACATATTTTTATATTTTACATGTGGAAATGATAGAGTTAAATATATTATTAAAATTAATTTTAGCTATTTATTTCTACTTCTTTTAATGGGGTCACCAGAAAATCAAAATTACACATATAGTTCATAATTGTGCCTCAAATTCTGTTTTATTGGGCAGCACTCTCTAGAAAGTTGGGAAAGAGTCCCTAAATACCTACATTGTGCCCAGCATTAGAACAGACCATGTTTTCTTGCTCTTTGCATCTCCAGAGTCAAGTTCAGTGCCTGACACATAGTATGTGCTTATTCTTGAATGAATGCATGAATGAATTAATGAATCAATGAATGACCCCTCTAACACTTTAACCCTAGGAAACATTGACATTGGAAAAGGCAGACAAGAAATGTTTTCCCCAAGCAGCTCCATCGTGCTGTTGCTTGATTTGAGTGAAAAGAGCTTGGGAAATTGCAGGAGACCTTAGTTCAAGATTCAGCTCAGCTAGTCACTCACTTGCTGTGTGGCCTTAAGCAAGTCACTTTTCTCCTAACTTCTTTTCCTTCCTTGGTATAGTTAAGAGGGTTAGGCAAACAGTTACTCTAGGCCTCTTCTAGTGCTGCTATTCTGAGTCTATGATGTGGGTGGAGGGTAACTTTTATAAGACCTAATATTCGGAATCACCACGTCTCTCTCAAATTCTCTTTTGGCTCCCTCTTGCTTGCTTTACTTTTCCTCATTTCCATTTTACATTTGTCCATTACACTCAGCGCTCTTGATTATGTCTCTCTTCCCTGTCTCCCAAGCCAGTACTGTCCTCCTGCTTTTGTAGTGCTCTGCTTCTACAGTTGCTGGGGATAGAAAATGAGGAAGGAAAAACCATTTTCCATTCATGAAGCAACTATAGAGCAGGTTTTGAATGGAGTGGGATTCCTTGTTCACCTGTACTTTTAGCATTCTGGCAGTGGTAAGGGACAGTGTTGGCAAGTGAGAGGCCTAAACTTTAGAGCAGCGAGGAGCTAGGACAAGATTCCAGTCCAGCCATTTCAAGGCAGCCACACAATTTCAGCTTACCTTGCTAACACTTGCTAACCTGTTGGCACTCTTAACGTTTTCCCGAAAGTTAGTGGTTCTGTAGTACCAATTTGAAGCATTTGCTCATCTAGCTGTTGAATGGGAACAAATCACTAAATCAGGGGTCATATACCCAAATGCTTTCTCAGGGGTCAGGCAGGGAACATCAATAGATGGGGTGGGTTCATGTAAGCCAATAAAGAATGGTAGAAGCTGTGGCAAACCAGAGAGTGCTTGGTCTAGCTAAAGGCATCCAAATACATCATCCTTTTTAAAAAATGCTGTGGTGATTAAACAAAACACAACTCTAGATTGAATTTGGCTCATATCCAATATACTTCAAAGTTTGCCCTCCTGCCTAGCTTATCTATTGTCTAGATTCTGGCTAGATTCTTTCTAAATTCTATATTTTCTTTCATAATAGTGTATGCCATATTAAGACAAATAACTTTAGAATTAGTAGTCTATATTTAAAGGCTAAATTCCAATCAACATATGCAAATCTTCCCTTCCTCCCCTTATTCATTCCTAAAAATACCCTCATCTCCACCCTGGGACTTCCATTCCTTTCAAGGGTTGCTTAAGTATTAGTTATGTTTAAACTTTAAACCAAAGTAAAGAGTCTTCATGAGATTTGCATTCTTTGAAATCTGATTATAAATTTTCTACAGATTTTTCCTAAAACTTAAAATACTAGTATTTAATATACATATAAGCTGACCTTCTTGATGACTCTAAGTTTCTTCTAATGGGAATAAGTATTCTGAATATACCCAGAATGGAAGTTGCCAACCCACATTTGCTTCTCTAATGTATCCTTCTAACTGCTGAGGGGAAAAGATGCCTTCACATCCAAATAACCTAAATATACAGTCATTACTCCTCTGTCATCTTGCAATGTCATCCCCAGGAGACAATGACAGGGCCTGTGTCTTAACCATCCTTGTAGTCCCAGCACCCAGTGCCAGGTCTGGCACTCAGAGTTTATTGAATTAAACTGTCATCCTGCACAGTTATGAGACTGAACTGGCTCCTTCCCTAAATACTCCCTTTTCCCCATTTGTTTATTTATTTAGCACACATCCATATCAAGTATGTTTTCCACTATGAAAATGGAAGGGGAAAATGTTTAAGCATGTCCTTTCCTTTGTAACATTTTCTTTTTGTTTTGTTTTACATTAGTCATTTATTTATTTTAATTTATCTTTATTGTTGAAAGTATTACAGATATCCCCTTTTTCTCCCCCATAGACCCCCTGCACCCCAGTCCCACCCCCTCCCCAGGCCTTCACCACACTATTGTCTGTCCATGTGTTATGCATATAAGTTCCTTGTAACATTTTCAAAGGAAGACTCATATCCTGAGTACCATTGTTGAGTGTTAGGCATTCTTCTAGGTACTGAGGACACACTGGTGAAATTCACACAGTCCTTCCTCTCAGAGAGCTTACAATTGACAATGGCAAAGGCTGGGCTTTGGTGGATCTCAGGCATTACTTCTTGGAGGAAGGCCTTTATGGCTCCCCATCCTATTCTCCTGCCTCTCTTGTACAATGTGTGCACCTCTGGCAACAGCTTCAGTTATTCCATATTTGAGTTGCCTGTCTACTTGAAGGTCTCGCAATCTGGACTGTGGGCTGTTCACAGGCAGAGACTCGAGCTTTATCATGCTACATCCCCAGAGCATAACTAACATGGTTCCTGCCACGGAAGTCGCACACAATAACTGTGTACTGACTTAGTTGATGATTGACAATTCTATCTATAGTTTGAAAATGACCAATGAGACTCAAGGATATTGGAGTTATAATAATTTGTAGTTTAATTAGTTGAGGTAGAGTACAAAGCAACAGGATACTAGAAGACAAAAGAAAGAACATCTTGGCTCTGGGGTGGCATAGGGTTCATGCTAGAATCTGTTCTCAGTGCATTCATTTGAGCATTCCATTTTAGGGTTACATGAAACACAATAACATTGTAGTTTGGTGGAAAACCACTAGATTTTGGAGGAGGTATTAATTTGAAGCAGAAGTTTAAGAAGATTTTTGGAGTATATTTCTTTCACCCTTCCTGCTACATTTATAGAGACCAAAAATAAGTCTAAATCCATATGCATATCTATCTATTGATGACATGCATATGTAAGGTGCAGAGGACAACAAAGAATCAAACACATACCCTGCCATCAATAAGCTCTCAGTCTAGTAGGAAAGAGCAAATTTGAGCAGAAATACCTAAGTAAAGTGCCATAAAATAGAGAAGTAAAGGATTCTGGGATTTCATAGTATTACTTTCAAGTCAGATTTTGCAGAAGGTGCAATAATCAGGGAAACTTCTGTTTAGGCAATGTCACTTGAGATAGACCATGGAAGATATGTGGAGCTGACTCTGGATAATCAGTGTAAGGAATGGTAACAGAATTCATGGCTGAGGGAAGAAAGAACAAGAACAAAGCCACTGAGGCAGGAAATCATGAGAGCTAGATGAGGAACAGATAGAGATTCCACATGATTGCAGGACACAATACATGAAATGAGTAGGGATCATGGATAGGACCAGATCGCGGCAGGCTTGAATGACAGACAAACTAAGGAATTTGAACTTTGTTCTGTAAATCAATGGGCAACCATTGATGGTATTTGAGCAAGGAGTAGAATGATCAGAGGTGTGCTTCAGGAAGATTCATTTGAAAAGAATGTGTAGGATAGATGAGGAGGGAGAGAGGCAGGGAGACCAATTACTGTAGTCCATGGGGACAAGGAGGAGAAGACAGATGCTGCGAAGCTAGAATAGACAAAATTTTGTGATTAAGTGAATGTGAAAGGTGGAGGGAAAGGAAGAATAAAATATAATGTTGATGTTTTAGATCTGAGTGACTGAGTAAGTGGCAAAGTCAGAAACTGGGAATAGTGGAAGCACAGGGTGTGCTGAAAATGGGGGAAAGATATGCTGAATTTGAGGACCTAGCGCAACATCCATTTGAATATGTCACAGTCAGTTAGGATCAGGAGAAACATCAAAGTTGCAGATGAAGATTTCAGACTTATTTCTATAAAGATGATAACTGAAGAGGTATTATTAGATGGGGGGAAATAGAATGAGATTGCCATGGCAAAAACAGTAGAAAGAGGAGATGTGGCATGAGAGTCAAGGACTGACCATTTGAGAAACTCTTTCAGTACTTATTCAATCAGTGTTCACATTTTTGTTAATGTGCCTACTTTGAGTTAGGCCACATACTTGGTAGGCAGGAGGGGGAAGAGGAACAGAGATGGGAACAAGAAAGGAGTGATATATAGGTGGGAAACTAAAGTGCTGTGCAATCCCAGTGAAGATAGCAATTCAAGCTGGAGATCTGGCATAGATGAGAGGCTCCATAAGGTCAGAAAGGATGAAACATATAAAGAGTTCATGGGATTTGGCAATAAAGGAACTGGTGGTGGCCTCTGGCCAACAAACAGCAAGAAACTGAGGCCTCCCTGGCTGGTGAGGCACAGTTGGTTGGGTGTCATCCCATGTACAAAAATGTTGCTGGTTGGATTCCTGGTCAGGTGGAATCCCGGTCAGGGCACATGCCAGATTGTGGGCTTGATCCCTGGTAGGGGGTGTGAGGAAGCAGACAATTGATGTCTCACTCTTATATAGATGATGTTTCTTTCTCTCCCTCTCCCAAATCAATAAAAAATATTTTTTAAAAAAGGAAAGAAACTGAGACCCTCAGTCCAGCCGCCCATGAAGAATTGAATCCTGCCGACAACTACATGACTGAGCTTGGAAACGAATCCTAATCCTTCCCTAGTCAAGCTTTGAGAAAAGTGTGGCCCCAGCTGACATCTTAATTGCAGCCTGTGAGAGACCCTAAACCAGAGGCTTCAGTCATGTCACACCTAATTTCCTGACCTACAGAAACTGACATAATAAATATATGTTGTCTTAAGCCACTAAATTTTGGACCAATTTGCTATGCAGCTATAGATAACTAACACATTGCACTTTTAGTAGAGTGGTGAGGGCAGGAGCCAAGTCACAAGGGATTAAGGAAATGAAGGCAGGAAATATATACAACTCTTCTAAGAAGTGTGATGGTGAAGGGAAGGACAAATGCAATATTTACTACCCCACGCTGATTTTCAAATGAATATAATAAATTAAAATATTATTTAGAGCTATTAAGATTGCACAGACTTACTGTTGCCTCAGGACTATCTGAAGTGACATTACTTAAACATTCAGAGATTTGTAAGTCTTTTTTGAGTTAGTTCTTGCTGAGAACCTACTAAGCAATGATAATCATAACACTTCATACTTGGATATCGATGTACACCTGGCAACAGTTTTCTCATGCATTATCCTATGAATGCTCATTCCCTGTGAAGGAGGCATGGCAGGCACTAAAGAATCAAGATTTACTAGCAGTACTATCTATCTTTGTAATTTGGTGAACTTGGTTCCTGCATGACAACAGTTACTATTGGCAAATAAAACTGAGCTAGCCCAGGCAGTGTGGCTCAGAGGTTGAGCATCGACCTATGATCCAGGAGATTGTGGTTCACTTCCCGTCAGGGCACATGCCCTGGCTGCGGGCTCAAACCCCAGTTGGGGGCGTGCAGGAGGCAGTTGATCAATGACGACTCATCATTGATGTTTCTATTTCTCCTTCTCCCTCTCCCTTCCTCTCTCTGAAATCAATAAAGACATATATATATATAAAACTGAGCTAGACAGATGTGACCATAAAGTACAAGTGTGGTTCCACAAACCTTACATGGCAAAGGTGCTTGGACTCCTTGTGGGGGTGTGTAGTTGTGGAGGGGAAAGGGATGTCCCAGTGCAGCATGAACACATCCTTACAAGCAAATGTATTGCGAAGTGCATATTGTCATGCTTGTGAGGGTTAAGCTCTGCTTGATTATACAATTCACCCCCCTCTGCCAGCACAGAGACTCCAGCTGTTGCTCTTACCAAAGGAGCAACATTAACTGACACTTTATCATTTTTATGGGCAGAACACTTGATACCATCTATAACTCTGCCAGCTTTAGAAAGAACACTCTCCCAAGATCTCTGCATTTGGGTGACATCTGCAAAGGGCTACAACAGAGCTTACCCATTTGTGGGCACACTTTGGCATGTTCCTTCGAAGCTTGACTTTCAGAGTCTTCTAATTGCTCCAGTCAATTACTTGGTGTGTAATTCCTCAGGCAAACAAGTGTTCCAGAAAAGCTGTGCAAAAGCTGCCAGTCAGCTCATCCATCCCAGCCCTTCCTGCTGTGCTTTAGATGGTGAATTCCAATCTGAATCAACTTGGGAGGGCATAAAACAAAACTTGGGGCCTTGTCCAGTGGCTTCAGTTAGCTAACACTACACATAGCAATGTGCTGGAATTGACAGCATCTTGACTCCATTGGATAAACCTAGGAGGATATCGGCAAGTGAAACAAGTGTTTATTCATGCCATTCCAATTACTGGAAAACATTTTTCCTCTTCCTAAAGGTAATGATGGTGGTAAAAATACATTTAGTGCTTTTTATTTTTTCATTACTTTCACTTTTATCTTTTTATGGTTAAAAATGATCAAATGATCTCTACTCAGTGTCAGGGTTTCTAAAGCACTGCTTACAAAGAGGTAAAAATGAACTAATTAGTTACCAGTACCTATTTGCACTAATGAGTCTTCATGTTTGTAAGCAATAAAGACATTTCCTCCTCTGATTTTGCTTTTTACATTGCTAATATGTAACTGATAAGTTGCTTTAAAATAATTTCTGTCTTCTTGGTAATGAGAGAGGTTTTATCCCCCTACCCCACCCTCAGACTATGCACTGAGGGGGGAAAATACAGTAAAGACATCTGAAATTTCATTTATAGTGTACACTATTACTAATTTATCACTATCACGTTTGTTTACATTGATAGTTCCTCTCATCTTCTATTTCAATGTGGAGTATTGTCATTGTTTGTGTATGCAGTATTTAGCATACACTTATAACTCATAATACTGTACCAGTGATTGTCCTAAGCACTTTACAAATATGAACTCATTTGCTCTTTCTAAAACTTAATGAGGCAGGTACCATTGTTATTATTATCCTTATTTCAGAAATGAAGGAACTGAGGTACAGAGAGGTTAAGGAACTTGCCCAAGGTTACACAACTAAGAATGGTGGAGCTGAGATTTGTCTCTAGACAGTCCATGCTCAAACTACTGTGCTCTTCTGTCTCTGAGTCACTTCATTAGTTTTCCTTCTAAAGGTTTCAAAGTGCTATTTTAAGTCACATCAAACTGCCAACCATAGGGTATGCCAGAGCACTGAGTAAATAGAAATGATGACAGCACAATCCAAGATTGGGCCCCCAGGGGCCTGGGAGATGTTTCCTGTGAGACTCTGGCTTCTTGGGCACTCTTTAAGCAATATTCCAATGCCTTCTTTATCCATTTTGTGAACTTTTACTCATCCTTCAGAACATAGTTCAAATGTCCCCTCCTTTGAGACACAGCCCCTGAAAGCTAGGCAAGCAGGACAAATTTATGATGGTTGTGCCAGAGGGCAGTCTGAGAGAATACTCTGAAGGGAACTTTACTGAAGGCTGGGCTTTAACAAGCTCCTAGTGATCTGGAAATAATTGCAAACATTTCTAGAGTGCTTACCATATGCTAGCTTAATCCTCACAACAATGCTGCGGTATGGGTATTATCATTAGCTCTATTTTACAAATGAGGAAACTGAGAGGCACAGGTTAAATAGCTTGTCTGAGATTACACCTCTAGTAAATGGTAGAGCCATGGTTCAAACAAACATGGGAAGTTTGACTCCAATTGTCATGAGTTTAACCATGCCACAGGATACTACCTGTGTGGGAAAGCCAGTTCCATCTAAAGTGCTAAGGCAAATATTAGAAGGAAGGCTCGAGAACCAACTGTAATGTAGGCCTCTGGGCAGAACCACTTGTCATCTTTGCAGAGCCTTTTGCAATTTCCCATGGGGTGGTTCCCATGGCCAGGTTTGCCTGGGGTTATAAGTATGGTCTCCTGGATGGAAAAATAAACAAACAGTTGAGGCTTTTTGGGGGGGAAAGCAAATAATTTCCCTGAGTATTTACTTTTTCCCCCTAAAAGTTTAGAACAACATTCATTCAATCAACAATTCTTTGTCAAGCACCTATGAAAAGCCAAATACTCTTCTAGCCTGGAGACACGGTAGTGAACAAAAGTGGGCAAAATCTCTGCTGTTTTGTTTTTGCTCTGGATTTTTCTATTTTATTCCAACTATTCCCCATCACTAAATATACCAAAACATGATAATCTTATGAACAAATAAAATGAGCACATACGTATATTTATCATTTATACATCATTTACCAGAGTTAAGCCCCTGAGATTGTACAGTTTATAATTCATACTGTAAGTCTGAGACATAAGTCCAACAAATGGTAGGATTTCACTAAATGTGATTGTGCAAGAGTAATCCTCATGGACCTCCTCCTCCCCCCATTCATTCATTCGTTCACTCATCAAATAATTATTAGGCACCATTTGTTCAGGTGATGCAGAACAAGGCAAACAAAATCCTTGACCACAGAACCCAGAGTCATCTATTGAAGGAGTGAGACAAGTAAATAGAATTCCAAAAGTGTGATCAGTGCTAAGGGAATGCAAATACAACCCCCCATTCAATAGCTATTCTCAATACTCCATAATTTTAAAATGTTCCACAGTGGTTATGTGTTCCTATGTTCATTCATGCATTCAGTAAATGATTATTTACCGACAATCTGGTCTGTGCTGAGCACCAGAAGCAGGGAGAAGGACAGCAGCCCTCAAAGAACTCATCCAGGACAGGAAGTTGTCAAGTGGTGGGACAATGACAGTCCTCATTGGGAGAGACACAGGCTTCAGGAAGCACAGAGCAGGAACCTCCACCTAGTCTGGATGAGAGTTAGGGAGGGTAAAGAAGGTTCTAAAGGCTTTCTAGAAGCCAGATAAAAGGGTATTTGGATTTTTGTGAGACCCAGGCTTAGAGATCAAGATAGCAGGCAAGATGAAGGCTGCTGATGCTGTGGGGTTTGGGGAAAATGTGGTCTCAGGGGTCATGTGTTCAGCACAACTAATGAAGACTTAGCTCCGTCCTGAGGTAGTCTCCTGAGATCAAATCTGGAAAAACAGGATAAGGTGAGAAGCCCTCAGGCTGTCATTACAGACTGTGGACCTAGGCCTTATTTCTCTTGGCCAGATAATAATCTCAATAATCTCACCAAACACCCCTGAATGAAATCAAAGCATGGTTCTAGCTACTTCAAGGTTTCACCAGATTCACCTTACGCAACTGGCAAAAAGTAAATAGCTTCTGTCCCTGCTCAAAGGAGTCCTAAAAGTAGAGATTTTAAACACACATGCATATGCACACACACACACACACACACACACACTTCTTGTTATGCTTACTCATCTTTGTTGATATTGTTTGCACAGGCCTGTGCAACTTTCTAGGGGCAGCTACTTGACAGGCCTCTGGCCGGTAACCACATCTGTCTTGGTCCTAGCAGCCAGCCAAAAAGCTGAAACCACAAAATGCATGGCTTAGGGCAATTTATTAGAACTACCGATTAATTTTATTGCATTTGAAATGTCAAGAGGCCTCCAAAGAAATACCCATTCCTGCCTGCTGTGGATCCTCACATGTATCAGTCTGAACCTGATCCTAGATAAACCTCTAGGTCCTCAAGGTAGCTGTGACCATCAGCCTAGGGCTGTCTTTTCCAATGACCTTATTAAGGGCCTCAGACTCTGCTGCCCTATCATACGGGGAGCTGCAGAGGGAGGGGCCTGGAGAGCGAAGGGAAACTCCTGACCAGAATTTCACCTCCAGAGCCCAATACTGTAGCACTCAGGAAATCTAGTGCTGTGTTATGCAAAGTACATGGGCAGACCTGATAGATACTGGCTTTACTAATTTCAACCATTGTGACTTTAGGTGTGCTATACAGCCTCTCTGAGCCTCAGCTTCCTCTTCAGTAAAATGAGAATAAGCCAACCTTGAAGGGTTTGGTGGATGGTTAAACAAAATGATAGATGTAAAATACTCTGTAAACTGGAAAATATAAATATTTCTGTTGTCATTCTTTCCTCTGCCCAAAGGAAAGACCTGTGAAAGAGCCAACTGGTTACTTACTCAAGGCAGAAATGGCAAGAAGAATGGCTGGATGGAGAGAGAATATGCTAGAGCCCTTGGTAGAGAAGAGGCTTGACTGGCAGAACTGGGCATTTAGCAAAGCAGACTTCAGGACCACAATCTCCTAGTGGCCTTATGTAGAGTGTGCCTTTCAGCTTGTCTTCCACTCTGATGTTCCCAGACTGCCTTCTAAGATTGCCCAAGTGTCTGTAAGAGCCAGTGCCTGGTGACAGCCCTTCTGTGTTCAGTCTTCAGAGCTGCTTTTTTTCTAAAAATGCAGTGCACAGTCAGGACTGATATCTACTTTCAATCTCAAGTCATCCCTATAGGGAAGAATAATTATGATTAATCTCATTTTACTGATAAAGAAATTGGAGCCTAGAGAGATTTAAGGACATGCTCAAAGTCACAGTCAATGGTATTTACATTTTAGTATCTTAACAATGTTTTCAAAATGTATTTATTCACTCAACAGATATTTATTGAACAACTATAAACCACTAGACTTGTTCCAGGGGAAGGGGACACACAAATAAATAACAACAACCAAAGCCACCAAGATTCCTGCCCTTAGGGCACATACATTCTAGAGAAGAGATAAAATTAGTTAATTTGCAAAAAAATTCTTTAACCAGTTAGTTTCCCATAAAGGTAGGTGTTAGAAAGACAATAAAAGAGGGAAGACCTTTCTAAGGAGGAGGCAGCTGAACAAAGACAGTTGGATGAAGAGGAAGAGTTTCTAGGTAGAGGGGTAAAGAAGATTTTCCAGGCAGAGGAGTAGCAAGTGCATAGGCCCTAAGGCAGGACTGAGCTACACATGAAGAGAGAGTGTTCAAAGGCAGTGTGACCAGAAGGTAGCAAATGAAAGGAGAAAAATGGAAGATGAGATCCAAGAGAGATCAATAGGGGCCAGATAAGGAGGGGCTTATAGACCAGTAGAGTTTGAATTTTATTCTAAGTGCCTTGGGAAACTGGAAGGTTTAAGGGATTGACACACCTGGCTAAAAGGTGCGGAATGGACTGGAGGTAACAAGAGTAGCAGAAAGTAGGGAGACTGGTCAGGCAGCCATCAAAGTAAGTAGTTCTGACCAGACAGGTTGGTGCTCAGACTGGAGCTGCCAACACTAGAGATGGAGAGAGGTAGATGGATTCAGGATTCATTGATTTATTGGGAGCAGTGAAAAGCAAAGAATCAAGAGTATGAGGAACTGTGAGTGGTGGAACCATTACTGGGAAAGAGAAATCCATTGAAGAAGTAGGTTGGTGGGGCTGTAGGGGCGTAGTGTAGAAATCTATGAGTTTGGTGTCGGCCATGTTAAATTTGAGATATCTATTCTTCATATTGGGCATTAAAGGATTAACAAAATAGACACAGTCTATGTCCTAATTTCAGCTGTAGCCTGTGGCTGGTGGTTAACAACACAGGTTTCCTAAAGGGTCTTAAATGAGCTCAATGGATACGATTGAGGGGAGTCTGTAGATCTGAAATTCTGTCTCCAAATATCCTTCCTACTGAATCCTTTTAAGATTGTGATCAAAACTATTGATCTCCTCAGAAACACACACACACACACACACACACACACTTACACAACTGGTCTGGGGCTTCTACTACCTACCATATAACTTATATGCTAATGCTATTGAACTCTATGCATATCCATGCACCTACTCAGTAATTTCTCACCTTCAAGCTTTTGCTCATGTAGTAACTTCCACCTGGAAGGACTCCCCCTTCACTACTTGCTCCTGTTACTTAGCTAACCTTTAATCATACTTCTTAGTTCTGTGCCTTTTCCTGAATGAAAACACACATCTGGGCCATGCCCTCCTTGAGCTTATGGTCTAGCCAGGGAATAGAGATATCAAACAAGTAATGACAACAGAGGGGGATCAGCACCTTGAAGAAGCATGGGTTGCTATGAGAAGGTACAACAGGGAAATCTAATCTAGTCATAAGTAGTGGTGGAGTGCATCAGGGAAGATTTTCTGGAAGCAGCCATCTGTACACTGAGAACTGAAACAGAAGTAAAAGTGGCATGGTAAAAGTGGGAATGGGAAGGGAAGAAAAGAGTTTGTCTGGCAGGGAAATAGCATGTATGAAGACCTGGGGTAGGGGAACAGGGAGTATAAGGGAAAATAACATCGTGAGTGCCCTGTAGATCAGCTAAAGATGCAATGGGAAGACATTAAGAGGTTTTAAGCAGCAACATACATAATCAGATTTGTATTTGAGAAAGCACTGTCTACTGCATACAGCGTAGATAGTGGTGGGCATGTCAAGAGAGGAGAGCAGGCAACATGTTACTGCCTAACTATCACAGGGGAAATGACTGACATGCTGTGGTGATGTTAGTGTGGAAGAGGAGCAACTTATCCACTCTCTCCTTCTCTTCACCTTAAGCCTATGTTGAAACCATAATCATTTATACCAACAGAAGGTGGCCTATTTCCTCTCCCAAGAGACAAAAAATCACCTTTTTTGACTGTAAACCACTTGGGACATGTGATAGAAAAGAGAACATGTTCCTGCACCATAAAAAAAAGACCTGTTTATACAACAACAATAAAAAGCACCTTTCATCTGAGACCTCTAAGTCTGTTCCATACCCTGATATTCCAAATTGCTTGGAAGCACTTACAGCCATCATTGATGAGTTGGGAGCCCAACTCACAAGCCCAAATATCACATTCTTGGGCCAGACTTCTATTAGCCTGGCAGGAGGCAAAGAAATGTGATGTTTATGTGTTGGGGGACCCACAGAGAGAGAGCTCAAGTTGCCACAGGATTTCTCTCAAGACTGAGAAGTATAGGAAAATTGTAGAATTTGGTTTTGGGTTATAATTAACTGGTAGAGTAGTAATAGGGTACATTTTAGAGACAATAATGTTTTCAAAGTCCCCTGTGGTCTCCTGTGCATTAAGGTCTATTAGTGTCCAAAGGCTGGAGGCCCTGGCCAAAAGAATGCTCAAGTCATTGAAAATGCTCCCTGGAATCACATCCTTCTAGCCACATGGCATTGGTTTTGAATGCAGGCTCAAGAGTCAGATTGCCTAAGTTCAAAATGTGACATTGCCAATTAGCTGTGTGACATTGGGTAACTCAAACTCTCTGAGCCTCTATTTACCCATTCAAAAATCAGGAAGCTAACATTACCCACTTCACAGGTTTGCCGTGAGAGTAAAATGGGATGGCACATGCCAAGTACCTGGCACATCATAACAATAGTTATTGAATGCTTATATACCTGTAACCAAACCATCAGGCAATTTAAATTCCCTTTTCACCCCCAACCATTTGTTATCTTACTTATTATTGCTACAAACAAACACTTTCAGAGACTTCCTTAAATTTTCTGGTATAAAAACCCTCAAACAAGATTAGCCTAAAACCAATGCTTGAAGCTAAGGAATCATTTGATTTGTTTTCTAATATGATTGATTTTACTCAATATTAAGTATCTGCAATCTAAATAAACAAGAAAAATGGAGAAAAACAATAAAATATAATTTTGAAGATTGTATCCTAATGCAAAAAAAAAAAAAAAAAAGAGTAAATGTTTAAAAAGTCAAACTTGGTGTCATCTACAATGAAACTAGAAAGCACAAATACTAACACTGTTTGTGTTGAGTGATGAGGAGATTAGTGTTCTCTTTCCTTTTCTCAACATACCTGCAGTTTCCAACTTCCTTTTAAGGAACCTATAGTACTTATATACATTTCAAAAAATCATAATTAAAAAGAAGAACAAAAGCAGTGCAAGTGCTGTTTCAAACTTCAGTGTGAATGTTCATAACCATGCAACATAAGTTAGTTACAGCTTGAAAAAATTAACTAGTTCAATTCATGCTGTTTGTTCACTGAGAATTAATTTAATATACTTATCCTAGAAAATAATGCATTATTCAGTTTAATCAATATTCATTTGTTCTTTGCATAATCGTATTTGCAAAAGCATTTATTAAAAATTTACCTGCAGACTCACCGTAAAATTTTTGAAATAAAAGAAAAACAATTTACCAACGTTAGAGAAATGATTGATTCTAATATGCTGCAGGTTTCCATTTAAAATTCAGCCAGGAGTCTTTTGTATATGTGTTTTCATTGAAAGCAGCAATAGATACACTGTCAAGTTCATAATATCATGTTAATTCAGAAGGAAATTAAATCTGAGTTATTATTGAATAATTGGCATATTGGTTCATGTAACATTGACTCTTTCTTCATAACCTCAATAGACTAAAGCAGTCAATGCTATGGATATTTGCAAATGTTTGTTCTTGTGTAGCTAAGAAATATATTTTTCCATTTTAATCTGAATGCTTAGCATTACATAGAACAGATAAAAACTCATGTTAAGTTTTTCAAACATTGGGACTTGAAAAATATCATCTTTTAGGAATAAAGAGAAATTTTCCATGAATTAGTTCTATTTACATTGTTTAATTTTTCTTTAAGAATGTTTTTTTAGATTGTGATTATTTCTCATTGATTCACTTTATGTAATTTTTCAGAGCTCAAACTTTCAAGAAAAAAAGTGGGAAACTGGGTTTTGAGGATTGTTGATTAGCTTCTATGTGACATTCAGGACAATACAACCTTTAGAAAAATGTGCAATGTTACAGTAGTACCTTCATTTCCATTTTATTTGTTTAGTGATTTTATTTTAGCTGTAACACAGTTGTAAATATTTTTAAAATAAAGAACCAATTAAAGCTATTTCTAGCTAGGTTGGAATTAAAGTTATTAAAGCCATGTTGGAAACTTTCAGGAAAATATAGCTTGGGGGCATTTGGGGGAAGCTAGTATAAACACTAAATAGAGATATTATACACTATTTCAACTTCCATGTTGGAGAACTAACCTTGAAGAATTTTGCATGATTCTTTCCATGACCTATAACTTAAACTTTTTTATCCTAAGCAGTGTCTAAAGCCTTAAATTCCATTATTATTCAGAAATAACTATATGAAAAAGATGCCTACTAGGAAGGAAGCACTCTGCAAGTGGAGGCAGGTTGAGGAGAAAAAGTAATCTTGAGAAAATTGCAATTGTCATAATGGTTATGGATATCTTCCAATATAGGTAGATCTCACTTAAATACAACTTATTAGGTGCAGTATATGTACAGAAGTAACAGATTATGGTAATAATCCTTCAGCCTGCATCTGATGTCTCAGCTATGCAGAAAGATAAGGTGTCTTCCCCCTACTGAATTTAAAAGGGTATTGAGCGAACACTGCGACTACTGGCAGCCTTGAAAAGGATGATTAAATAAACAAACAGTTAAGGGATTTCCTAAAAGATAAACCCTTTTACAGAAGGGGCAGCTAAAGGCTTTGAGTTTTCAAAGAAAATATTTATCTAGGGAGAGGTGAGCAATGGGATACATTTCACAACTAAGGCAACACACAAGATACACCTCCTTCTTCATATGTAATAGAGCAGCATTTCTAATCATTTACTATAAAAGTATAATTTGTCTTAAAATATGTGATTTTTAAAAAGCTTGTTACATTTTTTTGTGTGTGCGTGGAAAAAACATAGGGAAAAAACCTTGCCACATTCTAAAATGTAATTTATATTACATCTTAGTGCCCCGAGAATCCTCATGAAAACAGCTATAACTTTATGAGAGGTTGATGTGGGTAATATGGTTTAATTTACAAAACTGGACACAGCCAACATGTTTGGAAGATACCAGTTCAGGAAGGGCTAGCACATCTGTACCTGAAGTGACTGGGTCCCAGCAAGTTCCACTGCTCTCCAAAGGCACATTTCCCAGTTGAGTAAAAGTTGTATTGGGGATGAGGAATTATCTCAGAGAAAAGAGGTCCCTCAGGACACAGAATTACTCAGATGCTAGCAAACTCACCTGATTATCTATCTGTAGACTCTAGAAGGCTGAAGCTGGATAAAAGAAGCTGTGCTGTTATTTACAGAGAGAAGAAGAAAAGAAAAGAAAAAAAAAACTATTTCAAAACAAAGGGGAAACAATAACTTTTTATAAAGGAGTAGTGTACTCCATATCACCTGAAGGGGTTTTAACTTTTTTACTCTTCTGCCAGTTTCTTGCCAAAGTGAAGAATCACCATGTTATATTTACAAATACACTTGTTAAACAAGGATATCTTTTAAATTAATTACTGCATGATTTAACAGTTACTATGGTACTGCCATTGTAGGTAAAGATAAGGATACAGCCATAGCTAATCTTTGCCAATCTCAGTGTATCTAGCCAGTCTCAGTGTTATCCTTTATTTAGTAAAACTTGATGTTTCCTAACCCACTCCACTCCCACCAATATTCAACTGTCATACTGTGATTCATACATTTATTTCACCTGTATATCTATAATAAGGCTGCTTTTCTTAAGTGGGCTGGCTGCAATGATGAACTTTGAGAACTGTGAGGTTGCTTAAAACACAAGTAATGTGAAGTCATAGAACATCAAACAATAGTGCTCTTAATTTTTTAAAACTAGCCATGCCAGAGGATCTGCTTCCAAAATCTATCACTCCAATAAGAGAAATATACCTGTCTTCAAATTAAGCAACTCATTTAAAAACTATACAGAAACAAAAATAAATTGTACAGTGAAGTCCCATTGATCCATCACCCAGCTTGAACAGTAATTATGATTTGGCCATACTTACTTCATCTATTTCACCTTCTACCTTGGGCTGCATTATGTTAAAGCAGATGCCAAAGTTGTGTCCTTTCACCCCAGTGTACTTCAGGATACCTTTTAAAATATATGGACATTTTCTTAGAAAACCAGAATGTCATATTCATAACTGATACAATTAATGGCAATACTTCATCATCATGTAATATTCAGTTAATATTCACATTCCCAGACATCTCAAAGATTCAAACCACTCAATTTCATAACTCCTCTTTAGGGGCATGTAGGAACATCTGGTTAGAGCTCCTTACAAAATTTTTAATAAAGAACAACCCTTCCAGTCTACACCCTGCAGCCCCATACTTGGTGGGAGCTCAGTCATTGTTTGTTGAAGCTGGACTTTCTCTATTTTGAGGAAAGAAATCAAAAGTGGCATGAGGAAAGGTAGTTTTTCCAGGGCAGCTCCTGGGATGGAAGCCTGAGGAAGCAGCTATTGATTTCTGTAGCCTTCTGCCCAAGTGCAGTAATGCTCCTAGTGAATATTGCAATCATATTGAAAAGACCATCTTCCTGGCTGGCTCTGTTCTCTGTGTGCATCTGCAGTTAATTGAGAGGCTGGTTAAAGAATCAACTAACCCAAATTGAGTGGTTTTGTTGTCTTCTTTTTCATTTGGTTCAGCTATAAAATATCAAGAAAATGCATTTCCCCTCCCTCCCAAAGGTGCAAAATCTTGAACACATGCCAGCTAACTGTTCTCTCCTATAACTAATTGATGTTTTGTACTCACAGCCTTGAAAAACAATCCTTTCCATGCCTAGTGCTGGTTGTAGTGAGATATATTATGCTGACAGCTTGAGCCCTTGCGAAGGCAAGGAACTCAGCAGGTAAATACTTGTCTACAATTTAAAAGTTTCATATAAATGGTGCACTGTTAGATGTGAAGGCTGTGCTTGCCAGAACTTGGCCAGGTGTGCTTAAAGGTGCAGCTCAGCCACTATTTGGCCCCAGTGGCCTTTAACCAGCCATATGTAACCTGGGGCTACCATATAAATAGCTTGTACAATGCTTGGCAAATGGGGATTAGTCAACAAATGTTTGTTGAATGAATGAATGAGTGAATGAATGAGTATAAAAAAATCCATCTATTTTTTTTTTTTTAATGTATCTTCATTGATTTCAGAGAGAGGAAGGGAGAGGGAGAGAGAGAGAGAAAAAAATCAATAATGGGAGAGTCGTCACTGATCAACTGCCTCCTGCACGCCCCTGACTGGGGATGGAGCCCACAACCCGGGCATGTGCCCTGACTGTAACCAAACCACAATATGCTGGATCCTAGGTCGAAGCTCAACCACTGAGCCACACCCAGCCAGGCGAAAACATCCATCTTAATGCAATAAAAATTTATCACCAAAAAAATAGGGGGAAAAACTAAATCAGCTAGTCCCAAACAAGCACACAGGAGTCTGGCAGCTCAGGGGGCTCTGACTGAACTCAGACCCATGAGTGATGACCATAGGCTATTGGGTGACTCACATGGGCTATCCATAGGGTACAAATGAAATTCTTCATTTTAAATGAGTATTTAATGTTTTTGTTTTTGTTTTTTTTTCTTTCTTGAAAGATCTGGTCATCCTGCTAGCACGAATTTGAATTCTTAATTCTGGATAAGAAAATTTAAAAAAAAAATCAACAATCATAGTTTAAAAATTATCTAAAACCATAAATAACAATATTTTAGTTATAAAAAGCATGAAAATAAATTGACTCAACTGAAATTGTTGGTGGCCTTGCGAATGGCAGATTCAGGCAAGAGCTACTGAATGATACAAAGGTTTATAGAGAGCTCTAAAACTATGCCTACATCTTGACCTGCTAATCTCACTTAGAGGACTATATCCTGAGGAAATAATCTGAAAAACAAAACCTAATATTATAAGTATATTTATAGCACAGCCATTTATAAATAAGTGAAAATTGGAAGAAACCCAACTGTCAACAGTAAGGGGACTGGCTAAGCCAAGAATAGCATATCAAGTCCATGGTGTACTATGCAGCCATTAGAGCATCAAGCAGGGGGTGTCTGTGGATGTGCAGCAATGTTTGCATGAAATAATGTTAATTAGAAAAAGCAGAACACAAAAAACATCATGTGTCTCTGTAAAAATATGCCTGGTAATTTGAAAAGGTTCAAAAAGGCATCAAGAGTGATGTAAACAGAGCTATGAATTTACTGGATTCTTTTTCTGCATTGTAGATGGTTGTTTTAGTGTGTAATGCATAAAAAGGAGAGAAAGAATAAAGGAGGGAGGGAAACTACTGACTGCAAGCTGGGGCTGCCATTTAAAATATTCTGTCATTCAGAGATGTTTATAGATTAAGAACACCAGAGAGAAATCCAACTGAGAAATTAAAAAGACTGAGGACCACCTACATCTAGTGTGTATGCCTAATAGGAAGGCGAAATTCATTTGGAACAAGATCCTTTCTGAATTCTATGCAAGATTGGATCAAGAATTGGAAGCTATAATGACCAAGATGTGTTCAGACTCCTACTGGGAAAGACAACTTCCTGCCAGCAATGTGTGTTCCTCAGCAAACCACTTTTCAAGTGATGATGTCACCATTAAAGAAAACAATCAACATCTGCAAAATTCAGCATCACCCAGGAGAAAACAGCATGTCAAAACCTTCAGAATTGCTTTTCATACATTTGCAGCACACCATCCAGATTCTGTGGCTTAAATTAATTGCTAATGAAAATTAGAAAGCATTAGTTTTGTATTGTATTTGCAGCATGACCCTTGCAACTAAAGGAGAAGGAGCTTGGAAAATAAGTAAAATTATTGCCTTAGGACTTAGACCTAAGGTTCTCTGTAGGGCATCTTCAAAGATTTTTTAAAAATAGTTTGTCCATATTAAAATTAGCATACATTGTTGATGATTTTTTTTCTCAGTATTTCTTACAAATGCAATTATAATTAAGAAGTGAGAATGTAATGTGTTTTGGGAAAAAAGAGCATCACATTATTCTTTTTGTTGGAGCCTTTCAAATATTACAGGACCAAATTGAGAGGAAAAACATCCCTTAAAATTATTTTAGATATCAAGACATCCAATATCAGCATGCAAGTTAGGAAGAAGACTAAGATGATGACAGACAGCCGAAATATGTTTGATCTGAAAGTTTTCATTTATGCCACCATTTTATTGCTGTGAAGGGACTACAGCAAAATGGTGGCTGCGTATACCGTATTTCTATGAACAGGATATATGTAAAACAGCCACCCTCTGTGAGGTGGTTAATATGCTGCCTCAGCCTTAAAAGCAGTGCCCTTGCCAATATAGAGACCAACTCTCTGGTATTTGTGCTGATATTAAAGTTGCAAAATCAAATATTAAGAAGCCATATTTTTCTCAAAGGGAAAGATTTACCAGTTTAATTAAACAGTGCATCCCTTTTCTTTGCATCTTCCTCTCTTCCCTCCCCCATTACTCCCTGGGGAATAGAAAGAATTCCTGTGCCACAAGAAACCCACAGCTTTAAGGAGCCTGCATGTTTTGACTGTATTTGTGAGCATGAGATCTATTAAGAACAAGTGACTGCATCTAACTTTTTCTCTTTTAGCCACTGTTGGAGGTTCATATAGTGTGATTTTCTCTTAGTTGTTGAACAAGCAGTGATTCTGTCAACTTTATGATTTTTCTTTCTTTTTTTTTTTAAAGAAGGAATAAAGAAGTAGACACTAATCACTCCCCTCACCCTAAACAAAGCACTGGTTTTTATTATCTGTCCTTTGTCTCTGCCTCCTCCCATGCTCTCTCAGATTCTAAAGAAGTTCGTCATCTTTGCCTTTTCATATGCACAGATGTGTGTGTGTGTGTGTGTGTGTGTGTGTGTGTGTGTGTGTGTGTGAGATGTTTGATGGTTAAGTTTCCTCAGCTATAAAATGGAAGTTACATTTCTTGTTCTATTTTACCTCAGGGTTCTTGTGAGAATAAAATGAGATTAAGTATGTAAGAGTGCTTTTAAAAATGTTGAAAGCAGGCTACAATTGAATGTGATTGCTATAGCTATCTTTTCTTTGAGATCTTGATAGTGTTTATGCTATAGGTAGTGTTGAACTAGATAATTTCTATATTTTGGTAGTGACTTTCTGAAAGGTAAAAACTTTTCCAATAAATTTAATAAAAGTTTTAGTAAGGTTTGTCTATTAGACAGGTTCTCATGTTGTTCACAAATTTGTCATTCTAAGTTCTGGGTTAGCTCTATGCTTCAGATGTGTAAAACAAAAATGACCAAGGGAGCCCCCAAATCTGCTTAGACAAAGGGGAGGGATGGGCAACAACATGAATAGAAAGAAATAGAAAATGGGCTCTTCATCACCAGTTACTTCTGGAAAAATGTTGCCCAGGGGAGAGGAGAGAGACTTAGATACCATTTTCCTTGGCAAAATGTAATTAAATCGGTATAAATCTTTATTCCAAAATCTAGTTAAAATATTCTTCAGAAAGTGCTGTGGTGCCCCTTGATCTGAGGCAGTTTGTAATGAAGAACACGACCTCAAATATTTGCTACAGAGTTGCTAAGAAATATCAGCTCTTGGAAGCTATGTGAATCCATTCACCACCAAAATGAAATGTTAGGCCTAGTTGGTAAAGCTTCTTCTGTACCCTGCTCTTCGGTTACTCTTGTATTGAATTTATTGGGATGACACTGGTTAACAAAATTATATGGGTTTCAGGTGCACAATTCTACAACACATCATCTGTACACTGTATTGTGTATTCACCACCCCAAGCCAAGTCCCACTCCATCACTATTTACCCCCCATATACCCTCTTCCACTTCCCCCAAATCCCTCTTCCCCCAGAAACCACCACACTGATGTCCATGACTGTGAGTTTTTTCTCTTTTTTTTCTTTTTTGCTCAATCCCTCCAACCCCAGCCCTGCCCCCCTCCCCATCAGCTGTCAGGCTGCTCTCTAGCTATGAACCTGTTTCTATTTTGCTTGTTAGTTCATTTTGTTCATTTAATTCCACTCATGAGTGAAATTATATGGTACTTTTCTGAAATCCTCCTCAATCCTCCCAACTGGAATTATCTCTGCCTTCTCCCATCTTCTATATCCCTTTCTGGTTAATTCACCTTCTAATGTTTTCACATTCTCTTGTGTTACAGTTATTCCCACAAGAGTATCTCTCTTAGTCAAAGGAGAAAACTCCAGGAGCACACAGAAACCATGCCTTCTATTTCACTCTATGGCTAAATGAAGGGAGTTGTAGGTTTAGGGACTGCTCAGCCCAAGGCCTAGCCTCTTAGGTGTGGTCTATTCAGGTCTAGGCCATATCGGTAAATGCAATCAAAGGAGAGGGACAAGAGCCCAAAAGAGGCTCCAAGAACTCTGAAAATTTTGCTTCATTCATTTCCAAGGGTTCCCATCAGCTATTTTACATCTTTTATGGTTGTCCCCATTCAAAACCCTCAACCTTCTACCAATCTTGCCAAAACCAAACTTTGAAAATATTTTAAGAGAGTTAGCAGCATTTCTTGGAGGGTAGACTGAATGCAGAAACCCAAATGAATTTCAAAAATTTAATGTTCATCAAAAGGAGCCACACATAGAAGAATGCATCCTGTGCCATTTCATTCAATGAGATTCAAGAACAGGCAAAACTAATCTATGATTCTGGGTGTCAGAACAATGGTTACCTGAGTGAGGCAGTTAACTGGGTGGAGGCATAAAAGAAAGGCTTCTGGAGTGCTGAAAATGTTCTTTATTTTGATTTGGATAATGGTTACATGGATGTGTATCTGTATGAAAGTTTATTGAGCTGTATACTGTATATATGTTATATCCCAATTAAAAAAAAAAATTCTCCAATTTCCCACAAACCAAACTCTCAAAATATTTTAAGTAGATTTTCCATGTATCTTTTGAGGGCAGCCTGTATCTCTAAACCACAAAAACAACAAAAGCCCTCCAAAGATAAAATGATTGCTTAGTTTAGGATTTACACACAGTTTAAGAAATGTTCAGCCAAGATGATTTAAAGATTCTGATCCAGAAATTTAGGATTGCAGAAAACAGAGTCCCACAGAGGTTCTAAGAGAGAGTAAGTTGCAAATTTTAATTTGTTAAAAACAGGTGGCCTCTCAGAAATACCATTTCCCATCTCTCCTCTACTGTTACACATCCTCAAGCCCAGCTGAAATGACACCTCTTCTGTGATAGATTTCCTGGTCCCTTTTGTACCCAAACTTAGAGACAGGAGCAATCACAGCTAATTAGTAGCAGAGCATGGATTAGAGCCTTGCTACTCAAAGTGTGGTTGCAGGCAGGCAGAATAGGTATTACTTGGGAGTTTGTTAGAAATGGAGAATCCTGGCCCCACCCCAGACCTAGAGAATGTAGAAAATGGTAATCTGCATTTTAACTTGGTTCCAGGGTGACTCATGCATATTAAAGATTAAGAAGAGATTTAAGAGAACTCTTAGTCAAATTTCAAAGTGCTTCCAAATACCTGAGACAATCTTTACAATTGCAAATTCGTGGGTCCTACCCCAGAGATTCTGATTCAAAAGTTCAAAGGCTGGGTTGTAACAAGGCTGGGTTTGAATATATCAATGTAAGTTTGCTTATATTTGGAGAACACTTTCTAGCAAATACAACACCATGAGGGTAACTGATTTCTTCCCCAGTTCCCAGAAGCTTACTAAACACATGCCAATCATGATTTGATCCCTAGCTATCAAAAGAGAGGCTCATGGAAAATAAAAATCCTAGGCTTACCCAATCAGGACTCAAAGTTTCCTTTTACTATAGCTTGGTGCCCCCAGAAATTCCTACCCCAAAGCTCATTCTACTCTCTTCTTGGCACTTTCTGTCTATCTCAAACAGGAGAAAACCCACCTCACCCAGATCTTGATGTCCTCAGAACAAAAACTGTTCCCATCTGGGCTGAATACCACACACCCCCTGCAAGCAAGCCAGGGCCAGAAGGAGTCAAAAGACCTGGTCATCAGTAAATGCAATTGAAGAAGGAAAGGTAGAGGAGCCCAAAAGAGGCTGTCACTATGGGCCAAACATCCCTAGACAACTGCAGCCACAGATACCTGAAGGCCTCTGCCAAGCCTGGCACCCTGGAGCCAGAAAACAAGGAAAATTCTCAATAGGAAATTCTAGTCACAATTCTAGGAACCACTCACAGACAGTCGAAAGTGGCAACATTCAGATGTCCCATCCATTGTTGATGTCAAATAAAGGCTTTCACTAAGGATTCAATTAACTTGGATAATTATCAGACTGACAAAAGCAAAAATGAATTCTAATGCCCAGAGTGGGTGAAGAGTAGAGAAGGGAACACTCACATACAACTAGGGAGAGAATAAATCAAGAAAAATTATTGGAAGGCACTTTGACAATACTTATCCTGAAAGGAAGATGTGGAAGTAGGATAGCTGTTGTATCTCATGGAAATTCACCTGAAATTACCTAAACCTTGATTGTAAACACAATCTCCTACTTTTTTCACTAATTATATTCACTAAGGTTCTAAAGAATGAGAACACCCATTGCTGGTAAGAGTATGAGGAAATGGCCACTTTTATTTATTGATGATAGGGTTGAAGTTTGTTATATCCTTTCTGGAGGGCATTCTGGAAATAGTTATCAAGAGCTTTAAACATGTGCATGCTTGCTGATCTTGCATTTCCATCTGTTGACATAAGAAATGCCCAAACTTGTAGAGAATTTTTATAAGAGTTTACTTGATCCAAACTTAGGATGACATATGCCAGGGAGCAAAATCTCAAATGCTCTAGAGAAAAACAGTTTTGTAGCTTCTGTTATGCTTTGAAATTAAGGAGGGAAATGAAGATTACATGGAGCTGGCAGAAGCAAAGCAAAGATTGGATTATAAAATAGCAAGATTATTTGCTCTCTTGAGGGTGGTTACAGCTTATTTCAAAGGTGTGTTAACCTAGATGCACAGATACAACAGACAGGGCCTGCTCAAGGCAAAGATAAACCTTTTACTAGTTATATACCTGAGGGGTTGACTACCCACTATGACCTGCCCAGTTAGGAATTTATCAGATCCACCAGTATGTTAAAAAATGTAATAAAAAGGTACCTGGCCAGTGTGGCTCAGTTGGTTGGAGTGTAGTCCCATACACCAAAAGGTTGTAGGTTTGATTCCCAGTCAGGGCACATACCCAGGTTGTGGGTTTGATCCTTGGTTGGGGCACATGGAGGAGGCATCCAATGTTTCTCTCTATATATCTCTCTCTCCCTTCCTCTCTCTAAAATCAATTTTTTAAAATACAATAAAAAAGGAATCATATGTGTTAAGATAGGGATAGGATAATATAAGAGAAAATTCAAGAGTGCCTCCTGGGTAGTAAGAAAACAAGTATGTTATGTGTGTTTGCCTGTGAGTGTACATGTGTACTGGTGGTGCTATTTAATGTATTCATTACTCTGGGATATGAACAAAAGTTTGAAAGTTGAAGAACTTGAGGTTTTGAGTCTGGATGCTACTGCCCACTACACTCCAGGGAGTTGTCACTTGAATCCCCTAACCAGTATTTGCTGACTGTCCTCTACTTTGCACTTATCATCCTCTTCACCCGGATATCTCTGACTAAGCCTGACTTTAAAAAAATACAGTCCCAATGCTATAGTTGTGTGTTGTTGTGTTTTTTTCTGAGACAACAAAATGCCTACATAAAACACCTATCAAATGTTCCCTGTAGTCAAGGTGGAATTCTTGAATTTAAGGCACTTTTTTTCTTCCACCTACTCATGTGCAAAAAAAAGATAATTCATTTTATAAAACAAAAAATTATGTTTACTATTTTATACTTTTATAAGATATTCACTCTTTAAAAACGTGCTTTAATGTTGATCGTTCCTAGTAGATAGTATGTTTGACTTACAGAAAGAAATAGGCTTATTAAGTGGCTAGTTTAAAAAGACTAAAGATAACATTGGATCAAGAAATACAAAAAAAATTAATCTCAATAAAATATGTCCTGGAGTCAGTTTCTGAGCAATTGCCCCATAGTCTATAATTATAAATAAAATACCCTTTGAAAAGAACTCATCAGAATCTGAGAGAAATGAGAACAATAGAGTAGGTAGTACAGAAGATTGGTTCTTCTCAGATAATTGTTTTCAAAAAAATGGTAAAAGTGTAGGAAACACTAGGTGACTATAATGATGATAATAATCTATTGTTCACAGGAATACGTATCCTGTTGTCTTTTCTATTGGAAAGCAACAAAGAAAATGAAGTAAAGGATGGGTAGAGATGTTTGAAGGGTAGTTAGACATCAAAATGTAGAGGTCATTCATTAATCTCTCCTTTATGGCAGTGTCAGGCAAATAAAAAGAGTAGATGCTGTGCTGTATGCAGGCTCTGAGAGCACTCTATTTTTGTGAGAAGCCCAGGGACATATAGGGCTGCTTTTAGATAGACTGTATACATCTTATATTTATTTGCTTAGGTACAGTTGTGTTCACACACAAAGAATCTCGTCTACACTGTTGAATTCTATTCTCTGTCAATCATGAGTGTGTTATCATTGGTCTCTTTAGTTGGGAGAAATTCCTGGAGGATCTTAATTTGATCCAAACTTGACAGAGATGTGTTTTCAAGACAAGGGACATAAAAAGATACAAGACAACTAAGTGAAAATGTCTGTTTTTTATCTTCATTTTTCAGATTTAAAAAGAAGGGGGGGGAGTAAAATCAAACCGTCTACCTTACTCAGGGCTGGGGAGGGAATGAACACCTTTTTCCAGGAATTCCCCAGCCCCTGGCTACTCTAGGTTAGAGGACAGCCAGACCTTTCCCTGATACCTATAAAAGAGTGTGCCCTTGCCCATCCCTGAGAGGCTGCCACTACATGCTGGGCAGAGAGGCCTGACATGGGAACTATGCTGAAGGAGCCTCAGGAAGAGGTCCATGTTTTTTGGGCTACACTTTGTTTTTTTTCTCACCTGAAGCTGTGGACACTTAAACAGCTAGGTCCCAACAATCCTAATTTAAATATAAATTTGGTAGTATACTCCAGTAGTTAATAGCTCTGGAGTAGTATCACATAAGTTCAAGTCTTCTGCCATCTTCACTTGTGGAGCATTGGCAAGTTGCTTAACTTCAGTGAGCCTCAATTTATTCATCTGTAAAATGAGAGTGAACATAGTTCCTACCTCAAAGGGCTGGGATAAGAATTAAATAATTAAATGAAGGTAAAGTTCTTATCCTAGAACATAATGTGTACTTAAATACTAGCTATCTTCAAAATTATCAACAACTAGTGGGAATATTCATCTCCCTTCTTTTTCAGTCTAATGGGAGTTTGAGACTGCATTAAAGAAGAACTAATGGATCATCTCTGGAAAAGAAATTTAGACTTTTAAAGTAAACCCAATAATCTAGGATTGTCTTCTATAAACAATTGTTGATTTTCCATAACAGCAGGGTCTTCTCTACCCCCTTCTACTAGGTGACTCCTGCTACCCAACACACACACACACACCACTACATACTCCCACAAGCACACACACATTCATCTGGTGGGACATGTAAACTAATTCTAACTCAGCTTGTTATTAGGACCCTGAGCTGAGGGAAGGGGTGTGTATGTGTGTTCACTGGAATCTTTCTTTGCCAAAGTCAAATATATGGATCTTTGAGTTTCTCCATTTTTTATTATGTTTGATTCCTCTCCCACCTTACTTGCCAAATGACACTTCATCTTCTGCTTTCATCACTCCCAAAGTGAGCACACTATGCCCTGATTCCACCACACTTTTCCTCAGCAACCTCTTTTTACTTAAAATTTCTTTCTTACTTTGGTCTGAAATCTGCTTCCTTCTAGCTTCATCTAATTCCTAGGCCAGCCTCTTCATGCACCCTAATAGAAGAAAGTAAAATAAAGCCATTTATATCATGAACATCAGTAAGAAAGACCTTACTCTTTCCAAAGGGAGGGATGTTGTATCTCTGCATGTCCACTTACAGTCCTTTGAGATGACTGGAGTCTTGGGACGGGGTGGGTTTATCTTGGACCTGAATCCCAGCTGTCACATGCAAATTCCCTGACCGTCTCCAAACTCCAGGAGCAACTTTCCACCTTTTTTCCCCCCTGACTACTCTAGGCCCAGCTTGGGGACATATATCCTCTACCTCCTCATCTGACACAACACTTGGGTTTTATAATTTTAATTTTTGATTACAGTTGACATTAAATATTATTTTAAATTAGTTTCAGATGTACAGCATAATGGTTGGTATTGGAAGCCCTAGCCACAGCAGTCAGACAAGAAGAAATAAAAGGGACACAAATTGGAAAGGAAGAAGTAAAACTGTCATTATTTATAGATGACATGATTTTATATAGAGAGAACCCTAAAGGTTTCACCAAATAACTACTTGAACTGATAAATGAATTCATCAAAGTAGCAGGATACAATATACACATTCAGAAATTGGCTGCATTTTTATACACCAATAATGAACTATTAGAAAGAGAAACTAAGAAAACAATCCATCCGCATAAAAAAAAAATACCTAGGAGTAAATTTAACCAAGGAGGTAAAAGACCTGTGTTCAAAAAATTATAAGACATTGAACAAAGAAATTGAAAAAGATACTAATAAATAGAATTATATACCATGTTCACAGATAGAAAAATTAACATCGTTAAAATGTCCATACTACCCAAAGCAATCTTTAGACTCAACACAATTCTTATCAAAACACCAATGGCATTTTTCACAGAACTAGGAAAAAATAATCCAAAATACTATGTGGAACCACAAAAGACCCTGAATAACCACAGCAATCTTGAGAAAGAAGAACAAAGTTGGAGGAATCAGAATACCTGATATCAAACTATTCTACAAGGCTACAGTAATCAGAACATCCTGGTACTGGCATAAAAACAGACACACAGATCAATGGAAGAGAATAGGGAGCCCAAAAATAATCCCATGTCTATATGTCTAATTAATATATGACAAAGGAGGCAAGAACATACAATGGGGTTAAGACAGTGTACTCAATAAACAGTGTTGGGAAAATTGGGCAGATACATGCAAAAAAATGAAACTAGACCACCCTCTTACACCATATACAAGAATAAACTCAAAATTGATTAAAGACTTAAATGTAAGACTCAAAAACCATAAAACTGCTACAAGAAAACATAGGCGGTAAACTCTCTGACATTTCTCTTAGCAATGTTTTTTTCTGACATACCTGACACTTGGTTTTAATTTAGGTCCTCTCAGGAGCATAGGTTGCCATGATTCACCCTGGGATATGAATACTGGCAGTTGAAAGCCTGAAAGCCCAGACTTGGTGAGGAGTATCAGTATCACCCTTCCTTTCCCAACCCTCACACAGTTTCAATAGAATCATCTAAGCCTCATGAACTATCAGAAGTCAGAGCATTGTTTTCTCTCAACAGAGATTAGAACAGATGAAGTGGGGAAATTAAGTCAATCAACCAAAGATGCTATTAGAGATCTACTACAGAAACTCTAAGTACCCTCTAAACTGGACTTCTGAGGGATGGTGTGCTGAGGCCAGTATCCTGAGAAGAGTGTCATGTTCTTTAGCCTGACCCACACATCTCTTGAGTTACAGCCTCACAAAGTGCAGTTGATTTGGTTTAAACCCATAAGTGATTATTTACCCATTACTGCAAGTAAATCCTAAAGTCAGTAGACTGCTGAGAAGGAGGGGAGTGCATGTGTGTGTACATGTGTGATTTGAGGGGTGGAAGGTGTCATTTGCTTCCATGAATGGCTATGCCACATGTACATTTTGTTACATATATTCTTCAGAACTTAATTTCTTTTGATCTCTGTTTTGATTGTGTATAATTACTTATTTCACACTGGCAAATTTTAAGGTCATTTTAAATGCTTAGGTTTTCCTCTTTTTTATTTAATTAACACAGTGATAGAACAGAACATTGGAAATTGCACAGTATCAGCTCCTGTCTGCCCTAGGAAGAATTGATAACTGAGTGTTAAATGCACTTTTCCATCTTCTCTATTTGCTGTGGAAAGGAAACAAGCTTTCATGTAGCTATCCAACTTTTAGAGATAACTTTTGGTTCAATAACATAGTTTTCTAAAATATTGTTCAATTTTGTTTTCTAAAGAAAGTGATTCAATAGGTGATTAGGATTTACTGAACTCTGTGCTAGATATTTTACTTATATTAGTGGTAAATTTTTGAGGGATAGTTTCATTTGTCTAGTAAAAATAAAGGATTTTGTTTACTTTCAAATCAGTTTACACTATAATTTCCCAGAGTTTGTTTTGATAAACGCTAGTATTTTAAAAACTATTTAATTTGAATTAATTTTAGATTTATAGAAGAATTTCAAAGAGTACAGAGAGTTTCTGTATATTGTTCACTCAGCTGAGTATTTTACATAACCATGGTAAATTTGTCAAAACTAAGAAATTAATATTAGTACAATACCATTAACTAACCTCCAGACTTTACTTGGATTTCACCAGTTTTTTCACTAATGTCTTTTTACCATTCCAGGCTCAAATCCAGAAAACTGTACCACACTGTATTTATTCATCAAGTTTCCTTGGTCTCCACTGACCTGTTGCAGTTTCTAGGTCTTTCATGATCTTGACACAGATGAACTCTGGTTTTACTGGGTCTTCTGCAGGGGGAAGAATAATTATGTGGTCACTTGTTTAAAAATGCTAAATAAAACAAAGACTTCTTAGACACTAAGACGAGTATGCCAATATGTTTTTTGAATATTCAAGAGAGTTCTGTGATTAGCAGCATTTTCCAAACTTTTGGCCACAGAGGCCACTATTCCCAGAGCCTGTCACCAGACTAGGGTTCTGGGGAATCTCTAGGGAAATTCTGGTTTATATGATTTGTATTATAATTATCTCTTACCTGTTCTTCCTATCTCTGGTCCTGTACATATTCCTTCCATTCTCCAGTCACTACTAGAGTGAGTTTTCCAAGCTGCAAAACAGCTCCAAACACTTTCTTCACCTATCTTTAGCTACAGGACTTGAACTCACTCTTCAGTATGGATTCTAAGCCCACCACAACCTATTTCTGGTTCACCTTTCCAACTGCACCTGTCTCTTCCCCTGCAGTTCTTTCTAAACTCTGATCCAGCAACATTAGGTGCTTCAGTATCTTCCAAACCTGCCTCTTATCTTTCAACACTGTCACTCTGCCTTTCATATCTTCCTCCTTCATCTATCAAAACTCATCATATCCTTCCTATCTAGTACAGATGCTACCTTCTTTCTTCCCTCTTCCACTCCTACAAGCCTAAGAGCAGAATAAATCACTCTGCTCCTAGGTTCTCATAATCATAGTATCTACTTGCACCACCTGTTAGAGTTATCTGCAGGTTTGTGCCCCACTCCAGGCCATGAGCTCCTTGAAGATGAGAAATGGACTCTGTTTTCCATTACAAGCCTAGCTCTTCATCTTTTGCCTTGCACAAAACAAGGGCTCATTAAATGCTTGAACAAATGAATGAACAAAAGTCTATAGTACTTTACACTTTTAAGTCTCTCATTTGAGTCTCACAATAATCCCATGAGGAAGGAGTTATAATTATTCCCAGTTTACAGTTAAGGAAACTGAGACATAGATTGTTTAAGTAATTTGCCCATGTGTCACATAGCTAATCAGGTGTGCATTGATATTTCCTGATCCCTGTTAGTAACTGTTCTCTTATCAACCTTGCCACATGGCCTTGAGTAAGTAAGCAAGTGAACATCAAATATTAAGCATCCAGAGTGTGCTGAGAACTGAGAGACAAAGGACCCAGAAATGAATAAGAATGAAGAAGCATTTATGCTGAAAAGGTAGGAATGGAATATTTTATGGACAAAAACATCCTGACCTGAGAATAGCAGTAAGAAGATAAAAGGATCAGAACAAGGCTTAGAGGCAGGGAGGAGTTGGTGGCAACCAGAGGGAGAGAGCTACTGTTGTCAAAGATAAGGAAAGCTGGGAAGAGCTGTGTCAAGCTGGAAATATGTTCAAGACAGTGATGAAGCCAACACTCTTTGATTGTCTAAAATTGGCTGTGCAGAAATGGATGGCAATGGAGGCGTTTGCTGCTGAGGAGAGAATACACTTTAAATTTAATGAGGACAACTCTAGAAGCCCTGCTGATTCCTGATTGATAAGTACTAAGGCGCCTTACTTAACTTGCAGGCACAGCTGTCTGCACTGAACATTGGTGGGTACTGGGCAGCAGCTTAGCCCATAGGGAAACAGTCCCTGTGTTTTTGCCTATTGGCGATTTCACTTTCTGGAAGGCAGATAGGAGAAGGAGCCAGTGCACAACCCTGCAACCCCCCAAAAGGTTATTTTGTCCAAAGCAAATGTTGCCTATTGAATTCTCACCAGCCTGATTAGAAAGGATTATGCTGAAGGTTTGTGAAGTATCTAGTAACCAATCTTCCTGAGTTATTTTTGAATAGCTATTGAATGGATAATTTCCATACCCATTATCAAAATGATATGCTGGAGGTAAAATTTAGCTGTATTGTATTTGATCAGTAATTGCAGAAATGTTTCCCTCAGATGTAATGCCTTATTGGCAGCAGGTCTCCCTACAGGCGCAAAAGACTTTGGGGTACTTTTTGGTTGACACAAATGCTTTGTTATTGTAATATTTTTGTTGCAGTGCAGGGTGGGTGGAACAAGATTTATTTGGGCATCTGAATGGAAATGGTGTTTTTTTTTTCACCTCTGGAGAGCAGCATTTGGCTATATAGAGTTTTCCACTGGCAACAGCAAGTGAATAATATGTACCCCTGTCACCCAAGCCTCAGTGTTCTGGAACAAGAGCAGACCCCGAGACTCCCAGTGAATAGCAAATTTGATGACAACAGCCAGTCATGAAGGTCCCTGTTACCAGAAATAAATGAAAAGGAAATGAAGGCTGATATTTGACTATGGAAAGGGAATTCGAGTCCTGAGGTTCAATTCATATGCCTCTGCATTGCAAGATTCTAGATCAACCACTGTCAATAGAAATATAACACAAGCCACATATGCAATTTTAATTTTTCCAGGAGCCCCATTAAAAAAGTCAAAAGAAACAGTTGAAACTAATTTTAATAACATATTTTATTTAACCAAATATATTAAAAATATTATCATTTCAAAATAAAATCAGTACAAAGTTATCAATGAGATCATTTACATAATTTTTCATACTAACTCTATGAAATCCAATGTATATTTTGTTTACCCTTATGGCACATTTCAATTCAAACTGGCCACATTTCAAGGGCTGGGTAACCACATGTGGCTAGTTAATGGCTACTGTATTAGACAGAACAAGTCTAACTTGAGGTACATATTAGAAATTGCAGCCTCCAATTAATCTGTTTTGAACTGGTCCCTATAGTTTAATCTGCCTCTAGGCCAGGGAAAAGTTCAGATTGCTCTCTCTCTCTTTTTTTTTTTTTGCTATCATTTTTTATAAGGAGCCCTATCCCCATTCAATCCTGTAGTCCTATGCAGACCCTGCCAAGGTTGTCAAATCCAAAAATGAAAATAACCTGCTGACAGTCAGGGCAAGTAACATTGCACAATAATGACTTATGCAAAGAAAGAGAAAGGCAGCCTTCCATATCACTTTCAGAAGGAAAAGTGAATAGAAACTCAGTTAGCTTCAAGGCAATCCAAGTGCACTAAAATCCACCAAGACATCTTAACCCTGATCACTGTTCAGCATTAGACACTTTACCTTTGACTCAGCTGGGCTTTCCAATAGTGATTTTGGAACCAAATCCCAGTAGAACCAAAACAAAGATGCCTCATTGGGTTGCTTTTATACTACCAATAATAAAATTCTGAAGTGAATATTGTTGAAAATTGGCAGGCCAAATTTATTTCTCTTGATTGAAGGTCTTTTTAGGTGCAGATTGATAATGCCATTTTAATTTTCTTTGTTGTGATGGGTTTGGATCCATAGCTGCATATCCTAGGCTTAGTAAAGGAATATAATTACATGGGACCACATTGTAGGCTACCATACTTTGGAGAACTATAAAGCTAATTTTGCTGTATGTGAACTGATTAGACCTGATTTCTTTTCTCTCTGGTAATACAACCTAATCCTATCAATCTCTCATTGTTTTGCACTAGATTTGTCTCTCATGATATGGTTTAATTACTGGAAGATAAAGTAATTTACATTCTACTATGTTTCTTGACCCTCCTCACCCTAAGCCTAGTACAAGTGGTGAGGATTTTATGCCATTAATGATTGTCCACTTGACTTGATTCCAGCTTGCCTAAAAATCTACCTCTGAAAAAGCTATAGTTATTCTTCTGGGATATTTGCAAATTGCTATTATTTTTTACTCCCCTTCCTTGAATGGCTTCAGTTAGATATTGGACGTGTTGTGATTAAAGCAACTACTGATGAGTATCTATCAATACTGTAACACAAATATGAACAGGCAAAAAACTCAGTCACCTAGTTGATTTCTCTACTTGGCATTAAGAATTGTTGTCTGATCTTTTACACTGAACTGATTGAAAGAGCTGGGGATTTTGGCATTTTCTATAATGTTTCAGTCTATTTTCAATCCATCAGGCATTTTGTTGAATGCCTACTATGCTAAGCCTGAACAATGGTCTCAAAGACCTTGGCTTGTATGTTCAACTGTGTCTACTGGGGACACTGTAGAATAATGTATTACATTTTTTCTTAAAAAATAAATGGAAATTTAGAAAAACAAAAGAATACTAGTGACAAGAAACATCATTTTGAACTTAATTGAGATAAACATGGAAATCATTGAATATGCTGTAACACAGCAAATATTTATCTTCAATTGGATTCTCATTGGACTTAAGGCATTTATGTCTTAAATTGTGAACAAAAGATTACAATTTTGGAGCATAATATTATGAAAACCTATTTTTGAAAATTGTGACTAGAAAGTAAGGTATAATTGGGGATTTCTATATTACATTTTAGCTCTCTGGTAATCAACTTCCTCTCATGCCCCCAAAGTGCATGTGAGTCTACCGTCCAACTCTTATACATTAGATTTTTGTACATATTTTCACAATTGCTTTTTATAGGAGGGCAGGAAGCTACCTGCATAATGTTTGAATTCATCAGCTTTAAGATGCTAACTCAACCCTGAACTAGCTGTAGCTATTTCCTAAATGTCTCATTGTTTGGTTGGTGTTCTTGTGAACACTTTATTCAGCCAAGTTCCTTGGTATATAAAAATAGACAAAGATAATTAATTGCTAAACTTAATCACTGGAAATAGTCTCATTTTAAAAAATTACATTTAAATTTCTATTATTTTTCTTTTTATATCACTCGGGATTGAAATGGACAGGGGGTTAAGTATAGTAATAAAGTTAATTAAAATGAAAGTAAATGAAAGCTACCTTGTAAGCCTACAAAAGCAACCATGAAGAACAGCTTTTCCATAATGACTCCTCATATTTGAATGTGCATTTTATGTCCTGGTTATGACAGAAAGTAGCCTAATATGTTGAGAGGCAAAGGAAATGTATTAACCCGTAAAAATTCTCTTTTAAAAACAGAAGCTATCCAATTTGCTTGGCTAAAAGGCATGGTTGCCAGGCACTTCCATCTCTTTGGAAATTAGTCCCAGAAAGTGAATTATTACATTTCTCCTTTGGCTGGAAAGGGTTTTCTAGTATGCGCTGGGAGTGACCAACCTCAGTATCTTGGACTATATAAAAAATAATGTACCTGTGAACTTTACAAACCATATGAATGCATTTAAGATATAATTTAAATTCTGCATTGTGAAAGAAACAAGTGAGAATGGATATTTTCATTTTAAACAATAACTCTTCCACATACATCTACAGAGTGCTCCCCTCTTTTATGCCAACATCTAGGTTAAGGATCAGGTGATATTAAAAAAGGTATTTATGTCCTATTAAGAAATTCCAAAAGTTGGATTTTATTTCCCCTTTTCTGTTGTGAAACTCACTAAATATTTCAAACAAAACAATGTAGTTATCACTGATACTGTTATAATGACAGGTTGTGATTTTGAGGTCCATTAGTTAACCTGTATGTAAAGACAAACCAGGTCACAGCCTGTTAGGATGGCTTCCTGCTTTTTTCTGAAAGGTAATACATAGAGCTGTGCTTCTCTCAGATGGGCACTAAACTTATCAGGGTGATCAGTTTGTAAGATATATAAATGTTTAATCACTATATTATACACCTGAAGCTAATATAATATTGTATGCTAAATGTAATTGAAAAATAATTTTTAAAAAATATGCATATGACTCACATGGGGATCATATTAAAATGCACATTTTTATTCTGTGGGTCTGGGGTGGGGTCTGAGATTGAAATTTCTTTTTTTTTTAATATATCTTTATTGATTTCAGAGAGAGGAAAGGAGAGGGAGAGAGAAAGAGAGAAACATCAATGATGAGAGAGTCATTGATCGGCTGCCTCCTGCATGCCCCCCGACTGGGGATCGAGCCCGCAACCCGGGCATGTGCCCTAGCCAGGAATTGAACCCTGATCACCTGGGTCCTAGGTCAATGCTCAACTGCTGAGCCATGCCCGGCTGGGCTGAGATTGAAATTTCTTACAAGCTTCCAGGTGATTCTGATGCTGCTGGTCCACAGCCCACACTATGAGTAGCAAGGAACTTAAAATATATGCTACATTTATGAATTTAGAAATACATGCTGTCTTCCTTTATAGGATTCAGGATTCACTTAGGAAATAGATGTAATTGTCTCTCTGTATAAATATTTATGTGGAGAATGTTCATCTTTGTGAACATAATTTTTTAAACATAATTCAAGCTGAAAACTTTTTACCTCATTTCATGAAACGTAAAAGAGCCCCATGACAGACTAGCTTACTGTTTAATAACTCTGAAAATACTAACAATCACTTTCTGTCCCTGAAAATCCAGCAGTTATACTCAGTAACAGCCTGGTATTTATCTCATCCTTAAGCAGGAAAGCAGAAGTTACTCTTATCCTCTGACCCCACACGTCTGTCTTTAGTCACTTACCTCTGACCAGACCTCGTGAATGCCAAAACAAAGCCAATCCATCAATTGCTTGATCAAAATGAAGTCAAGACACCAGTTTACATTCACCATTGAACTATCTTGCCACTAAAGATAAGTCAAGAGGGCATAGAAATGCTGTGTATAAAACACTTCAAACAGGCATTCAAAGAAAACACTTTTTAATTGGTCATGGATCTAATGTGACCCAAGTTCTATCAATAAACAAGTTTCTTTAAAAAGGAAAAAAGGAGCAGGCAGAATCTATACCCAACATTTTAAAGCAACTTGGTCTCTGCTGGATCCTGGAAACAGAATGTATTCTGCTTGGGAATAAAGGGGCCTGATCAGGGGTAAACAGAACCAAGTTATTCCACCAAATTCAGTTCACCAATTACCAAATATCTGCTACATGCACTATTTTAGGTCCTAGGGAGGCTGAAAAGAGTAAGGGCCAAATTTTGCCCTCAAGACCTCATGGGCAAATACACAAATGACTCACACAAAGGCCAATAAAGCAAGGGACAGAAAGCAAATGCCAAGCAAAAGACAGCAAGTCTCAAGGGAGGGAGAGATCATATACTGTCAGTGGCATCAGTAGTCTTCATGGAGAAATTGATATTTGAAATGAGCCTTGTAGAATGGGTAGAATTTCTACATGTAGCCCTGACAAGGAGGGAAACATCCAAGAAAAGCAAAGACAGGCAAGAAATCATGAAAGTGCAGAATGCATTCATAGGACTCTGGTTTGCCTACAATGTAGGACAAGCTTACTAAGCAAATAGATAAGAGGAGATGATAAGGCCAGGGAAGTGGTTAGAAGCCAAATTGTAAAAGACTCTAAAAAACCCATTTCACCAATGAGGCTTTTATTATTAAAGAGCAGTGTGATGGTTTATATGATTCCTAAATTATACCCACAAAAATATCTTTACTTCCATTAAAATATCACCCGGCTTTGATATAATGCTGCAAATAAGCTATGCTAATGTTGTATGTGAAATCTGAATATTTCAGTGTCATCTTGCCAGTCACTAAGGATCTTAGCACTTCCATACTACTAAGAGTGATAAGAACACTGTGTTATTGATCCCCTAAACAGACCAATAGGCCAGTGGATCAGAATTAAGCTCTCAGAAAATCTCTCTCTCTCTCTCTCTCTCTCTCTCTCTCTCTCTCTCACACACACACACACACACACACACACACACACACACACACACACACACTGTTTCAGTTATCTATTACTACTTCACAAACTACCCTTGCCTCCACAGAGCAAACAGAGTGATTATTTTAAAACTGTAAATCACATTATACCATGTGATCAAAATCCTCCAATGGCTTTTCAACACACTCCAAATAAAATCCGAAGTCCCTAGCATGCCCTATAAGGTCCTCCAGGTTCTGGTAGTTGTTACCTTTCCAAACTTATCTTTGAACACTTTCTCCTTTGTTCACTTAGTTCCAGCCACCTCTTTGCCAATATTTTGACATATGTACCTCAGGAAATTTGCTGCTTCGTAGGCCTAAACTACAATACCCCAATATAGCCCCATAGCTCAATTCAGGTCTTTCTTTACTCAAATGTCCCTGTTTCAGAGAGGCCTTCCCTGACCAATCTATCTAAAATGGTACACTTATCACTCTCTGTCTCTTCTCCCTGCTTTATTTTTGTATCTTACCAATCACCACCCTGTGATGTATCATCTCTTCAGTTATTTCTATCTCTTCCTACTAGAATATGAATATTGTGTTTGGTTCTGTGCCCTAGTATTAAGACAGTGCCTAGTACATAGAAGCACTCAGAAGATAGGGATCCAGGCTACTCTAACTAATGAACTGATGCCCTTACTTCCTGTCTTGCCCACTCCAATCTACTCTGCCATCTGCAATCATAAATTTCCTTTTACTCTGATTAAAATTCCCCAGGGGTTCATTATCACCACTTACACAATGAAGCCAACATACCTAGGCCTACATTCATGGTCCTTCTTGCTTGGGCTCCAGTCTATCTCTGAGTTTTCCTTGCCAGGCAATCTATCTGTGCTCTGGTCCAATTGTTTTACATTTTTGTTCTTATCAATGGAATACTTTCTTTTTCCCCCAAATAAGATATTATGTGGAACCTTAATGGAAAAAAATAGATTCAAGCTGGATGCTTTGGTTGAAACTGAGGTAGGCATACAGGAGTCCTCCAATTTAACCTCCCTCCTTCTTTGCAGTATCCCCCTGAAACCCCAATTTAAAAGCTATACTCTAACCATCTCTACAACTCTACATCTTCCAGTGCCTCTCAGCACCTGAGTCTCCCACCTTAAATGTTCTTCATTTGTGCAGGTCCAAATCCTACCTACACTCAAGGCCTAGTCAATTATCACTCCTCCATGAACATTTTCCTGGTTTCATCAGACATGACTTTCCTCCTCTTAACTTTGTTGGCCCTTACTTTCCTGTTCCCTGTATCAGAGAGATTGGTTTATAAGTTGTTTTTCTTACTAGGCGGTAAGCTCCTTTAAAAGCAATGGGTGCTCACTGCTAAATTCATCTTTGTAGCCTCAATAGTCCTAGTGCAGTGTCTTGTATGCAGTAGGTGCTCAATACACATTAGTTTGTTGTATGAATGAATGAATGTTTCCCATATTATATGGAACAAAACCAATTTTTAAATTGAGCTTATTTAGCTTGTGGTTTGTTTCTTTTGGTCATAAAAACAGACAATGCATCCTGTCCCCTGTGGTTCCTGAAGCCTTCAGTAAGCTGCCAAATAACATTACTGAATTTATGATTGAATCAATGAAAAAAAGCCTGTAGCAAAATTATTCTAGTGAGGAAATGATCCTTTGGGAGACTTGAATTTAGACTAGCAAGGCAACATTAGTTTTAAATGAAAGAAAATACCTTATTGTGTAGAGTTTGGACAGCTGATAAATATGCCAGTAGGAGTTTGTCCCAGGGCACCCTGTAGTAGATGAAAATAAGAAGAAATTCACCATGGCAAACTGAAGAAAAGGGAAGCATGCTATGTAACCTTAAAAGTAACTCCCCCTCTTGGGATTTCCATTTCTGTGTGTGTGTGTGTGCGTGTGTGTGTGTGTGTGTGTGTGTTAGTGTGTAAATGGAGTTTCATTTCAATGACCTCCAAGTTTCCTTCCAGCCCAAGCTATTCATGATTCCCTTGAATTGTAAGCAGGCTACTAGTTTCCACTGGACAGAGTCCAGAGAGCTACTCTCCTTAAGCACCTGGCATTCAGTCTCATTCTTCCATGAGGATCCCTTCTAGTAACCCTGTTGAATACCAAAGACATAGCCAGTTTTGAACCCGTCTTTTGCATATGACCTACTGGATACATTTCCACAGCAAGAAAGACAAATGAAGATCTGTCCAGGGAAAAACCCATGTTGGCAAGACATTCTACTGAATAAATCATCTTTCTTGCCCCCAAATATCCAAGTGGTTGAAAATCAATAAGACCACCTGCCACAGCCTACACCTATTGCTGCAAACATCACTGAGTGGTCACAACTATATCCTGCAGCAGCAAGGGAACTGTTATGGACTGAATGCTTATATCCCCCAAACTTTATATATTGAAATCCTAACCCCCAAGGTGGTGGTATTAGGAAGTGGGGGTCTTTGGAAGGTAATTAGCTCTTGAGTACAGAACCCTCATAAATGAATGGTATTAGTGCCTACATAAGAGACTGCAAAGAAATAGTTGCCAGCAAACTGCTGCCACTAAAGTTAGAAAATGGCAAGAAACGTATTAATTTTCCCTGATGAGAAGGGAAAGGATTCTTCTATCTTGATTCACTGTGACTGGGCTTACATGAAACTTCTTTCCATCAATGGTAGACTGTATCTCAGCATACACAAAATTAATGCTTTTATGACAAATGACTCTTATCTACACATCTTATTAAGATTTACTCATTAGCCCGGCCAGGCGTGGCTCAGCGGTTGAGCGTCGACCTGGGATCCAGGCGATCGGGGTTCAATTCCCAGTCAGGGCACATGCCCGGAGTTGTGGGATCGATCAATGACTCTCTCATCATTGATGTTTCTATCTCTCTCTCTCTCTCTCCCTCTCCTTTCCTCTCTCTGAAATCAATAAAGGTATATTTAAAAAAAAAAAAAAAAAGATTTACTCATTAAAGTTTTTACAAGATTCTTTGAAGCTGTTTCTACATCTTTCTTACTCACTTTCCCCTTAAAGCATTCAGTCTGTTCAGTTAATTCATATGGAGAGAAATCAAGATGCTGTGTTTTCACTCATTAAACAATTACAACATGCCAGGTGCAATTCTAAAAGCTTTATATATGTGTCAGCTTATTTAATTTTCAATTCAATCCAATGAGTTAGGTCCTATTATCATATCCATTTTGCAAATCAAAAACCCAAAGATTTGAAAGTTGTTACTTACTTAAAAGCAGACAGGCTGTACTCTAGCTGTGTCCCTCCCAAGGGGACAAGGGAAAGTGTCCACCCAGAGCCTGACCTCCCTCCATCCTTCTTCCAGACCAAACACAGAGACCCCAGATTTTTCTGCCAAATGACTCCAAACTCACTTCTGGGCCTGAAGGGGACTTCCTTATGCCCATCCTCTCCAAGGCATATTACAATGCTGTTAGTATGAGCACCCCTAGATTTAAAGAGTGACCAAGGGGTAACTGATTGTGGAATTTTTTAATGAATTTTGGATATGAGGGCTGAGGTGTATGCTTGCATGTGCATGAAGCGCCCTGTGGTGAGGGACAGAAACCAGTGTAGGAAGAGGAGAGGAATAGGCTGCAGGTCAGGAAACTGGGTTCACATGTGGCCATGTTCTAGCCCAGAATTCAAAGTAGTATGAGAAGTTTAAATTCCAACCTGGCATTTCAGATTGTTATAAAGGTATATTTGTTAGGATAGGATAGAACACATTTTATTGACAAGTTTGCTAGTTTGTCCCAATTAACTCTTGTCCCAACCTCATAAATTTTAGGTACAAGCTTGCACCTAAATATACATTAGACACAATTGAATTCTTCTTTCAAGGATCACCTCAAATACTACATCTTCCAGGAATTCCTTCCTAAGGGCATGAACCATAACTTTTTTTCCTTTCTCCTTCTGTTGTGCCAACCTTTCCTCCAGCCTTCCTGGCCACATGGTCTAAGCTCTGTCTGTCTTCCCCCATGAAACTGCAAACTAGGAACTAAAACTTGTTCATCTGCTTACCCCTTGGGGCCCAGTACAGTGTCTCCCCTAAATACATGTCTGGGAGATGTTTGCTGAATGAAAACATAAAAAGGGGAGAAAACAGATGAAGTACTCCTTGGGGAGAAAGAAAAGAATGTGAAACAATCAAGAAAGTCCTTGACATAAAGACAGGTGAATTGACAAGAGTTTCCCTTTTTTAATGGAAAATATCCAATATATAAGAAAGAGACTAGTGTAATGAACTTCAATGTGCCCTTCTCCAACTGCAGCAATGATGAGCTCATAGCCAATGTTGTTTTTTTTAAATCCTCACCCAAGAATATGTTTTTATTGATTTTAGAGAGAGAGGAAGTGAGAAAGAGAGAAAAAAACAACCATGTAAGAGAGAAACAGGCGTGAGAAAGAAACATCAATCAGTCGCTTCCTATATACACCCCGACAGGGAATCACACCTGCAACCTTTTGGTGTACGGGATGATACTCCAATCAACTGAGCCACCCAGCCAGGGCCCAGAGCCAATCTTGTTTCACTTACACCCTCATTCACTCTTTGTACCCCAATCTTAGATTACTTTGAAGCAACCCTCAAAAAAAAAATCATTTCAACTATAATTATTTCACCATGAAACACAAGGGTTTGTTTATCAAGAATTTTATATCACCGTACCAGCTGAACAACCAACCACTGGAAACTAACATGACCTGAACAGAATTAATTTTGGCAACTCCAGAGGCTTGCAGCACAGGGGCTCATGCTTACTGTTAGCCTGTGTGTGAGCAGAGAAGGCAATCTCTTCTTCCCACTGTGATTCTCAGTGGCAAGGAGATGGGCCAGCATGGGGCCTATGGCCGTGGCTTCTCATTGAGCTGGCCATCTTTCTTTGCTTATTGCAAACCCCATACTTAGTGATTTTAGACACCTTTGTGCATATCTATGCTGACTTGTCTTAATTCTGTCAAAGCCTTCTCCCTCTCCCCTGGAGCTGTCTGGGAATTTTGGTTCATTGTTGCTGGCAGTTTTTTACTTCTTTTGTACTTAACTTGTTGAAATACGAAAAGGGGCTGGACAGTGTCAGACAATATGGCTCCTGTCACGCCACATTTTACATTGAAATCATCTTTAAGGGCTTTGCTCCTTGACACAGATGGTCTCCATATCCTAGGAGATGGTCTTTTGGCACGAAAATGAAAAAGCTGTGCCCCCTGTGAATCAAGAAGCTTGGCAGGTTTATTCTGGCTCAAGTCAAACTGACACTTCATTGTCCTGGGGTCTCTTAGTTTCTTCTCCTGTAGGAAACATTTTTGACTCCTCTGTTAACACTTATATGAGTTTGCACTACTCTTTCCCACCTAATGGTGGGCTCCCATTCACATTAAGGCTCTTCCTTTTTCCTAATGCAAGAACCTGCGTTCCTCTTTAATATTGCCACATATAGGATGACCTGCCTGAGTCCAGTCCCTGCTTCCCCAGAGCCCTCCTAAGAAAGCTTGTGCTTCTCCTCCTGTCTGCATCTGGTCCATCCTTTCACAGTCTGCTGCTAATTGTTCTGTTCTTGCCTGTTTTAGCTCTGCGATTGTCACCTCTTAGAAATCTCACTTTCTTCTTTAGTGAACTTTCTGGCTTCTTCAGTAATTAATACCTCTCTTACAGTAAGAGAAGTAAGCAAATGTATAATCACCCTTTCAGTCTCTTTTCCTAACTTGTTTTATACTTCACTGACTCTGAGGCTTAGACCGCACATCATTGTATTCATTCTATTTTTCCCCTACTTATGTCCCAGTAACTCTTTGTTTTCCATCTCTTAAGGATTTTCTACCCCTTGAGCCAAACTGACAACAACCACTTAATTCTCCCGAAAATGTTCCTTTTCCACTTAATTAATGTATTCCATACTTCTCATTGGTAGCATATTTCTGATTGTAATGTGTCCAGTGACTTCAGAATTAGATATTTAATAGCTAATCCCTTCCTCCTCACTACTAAGCTCTAGGAGGGCAGGAATGGCATCTGGGTCAGAATAGGTCCTCAATAAATATTTGTTAAAAAGGAAAAAGAATCAATGAATGAATGAACATTCTTGAATTAATTTCCTTTGACATTTGTTTATTCTTTTAAAGTTTGACCTTATATTACTCTTTCAGTTTTACTTTATTTATTATTACAAATCAAACAATTGGTCCTTGGGAAAAACTCCTCTTGTTCTACAATTCCACATACTTCAAGCCAGACACTTCTTTTTTTGTTTGTTTGCCCATTGTTCAGCTATTATGTCTGTCTGGATATTGCTTCTTAAATTCACAGTTTAAGGGGATCAGTGGACTCGTGTTTTCATGGGGATACTTTTTCACTTGACTTTAATAGCATAATTAATTGGATCAGCTATGCTACAATGTAAAACACTTTATGTAAATTGATCACTCAATATTAACTACTTTTTAATAGTATCTATAACCTTCTAGGTTCTATTATTTGGTGCTAGGAAATACCTAACTGAATGTAAATAGGTTAGTGTATGTATGTGTGAGTTGCATTTAAGAATTATGAAAAAGACAAGCATATTCAAGTTGTATAAACCTGAGAATAAACAAGGTTTAAATTTCTCTCTGGTTCCCTGTCATATATTAAGATATTATGTTAAATTTTCTAAGATTAAGAGATTCCAAGAGGAACAATTCTGGCGATCTTAGAAACATCTATTTCAAAGGCTTCTTCTTACTAATAAAGACTAAATGTAGGTGGATGAGCCCGGCTGGGTGTGGCTCAGCGGTTGAGTGTCGACCTGGGATCCAGGCGATCAGGGTTCGATTCCCGGTCAGGGCACATGCCCGGGTTGCAGGCTCGATCAATAACTCTCTCATCATTGATGTTTCTGTCTCTCTTTCTCCCTCTCCTTTCCTCTCTCTGAAATCAATAAAGATATATTAATAAAAAAAAAATGTAGGTGGATGAAATCCAGCCACTGCATTTTATATTCAAATGTAGTCAGACTTAAGCACAAAAACAAAAACAGCCAGATCTTAAGCCCCAGAACCAGCACAGTATCATTTCTGCTGCATTTTATTTGTTATATCAAGTCCAGCCCCAGCCCCAGCCAAAATGCAAGAAGAGAGAAATATACACAGTTGTGAATATTTGCCTGTTGCCTCACCCATCCAGCCTGATGTCTCAAGAGAATAGAGGGGTCTTCTATTCTAGCTACCTGGGTAACTGAGGAAGACAGACTGTAGGCAGCATTAAACAGAGACTTTAACCATCAGATCATCATTTACCACACCACATGCTCTCCCCTTCAACCCCAGTATCATTGATCAAATCCTCTCAATTTAGAAACTCTTTCCATTCCACATACATATATTGCACAATCATGGGTACTAGGCACTATACTGTGCTCTGGGAACTTCAGAATGAATAGGAGTGGTTCACGTGCTTGAGGAGTTCATAATTCAGCCAACAAAGAAGGGAGGTTAAAACCTATCTTCCCAACTGACATGGGGTGACCTCACAAACCAAATCAAAAGCTGAGAAACATCCAGCTAGATGCTGGTCACAATAGCTATTTGACCTAACAGTCTGAGCCCTTTATCACGAAGGGGCATCTGATTAGTCTAACAGGCATAATTTTTGTAAGAGCATGAGGCTGTTACCAGTCTGTGGCTTTATTATTCAGATCAATATTTTCTACATTCTGAAATTAAACTAGCTTTCTTTGTCCTATAGGACCTAGTACCATTTGTGTTGTTTGCAATAGGTACCAAACATTTACTTTTAAGTTGAATTTGACTACTCAATGATTTTTTTAATGTCCAAGAAATGTTGTTTACTACATATGATATTTAGAAGACTACTATTTAAAAATACCCAATAAACTTCCAAAGACACATAGAGTCACATCCACATATACATATATAAAACAGCTATTAGTCCTAGATTATTTCAGTTTGCTGTTAGGCAATTGCATTTTTTAAAGTTCCTGGACACTTCAAGAAGCAAATAGGCACCATTTATACTCCACAGCTAATCACTTTTAATTCTTCCAGCAGTCATTTTGATAATACCAGGCATAATGAAATCACTTATCAGTGTCTAATTCCCCCTATGCAAAATAGTCTATTTTAATTCAGGTTTGGAATCCCTGCCAGAGCTCTCAAGGCTGCTCTTTCTATAGGGTCATTATTGAAGGAAGTTAATTTTTTTTTGATAATAAATTCTTATACAAGTAGATCCCACACAATAACACAGAATGCCAGGTAGTCTTTCCCAATAGTTTCCATGAGGTGTTATCATATTACACCAAGTGTACTGATGAGGGAGATTTCTGGATCCCTGGTAATCTGTCATTACGAGAAGAATTTATTTTTATTTTGTTTTTAAATATATCTTTATTGATTTCAGAGAGAGGAAGGGAGAGAGAGAGAGATAGAAACATCAATGATGAGAGTCATTGATCAGCTGCAGCCCGCAACCCGGGCATGTACCCTGACTGGGAATTGAACCCCGATCTCCTGGATCCTAGGTTGACGCTCAACTGCTGAGCCACACCCGGCTGGGCAACGAGAAGAATTTAAATTAAATTAAATCTTATTAAATCAGATATGAAGAAACCAAGAACAGAAATGTTATTATCTTTAATATAAATAAAGATTGGAACACATCTTTTTTTTCTTTTTTTAAGACATGATTTTTTTTTGTCTGGACTACGTGGCTTGTCTGGCCTCAAGGCTCTTTGTGTGGTTTTAATCAACAATTTGGGTACTTGAGAGTGTTACACCATTTTCACTCTTTAGAGTGACATGAGCTTAGTTAATGGAAGAAAGATGAACCCCTGAGGATCCTCAACTAAAAGCATTACTTATGGGAGAAATCAGTCGTCTATTTGGAGCAAATCAGTGAAGAAAGTTGCTGTGCTGAGTGGCCAGGAAATGAAAAGGAAGTTGAAGACAGGAAAATGGGAAGGGAACGAGTCTAAGTCATCTCCATGGTCTTCACCATTCTTCTTCACAATGGGATCCTCTCTCTTCTCCAGGATCCTCCTTTCACACACAGAGCCTGACAGCCTAAAATTGCAGGAAGAAGAGTGGTGGTACCATTAATATCTAAAAGAAAGAATGCCCTAGCCCACTCCCAGATTAGTCAAGTACTCTGTCTTTCAGCACAAAACTTGGAAAACAAGAGTACACATGGTATGAAAAATAGCTGTCTTAAAGTGTCAAAGGAGAAAAATAGACCAAATTGCAATCTTAAAGTTACTGTGAAAGTGTGTTTTATTCATTCCATTTTCCTGTCTTGGTACATCTACATCCATACAAATGGATTCTTGCTGTACCAGTCACTATTCATGTTAAAAACTTTGGACCAAATTCATAGACAAAGATTCAGTCCTAACTTTCTTGCATATTTGTTGTTGCTGTTGTTGTTTAAGTCAACTAGACTTGTGTTTCATTAACTGTTTGTCATGTTTTGATATGTGGATGAGGAATTGATCAATAGTTGGCAAAATTTAATAAAAGGAGCTCATTTCTGGAGAAAAGAGCTGGTTGCCATGCCAACTATCAATCTTCCCTGATGGAGGCTCAGCAGTCAGTCACAAAATGGGCCCTGTTAGGCCCTACTGTCTGTCCATATTAAATCACTGAGTTGCCAACCTCAAGCAAGTTTCTATAAATGAATTCAGATTCACAGTAGAGAGAAGTGGGTTACATATGTTTGTAAGAAAGATACTTCATGATTGTGCAGGTCATATCTATTCCATTGAGCAACCAAGAATCTTGTCATATAGCTGGCATGGAATGCAACATTATTGAAATACAGCATTGCATTCTCCTTTGTGCAGTGCTTAGCATAGTATACCCACAGAGAGAATGAACAGCTTAATCTAGTCATTACTGCTTCATGTTTATGAAGTGTAAATGTGAAAAAATCTGTTTACTCTGTGTCATTATGTACTCACTTCCTAGGTGTGAGAAAGATTAATAGCGCCTTTATCAAAGAGACATCTGGGTCTGTACTGTGTTGTATAACATAAAGGCCAGGGGGGAAAAAGAGAGAGAATAATAATCAAAGAACTCTTTGAACTTTCTGAAACTCTGAAAACTCCTTTAAAGTTAAGAAGTCATCAGAATATTTGAAAATGTCACAGACTCTAACTTGAGGAATTCCATTTGCTTTTATAGAAACTAAGACATCTTTAAATACAGAAATTGCATTTTATGATAGTGTTACCAAGTGAAAAAGTGCTTTTAGTATTTGTTCAACAAAAACTTATTTGAGTGCCTATAATGTAGAAGGCAAAGCTGATGGGTGTAACTGCTGCATGTTGAACATGTTTTTGGCATCATGCTGCCCTATGTATTGAGATAAGTAAAGTTGTGCTGTTCAGCAATCTTTAAGTCTCATGGGCATGATTTCTCCCTTTCCAGTCAACTAAACTTAGAAACCATTTCATGATGGTGAGAGAGGCCCACATTTAAAACAGAACCAGCCCACACATATATGGTAAATTGATTTGTGACAAGGGTGCCAAAAACATTTAATGGGAAAAGAACAGCCTTTTCAACAGGGAAAACTGGATATCCACATGCAAAAGAATGAAATTGGAGCCTTACTTTAAACCATATACGAAAATGAACTCAGAGTGGATCAAAGACCTAAATGTGAGACCTAAAGCTATAACACTCGAAAGAAATCATTAGAGAAAATCTTCATGGCATTTGACTTGGCAATGACTTCATGGATGTGACACCAAAAACATAGGCAAAAAGAAAAACTCGGTAAATTAGATTTCTTAAAAATTAAGAACTTTTGTGCATTAAAGGATCCTATCAAGAAAGCAAAAAGACACCCGGCTGGGCATGGCTCAGCAGTTGAGCAGCTACCTAGGATCCAGGAGATTGCAGTTTGATTTCTGTCAGGGCACATGCCCGGGTTGCGGGCTCGATCCCCAGTCAGAGGCATGCAGGATGCAGCTGATCAATGACTCTCTCATCATTGATGTTTCTCTCTCCCTCTCCCTCTCCCTCTCCCTCTCCCTCTCCCTCTCCCTCTCCCTCTCCCTCTCCCTCTCCCTCTCCCTCTCCCTCTCCCTCTCCCTCTCCCTCTCCCTCTCCCTCTCCCTCTCCCTCTTCCTTCTTCTCTCTGAAATCATAAAGATATATTAAATAAAAATTTTAAATTGTTTTTCACCAAATCCCCAGCAATACAATAAATTTACTAATATTATTTTCAACTTCATTTCACAGAAAAATTGAGACACATACACACAAAAAAAAGAAAGCAAAAAGACAACCTACTGCCTGGCTACCATGGCTCAGAGGTTGAGCATCAACCTAGGATCCAGGAGATACTGGTTCGATTCCCAGCCTGGGCACATGCCCAGGTTGTGGGCTCGATCCCCAGTCAGGGGCATGCAGGAGGCAGCCAATCAATGACTGTCTCTCATCATTGATGTTTCTCTCTCTCCCTCCCTCTCCTTTCCTCAATCTTAAATCACTAAAGATATATATATATATATATTTTAAATTTTTTAAATAAATAAATAAATAAATGATCTCCTGCTCATCATGAACTTAGAGTTATACAAATAAATAAGAGTCTGTCCATGTTTTCAGGTGTTAGAGGGGAGGAAGTAGGAGATGGTAATGAATTGAGGGGATACAATAAGAGAAATAATAAAAGCCCCAAATTTCTCCATCTAAAAGACATTAAAATAGCAGACACAGAGAAAGAGAAAGTAAAAGGAATGTGGGAGGGAGAAAACTCATGGATGTTTGCACCCTATATTCTGGAGAGAAGAAATTAATAAAGCATCACTTTTATTTAGAATGATAGTATTGTCTTATGATGCTGCTTTCTCCCTCCCCTGTGGTCTTCTCCTGCTGCAAGCCCTTATAAAATGTTTTTGAATTTATTGGCTAGTTCACATCCTCTCACTATTTTCAGTTTGAGGAGTCTAGGTTAAAAACAGTCCAGTGATTTAACTCCATTTTGCATAATTGTCCTTGTCTTCTGAGTTCTATATTGGGATCGCCTGACTTTCTTTAAAGTATCATTACAAGATTACCTAAAGTAGATGTTCATCCTAGAACATGCTTTACCATCAGGAATTACTCTATTCTAGAATATGTGTTACTGATGGTCTTTTACGATCACTAGCAAATACACTGATGTGTGATTTAGACAGGGAACAATTACAATCAGCAGTATTGAGAATCAGAATTAGTCAAATCCTGCTGCTCCTGGTTACATAAGGCTGTCAGCTATATTTTCAAGCAGACCTGCATGGCATCCATTCTCTATGGCTAATCCTACACAGCATCCACAGTTCCTGAAGCCTCACAGGGACCCAGAATTTAGCTCCAGTGACAGGTTAAATCCTGCTAGAACAAACTGTGTTGGCTAGTCCCAAATTCCTTTACTGTACAGGAACTCAGCTATAATAAATAGCGCTTGAAACCTAGTGATTAGAACCATCAGTGGGATTTCCTGTCATGGAATTTTTGTCTGTGTGTGTGTGATGGTATTTCTTGTAATACAAATTGACCTGCATCATTTGGGGCTCTGCAGAGTTTCCTTTCTAAACATAAATGTCGTAAGTGGGCTGGTTACTCAGACTATACTTTGAAAAGGTACTTCCATTTTTAATTATTTGGTAGCAAAAGAAGTGTTGAGATACACCAAAGTGGGGCATCTCCATTTTCACAAAGAAGAAATCTGTAAGTATTTTTAATTACAAAAGGCAAACTAAACTTAAATTTTTCAAATATGCAAACAATAAGACTAATGCTAAAACCTTTGGGGTATTTTAAAAAATTATACAAATTACATATTTTTATGTCTCATAGTACAGCTTCACCTTATCTTTAGACACCCCTTTTGAACTCTTTTTGCATTTTTTGAGGAAAGGCAGTTTGGAAATTCTTCCACATTCAGGCATTTGCCAACCACACATTCTTTTAGGACTGCTTGAAGCCCTTGCTGCTCCTATGTTATAGGAGATCTTGCCTTTGATTTATGTCATTTAGCACCTAAAAATAATCTATTATTCCAATAAAAATAGCTCTTACATTATGAGCGCAAGGCACATACTGGGCTATATTTTGAGGAGACAATGAAGAGGACACAGTTCTTATCCTTCCTTGAGGAGGAGCTCACAGGCCAATGATGAAGAGAGCCAAGAAGTTGTGATCTCTTGTGATTTATGGTGCAGAGAGGGGCACACAGTAGATACTTGACATTACTCATTGGCTTATGTTCAGGTTCACAACAAAGCCAATAACAACAGAAAACCCAAAATACAACCTTTCTTTAGATTTGTTTATCTACTCTGCACTATATCTTAAAAAATAGGGTTGAATAAAGGTAACCCCCAACCCAGCAGTAATTCAAGCCAAAGCCTCCCCTGTGTTTTTAGTTCTCAATTTTAAATGTCTGAGGAGTTCTCTTACAGACACAGAGAGAGATTTTTTAAAAGAACATTAAACATTTACTCAGCATTAACTAGTTGCCAGGCACTGTAGTAACCCTTTATCCATCAACATAATTCATTTTACAAGTGGGTAAATTGAGGCTCTAGGAATTTAAATAACTTACCAAAGTTGCAGGACTGAGAAAGACTTTCCTTTTCTTACAAGCACATAATAGTGCCTTTTTTTACATAAATGTTCAGTTAACATGATTACAAATTACTATTTCTCCACCTATTACTGTAGCAGGACATTACAGATTAGAATTTGAAATGCATTTTACCTAGGGAAATATGTTACAAATGGTATTCAGGTGTGGTTGAAATAAAATAGAAAATAGACAAGAAAATAAATCACAGAGAAAAAGCCAAGTCAGAAACCACTGAACTATAAGATGCCTCACACCTCTATACCAGCTAAACAAATTCTTTTTTTATAAATCTGATCGATTGTTCCAGGTGTCAATGACTGTAAATCTTGACCCTGGAAGTTTTAAAGAAAACTTTTGCCTCTCCAATCCAGACAGAAAGAGACTGTTAACAACAAAGTGCACTTCCCCAAAATTATATTCAGGCAACTCTGTGCGTAAAGCACACAAACCCATGGGCACCAGACTCACATGACCAAAGCCACATAATTCTACTTGGTAGCCAGGGCAAAGCCACGGTATTTTTAGAGTCTTTTACCCTAACCACATTGTTTCTTCTCCTCAGAAAATCCAAAGCAGACAAGAACACCAGCATGGATAGATCTTCCTGAATCCAATGAGGCTGCCTATCTAAATATCCTACTATTCAGTTGAACAGAAATAGGAGCCAAACTACAATCATGTAATGCCAAAACAGCTTAGAATTCTCTTTCCTTTGTTCATACACATGTTCAGACTTTTTGACAGGAAGAAATATAACAGCTATTAAAACACAACTGAAAATGTGCTGTGACTCACGTGAAGATCACTTAAAGTTAGGGAGTCATTGGCTCCAGAATGAGCTGCTTGAAGTGCATATTACAGAGACTTAATAAGAATTTAAATGCTACAAACCAAATCCAAATGTAAGGAGAGAAACAAGATGGCGGCGTAGGTAAGAGCTGCACCCGCCGCCTCCCTCAACCACATCAAAATTACAACTAAAATACAGAACAACCACCACTCAGAACCTCCTGAAATCTGGATGAACAGAAGCCCTACAACCAGGGAGCTGAAGGAGCACCGAGAGCAGTAGGAGGGGCGCAGACGCTGGCGGGTCGGGACTGAATCGGAGACATACTGCGTGCCCACACCTGTGCCAAGGTTGAAACCCGGGAGGGAATCTCGGCGGTGGGGGTTTCCCGGAGGAGCGAGGGGTCCCAGCCCCACAGCAGGCCCCAGCCCAGGGCTCCAGGGCCAGGAAGAGACGTCCCCACAACTCCGGGCTGTGAAACCAGCGGGGACTGTCCCTGAGGGTCGCAGAGGCGGCGGGAGCCCCAGCAGCTCCTCTTAAGGGCCCGGCACGGACTCACTCGCTCGCTCCCTCTGAGCCCAGCGCCGGGCAGCAGCCTGAAAGGACCCGGGACACTCGGGGAGGAACTAACCTGCCTGGAACCCGGGCGAGAGGCGGAGGGGCGGCTTCCTCGCAGAGAGAAGAGCTGGCAGAGGCCATTGCTCCTTTGGCGAGTCCTCCCCACACAGCCGGCAGGCAGCCGCCATATTTGAATGGCCAGCACCTGACTCACCTTTGGCCCGGCCGGGTGATTCTGGAGGCTCCGCCCCTCCCCACCTGCAGCTCATCCAGGCCGTTTCCAGGGGCTTTTCTGTGCAAGTGGCCTCTGGAGCCTCATGCTTAGGACTTTCCTAAAATCTCTCAAACAAGCAGCAGCGTGCTCCATATAGCTTGTTAAGTGGCCCCAGGCCTGGCACTAGTGGCAGCCTGCATTGGCTCATAGCTTGGCCTCTCCTGGACATCTCCAAGCCCAGCACAAGAAGCAGCCAACTACAGTTTGCTGTGTAGCTCATGCTGGGTGGCCCTGGGCAAGGCACTGGCACAGGCTGACTTTGCACCTCCCCGGAGGCCCCAGAGACAGTGCACCTGGTGGTCAGACTCAAACACGCTGGATTACAACCTACCACATCCACGAGTGACACACTTGGTGAACACCAAAGCTCCACTGAAATAAATTCTGCTCCATAGGGGTGTCTCCAGCACAGCATCTCTTTGGCTGTGGTTGCAGCTGGTCCTCACACCTGATTGGCCTGAGGGTCAGTTCCTCCCAGTGACGCCAACAGCAACCAAGGCTCAACTACAACAGGACAGTGCACATAGCCCATACAGGTCAGCACCTAAAAGGCCCAGCTCAGGTGACTGGGGAGGCTGAGCCACTGGATCTACAGGACACCTACTACACAAAGCCACTCTATAAATTCCAGGAGACATAGCAGCTCTCCCTAATACAGAGAAACAAACACCTGGAAGCAGCCAAAATGTGGAGGCAAAGAAACATGTCACAAAGGAAAGAACAGAAGAAATCTCTAGAAAAGGAACTAAATGAAATAGATCCAAGCAAGCTAACAGATACAGAGTTCAGAATTTTGTTTATAAGGGTGTTTAAGCAGACTGTTAGGAAAATAACTGAGAAAATCGATAACATAATAAAGTACCAATTTGAAATGAAGGCTACAGGAACTGAAATGAAGAATAATTTACATGGAATGAACGGTAGAGTAGAGGATGCTGAGAATCAAATCAGCAATTTGGAACATGAGGAAACAAAAAACACCCAACCAGAAGAGCAAGAAGAAAAAAGAACCCAGAAATATGAAAATAGTATAAGGAGCCTCTGGGACAACTTCAAGAGCCCCAACATTCGTATTATTGAGGATCCAGAAGGGGAAGAAAGAGACCAAGATATTGAAAACCTATTTGAAAAAATAATGACAGAAAACTTCCCCTACCTGGGAAAAGAAATAGACTTACAAGTCCAGGAAGCACAGAGGGTCCCAAACAAGAGGAACCCAAAGAGGCCCACACCAAGACACAGCATAATTAAAATGCCAAAAGTTAAAGACAAAGAGAGAATCTTAAAAGCAGCAAGAGAAAAGCAATTAGTTACCTACAAGGGAGCACCCATACGACTGTCAGCTGATTTCTCAATAGAAACTTTGCAGGCCAGAAGGGAGTGGCGAGAAATATTCAAAGTGATGAAAAACATGGAACTACAACCAAGATTACTCTACCCAGCAAAGCTATCATTTAGAATTAAAAGTCAAAGAGCTTCACAGATAAGAAAAAGCTAAAGGAGTTCATCACCACCAGACCAGCAGTACAGGAAAAGTTGAAGAATCTTCTTTAAGAAGAAGCTAATGAATAAAAGAATCTGACAAACTAAATAGATCCAGAGACACTGACACATGCAACAGATGATCATATTTCAGAGAAAAGAGGGAAGAGGGGTGGAGGGTGGGAAGAGATTAACCAAAGAAGTTATATGCATATATGCATAACCCATGGACACAGTCGATAATGGGGTGAAGTCCGGGGGAGGGGGTGGGAGCAAGGTGGAGGGGGTCAATTGGGGGAAAAAAATGGGACACCTGTAATATTCTCAACAATAAAGATATATTTAAAAAAAAAAAAGAAAAATAAATAAATATAAATAAATAAAAACAAAAACAAAAAAGTAAGGAGAACACTAAAATCATTTTCTTAATTGGTTCATTACTTGTGTGTTAAAAGATCATCCTTACTTGTGAAAATATTTCTTATGGTCGATATTTGGGTACTCCAGAGTTACTCAGCCCACAACTCATAAACTAAAATGGATGTGGTCCTGCTGGAGATATCAGTTGGCTAGGGTTGCCAACCTGGTCACTGTCAGATGGCTCTGGGAGGTCTAGGAGACAGATGCACCCTCCTTTGGAAAAGGTGGAGAGGAAAGATTCCACCTGATTTTTAACCAGGAAACTCCCTAGGGGACCAATACTACTCCTGTTAGTTAGGCTAACCAAGGCCAAGGAAAACCACAGGAGTTTAAAATAATGTGCCAGAGGCATAAAATGCTGTTCAATATAGGTGCAGGTAAGGAATATAGTCTCTTCAACTATAATTGACAGATTTGGCTGGAACCTGAGATCATCACGACCTCAGGAAAGAGGTTAAGGCATCCTCACCAGGCCACAGTAACCTGCCTCTATTTTCTCTGTTAGGCTGCACCTCCCCTTGATATGTATTCATGAAGTAATGGATCATGGATATTTCTTGTCTCTTTCTTAGGAAAAACACTCTGTTCAGAAATAATCTAAAGATCCTAGAAATGTCATGTCCCCTGGCCCCATTCTGGCTCCACCCAACTATTTTCTCAATGCTGTCAAACTGGATCTTGACTTTTATGCAGAACTATGGTCATAAATCCTTAGTAGTAGAAGAGTGTAGGGATCATCCAGTCCAGCTATCTCAAATTTACACATAAGTTCAATAGAAACCCAGATAGCTTAAGTGACTTGTCCAAGGTCACTTGGCTAGTTTATGGCATCCCATTCAGTCTCTACTTTACCACCTTTTTTGTCTTGAGATTACATTTCCAGCACTCTACTATTGGCAGAGCTCAGGCCCAGGACTGACTCTAGGCATTGTGAGTCATTGCCATGCTTCTGTGCACCTTATTAGTGGTGGGAGTTGAGTTGAGCTGTTGATAATTAGGCAGTATTTTAAAAAGGGAAACTTATGGGGTTGTAGGGGTTCCATACATTTTCTCAACCCCACCATGCATGTAGCTCAATACCATACCAATGGGTCCTCCCTCCTCACCTTCTACTTCCAATTCCTTAGGTTTAATTTTGATACTACTCCCTCATGTTCTGGGCTGCTGCTGATAATCTTATCTTCACTTCATCTGATAACGCATTAGAATGGAAACAAGGAAAGACAAGAGTCTTTCTGTTGGTCCACATTCCCTAAGAGGCATGGTCTTTGGCTGTCCTGGGCAACAATGGGGCATTGGATCAGGGCAGACTTGCCCTATTATAGGGGGGAGGTGGGGTGCCAGCTTGGCCCTTGTTAAGTCTGAAGTGATAGGGACTTGGTTAGGGCATCTCCAGATGGCAAAGGAATTGCTCTTTGAGGATCTGAGGGACCAAAGCATCTGTCATCAGTTAATATGATGGCAGGTATGATAAGGTGCTGTAATCACAGCCTCATGTTTGGAAGGGATTTTAAAAGTAACTTTATACAACACATTTTTCTCTAAGACTCCACAAATATGGTGAAGCACATTTACCCCTTCTAGCCTCTTTGCATGCTTTGACAGATTACACAGGAAACCACCTTATCAGAGGTTACTTTATTCATATTAGTAGCTATCACTGAATGGCTACTGTTATGTGTCACACAGTCCCTTTCATTTAATTCACCTGAAAATCATAAAGGTAGATACAATTATTAATTTCCTTTCACAGGTGTGGAAACTAAAACTCATAGTTCTTAAATCCCTTATCCCAGATCAAGAAGCTAGTTAGTGGCAAGATGTAAGGATTCAAACCTTCCTAAAACTATTTAACTAAAGCCTGTTCACTGACCACAGGACATTTGAGAAAGAGGGAATGAGTGAATGGGTGAATAAAGTATGTGTGAGAGAGTGTGTGTGAAAGAGAGAAAGACACAGAGAGGGAGATAAAGAAGGAGAGTGGGTGCAGAGAAAAGGAGAGAGAGAGGGAGAGAGGGAGATTTTTGTGGGGTGGAGAGGTCAGACTGGATTCCTCATAATCTCAGCTTGCACAGAGGGTGGGAGCCAGTTAAAACTGGCATTTTGAGGTGGGGGAGGATGGGCCACTGTCCCTTATGCCAGGTATACTAACAGGGAAAGCTACTGCTTCTCCCAGGCTACCCTTGAGTTACTGTCCCAAAGCCCCTCAGGACCTGTGCCAGGCATGCTTGTCAAACTAGAGCAATATTTATTCACTTATTTACTCATTCCTCCACTCCCCATCCTGAGACACTCCAATCATAAAAAAGTGCCACACCTTTTCTACTTTAACCTTTTCAAAGCAAAAAGCTATACTCATTTCCCCAGCAGGAACTAGGGGCCTTGATGGTCTGGTTGAGTGCTGGCTGCTTGGTTGGAGAGACTCTGCCACAGTGATGCTAGCTTGCACACCATAATTCCCTCCCAAAAGCTCTCTGTGCAAGTCGTCTGGAATGTCTACAAGGAACCAAGTGTAGGCACTCATGTTTACACTTGACCCCATACTTTACAAACCCAAACTGGATTTAGCCCCAAGTGAGTTTGAAATACAAAACAGAGTAGCTGGACTCTCTGAAACTCAAGGCATTTTCCAAAAAGCTTAGGTTATCAGTGCTCCCTGTAACTCTCCCACAGACTCTCTGTCTTCCCCAGTAGGCTCTAAACTCCAGAGGCCACTCTGAGAGAGGTCAGGGAATTTACCAGCCTCAGTTTCTGCAAGCTTGCCTCTGGAGAAGGAGGATGCTGGCCTCAAGACCAGCATCCCAGGTAAACAAGGACCCTCAAATTCTACATTAGCCCTCCACGATGAGCTAATTTCAATATTGCATTGTACTTAACAGTATCATAGGCATTTTCTTCCCTGATTCTGACATCAACCCAATATTGGTGTAGGGGACTATCATTCTCAATTTAAAGATGAGGAAGAAAGAGAGAGGCTCTGTGAAGTCCCCAAGGATCATGGAAGTCTAGACTGGACTATAGATCTTGAACCTCACACCAAGCAGTTGCTAAGCAATTGTTTTTCCTGTCCAAAGCTTCTCCTTCAATTTTGGCACTTTCTTTCAGGCCTCAGGAGGTAAAGAATATGTTAGAGACCACCAACCTGGGTTCAGAGAGGAGGCTTCACACTTGGGTGGAGCTGGGGGGGGGGGAACACTAGGTTCTAAACACTTGGAAGCAACACACTTCAGCCCTGTCCCTTTTTATTTATATGTAAAATGGGAGACAATAGTATGTGTGGGGGGATTTTCTTGAGACAATTTACATTCAGCCCCTTATATTTAATAGGTGCTAAATAAATCACTGTTTTCTTGCTTTGTGGGAGCATTCTGAATACCTTATTTCTTGCAAAGCTATGAAGTCAATTTCTAAATGACTGGAAAGTACAAGGGGAAGTGGGGAAGCTGAGAGAGGAGGCAACTTTCATCTGGCTGGAAGCAGATATTAATGGGGGGAAACTAGTTGAAATGAAGTCTAAGAAAATTACAAATGCAAAGGCAGAAGGGCCAGTCGGTGCACTGGGCAAACAGGGTTGAGCCAGAGGATAGCTTTTTCGTGGCCAGACTGGCAGAGAGGAGCCAGATTAGGGTCGGTGGGAGGAGGGTTGTTGGCTCCATGGTCTTTGAGGATCATCAGGCCTCCTGTGCAGAGCATCAAGTGTTAGCTCTAGGCTTCCTTGTTCCTGATCCTTGACCCCAGGGAAAGCAAGGGGAATGTTCCTCCCACCTGCCTCTTGGCCAGGGATGCAGTGCACAGTGCGGAGGCAGGCTGGGAAACGGCATCAGGAAAAGTATAGGAACTGCTGGGTACTGGAGAGCATTCCGCACCAGACCAGCATTGCCCAGGGAGGGGATTCAGCAGACCGCTGGAACCTTCGCCTATCCCCTATCATCTTTCTCTAGAGTGTTGGGCAGAAAGAGGTCCCATGGAGGAAATGGTCACATGGCATGGGAAAGAGCTATTTGTGTCAGGTGCTCTCTGGTGGTGTGATTCTATAATCAGGCAGCGATCTCTGCCTGGCACTGGAAGGCACAGTGCATCCGCATGCTCTTGGACCTCCTGGAGCTGGTTGGGCCCAGAATGGGATCCGCTGCAGCTTTTTAGCAGGAGCATGGGCCGCTTTATTTTTATGATCCCTGAACTTACAAAGCTCCCATTTTTTGAAGAAGCATCTCAGGAATGAAGTGGCCTTCTGTCCCCGAGAGTGGGGGTGCAGTCAGCCCCTTTAGGTCGAAGTCCAGGGAAGACCTGGCAAGGCAAGATGAGCCAAATGAACCCCCACTCCACCTCAGCTGCTGCCGAGGGCCTATCCTTGGCTTTCAGGACAGCCGGGCTCAGGGACTTAGGTGAGGAGCGCTGCACTGCCAAGTCCCCACTAACCTCTGGCTTCTGTAGTAAAAGCATCCTGCAAGCAGGGCTCTGGGGAAAGAGGATGTAGTAGAAGATTAAGTCCGTTTAGAGGACAGATGAGCTCAAAGGAAGTTTTTAGAAAACATTATGAGAGGGGAGTAAAGGGGATAGGCAAAATTGTATCCATTTGCTGGAGTCTGTGGCAAGAAACTAAGCACTGTACCCGATGCAATAGAAGGAACCTTCCTTTTACATTGGGAGAAATTGAGGCCTGGACAGGGGCCAGGATTAGCCCAATGTCAGTCAATTTATAGGAGCCTAGGTGGGGCTGGAAGCCAGCTCCTAATTCTGATTTGAATGATGTGTGACACTGTCCCTTTCCTCAAAGTTAGATCTCACACACCTTATCACACCCACACCTTCCCCACTCTCCAAGAGAAGAACTAGATCAAAAGAGTGGAGGCTACCTTGCTCTCCAGGCTGCAGTAAATCTTAACTTGATGACCTTGGGCCTTGATTGCCAGCTTCACCTCTGGATTTGGCCTAAGACAACAGCGGGCTCCCAGGCGGAGGTGGTGCCTGTGGCATCTCTGAGCCCCTGAAATAGCATGGCTGCCAGAGGTAAATGTTAAGTGTGGCCTATGGAACAGGGTCTTGGGTTCAGTCTGGGCTTCCTGGCTTGGCCCTGGGACACTCAGCAAGGACTTGTCAAGTACTTAAGCAGTTGGAGAGAGCCCAGAAGGAACTTGCATGAGGGATGGAGTTCGGGTGGTATGGGGGGCTCAGTCAGGGCCCCTAGTGGCAGGCGGCAGCTGGGAAAAGACCTGGCACTGGCTTTTGTTCAGGATCTTGGCCAGGTTCGGGTAGCCACAAGGCTTCCCAGAGGACTTTGGCATGTCGCCAGAGGACCTTGGCATGTCCCCTGTGTGCGTGTGAGTGTTCCTCTCCCTGTCAGGGCTGCTGGCAAGCTGCCTATTACAGCCACTGAGTTCACACTTGAATTGCTTTGTGCCTGGAAATAGAAACCTAGATGATTGCCCCTACCCTCAGAGCCAGGATGCAATATAAAAGAAAGGTAATAATCTGTTTGAGGGAGACAACAAATAGTTCTCTGCATCAAAATAATCAAGTTTGAAGATTTTTTAAATTTGGAAATACTTACATACCAAAAATTCTCTCAGCTCCCCATTGCACCCAGCATTTCAGAAATTTTTGTGTAATCTGCCCCTCAGAGGCTGACACCTGTGTCCAGGAGACAGAGCAAAATCCCAGCCCTGTCAACTTGCTAAACCAAGGCTAGTGAAACCTTTCCTCCCTGTATCCCAGAGTGAACAGGCTCCTGAGGCCCCATGTGCTTGCATTTGGGCCACTTTCTGACATGCAACTTCACCAAAGCCTGTGTCAAAATGCCACCATTTGTCTTACAAAGCTCTGAAGGGGAGCACACTGGAGGTAGGCTCTCAGGAAGACTGTTCAGTCCTCCCCAGGTACACCAGGCAGTAGCAACTTTCCATGTTACTGCAAGGGAGGTGATCTTCTCCTGCCCGGGGGCCCTATGTGCATGAATCTAAGGAGGGAACTCCAAAGAAACTACCAACAAGCAGGGCCTGCTCTTCATGGGTCAGGCTGTGAAGAGAAGATGAGGGGAGCTTCTTGGAGCTCTAAAGCACCGGGCAGGGTTGAGGGAGGATTACAGCTGATCAATGCATCCCAATCATGTAGACTACAGGCCTGGCTATAAGGGAGGCTTGGGGTTTCTTCTTCCCTTGTTTTAGGATCAGCCTGAGGATATGATTGTCACTGAGGAGAGCCTCAAGAAGGCGCCAGGGTGGGCAACAATTTCCCTTCCAACAAGAGAGAACTTGGGAAATGAGCAAAAAATCTGGAGAGCTGAGCTCTTCCCTCCCCTCACCCTTGGATCTTGCACGGAGCCAGGCCCCTACCAACAAACATTGTGCCCTTTGGGGAATGCTAGAGAAAGTGATTTGCAGGAGATGGAAAGAGTTGCACCTGGGCGCTGAAGGGGGCGGTGTCTAGTCTGGTGGAAATCGAACACGTGCATGGAGAGTGCGTGTAATTGGAGATGAGGGAATGCATGTATTAGTGTGTGAGGGAGAACCATAGAGAAGTAAGAGCAGAGGGGCAGAATGAACCGATGGATCACATTGGATGACAATTTTGAAATGCAGAGTTTGGTCTATTATGCAAAAGCATAAATCTCACACAGCTTTCATTTGTTCATCCCCTGAGACCTTAGCCAAACCGCACTCTCCTGGTTCAAGTTCAAAATGAAACTGGAAACAAAAGCAGGCAAACATTCCCGGGCTGCCTGAAAGGAGGACCACAAAGCTTCCTCCCTCGCCTCCCCTCCGTGAGTCAGGAAGCCAATGTAAAGATCAAAAGCTTCCACATCACCGCGGTGTGGAAAGCCCTCAGCCCTAAAAGAGGTTGACTAAAGGGAGGGGAGGTAGAAGAGTGGATCTGTGGGGCTCTGGAGCTGGGCGGCTCCTGCCAAACTTTTCTCGCATCCAGGAAAGGTGCGGGCGTAGGTCCTTTCTCTCTTGGGCAGTGGTTTACGAGTTTAAACTTGGCCTTTCAGGACCACCCGCGCCTGCCCCGCGGCTCCGAGGTCCATTAAGCCAGTAACCGTCCCGACTGGGGAATTGTAGGTTCGGCTGGGCCACCAATTCTGTCCTACAGGTGGGCGTCTCTAGCTCGACCTCTCTTTCAGAGCTAGGGTTCTGCGAGCCCTGCTGGGGTCGATGTTGTTTTGTGGCTCCTCGGGGGAGAACGGTCTTTCGCGGAAGGTTAGGACAGAAAACTGCTGTTTGCTAGAAACCAACGCCCCACCCTAACCCTGTTCAAGGCAAAATAGAGACACTTCTTTCTTGGTGGCGCCTGGCTCTGCCTCCACCACACCACTCGCCTGGAGAGCAGGCGCATCCTGAGGTGCCCCACGACACTCACTGGTCGAGGTACAGCGTCAGGCTGACCTGGGTCTTGCTTTACCCAAGCAGACCGGCCAGGAGAGTGGCTACAGACCCGATCCAGGACAGTGGCTGTCCCCTGAAGCGATCGCGCGACCTCGATAAGCCAGGTCCCCAGCATTGACCCCAGTTGACAGCGTAATACCCCTGCGAGGTGCCGGCCACGTGACAAAGCCTGGGCCTTGCACAATACGTCCCCGCCTGGTTAGGGCCCGGCGGGCGCTCGGGAAGGCAGGTCTGCGCTGTCCGAGGCTTCATCATTCATTTCCCTGGACGTGCTGGTAAAAATGCATCAAACAGGCTGCGGAGTGCGGTATAAAAGCACAGCGGGGTGAGCTGCTTTCCAAAAAGCATCTCGGTGATTGGATGGGGCTCCTTGTGATTGACAAGAGCTTGGTTTGGTAAAGGGAAGACACGCAAGCTTTCACAGCGGGATCCCTTTTCTAAAATATATCACACCGGCCTTTGAAAAGCGCCGCAAACCATAAGGAAATAGCGTTTCACGGCTTGCTTTATGGTGCGATGACATTTCTTTAAAACACAGCAAAGATCAAAAAAAGGGAGAGAGAAATAAAATGTGTTGCAAACACAGTGTTTTAATTAGTTTATTCTGCGAGTCGCTTTTATCTGACGTATACTTTGCGGATTCCCATTTATTTAAACAGCCCCTCTCGATCGGCGTCGAGCAAGGAAGGGAGGCGAGACGCGCGCTGCACCTCTTCGTTCCCTTTAGGAGAAACCGAAAGGCTGCCGGGCCCCAGAGTCGAGCTCACAGGCCCCGTGTCCTCTAGACCATGATCAGCGGACTGAGGTTTTGGTGATCCTGAAAGCAAATGGACCAGAACGCCCAGCGGAGGCAGAGAAGACGGAGAGGAAGAAGAGGAGAGGAAGGGGAGGAGGTTTCTTCCTCCAGGGAACCAAAAATAACGAAGGCTGTAGTACATGCTCGGCTAGGCGACAACCTCCAACGCCTTCCCTCCGGGCTTCGTCTCCCCCCATCAGCACCCTACCCTCGCGCGACCACAAGCAGCAGCCCAGGTTCCCCCACCCCAGGCCCTCTTGGGTCTCCATGTAATAGTACACATAAGCAGCATATATGTTTGGATGGAACTTTTAAAACAACTGCAAAGATCATTTGATAATAACCAAAATAATTCATTTAATATGTGGTTAGAAATCAGAATTCAGAAAATTAATATCACAGAGTATATGTACAATATGTTTTCTCCATTTTACTTTCTTTTAAAGTATCTTTTTTACATTAAATTATTTGTGATGGATCTACATTATAAAAACAGTCAAAATTAAATGATATATGATGATTAGTAGAGTAGTGCCAAGCCAGTTTCTCGAGCAGTGTTCCTCCCACATTTTCTGAGCATTACACTCAAAATAATGATTTTAACCTACCACAGCTGTAGAATATCAACATAGCTCAAGAAATGAAGCTCATATATAGCTCGTCTTGTGTGTGTGTGTGTGTGTGTGTGTGTGTGTGTGTGTGTGTAGGGGAGTTATGGAATTGTGATACTAAGAATAATAATAAACCTCAAATTGTTAACAAGTGATCTTCAAAATTGCTTTAAAGGGTCAGAATATAAGCAATATTAAATGGAGTCCTTGATCTGGAAGACTATACATTGCAGAAGAAGACAAAAGTAGAATATGATGGGAGAAGCCACTCCCCAAATTGGGAAAATAATGAACTCAAGCTGATTGGTTTCTTGCTCATGAAAAGATACTCCTCTATAAAAGTTCCATTTGGGTATTCATCCCAGCAAACTCCAGTAACATATCTGGATTGTAAAATACATAACCAAGTGTCATGTTAAAAAAATAATAATAAAGAAGCTCTGATAGTTACCCCAAACATCAAGTAATCGATATAATATTAATGAAAAATTTATTCTAAAACTTCAAATCGTAGCTTTTGTTTTACAGGTGTTAAAATGTTTGCAGGTCCATGTGCATGACTCAGTCATGGTATTATTTACTCATATCTCCTCCACAATACTTGTCAGTAATGTATCGCTTTTGTAAATTAAAACAAAGTTTTGCTAAGAAAAAAAACAGGTTATGTTTCAAATCACTCTGCAACTTCATTTTGCCCCATCTCCTTCTGCCTTCTGCAACTTCAGGGAGATATCTGCATGATCCCTGGGCAGCTCTGTTCCTTGTAATTATCCAGAACCTAAGGGGTTTAAGGTCCCCCTCACCAGTCCTGGGAGTCCACCTAGGGTATGATGGGAGCAGCAAAAAAATGTATTCCTGTGGAACAATTCCAAGTCAGAGGAAATGCCTCCCCATTTCCACCCCCTTTTCCTTTTTTCTGGAAGTAGGTCAATACTAGGTTGAGAAAGATGGAGAGAAGTGGTATTGGAACAGTCCTTTTCTTCAAGTAGCTCCATCCCTCACTGTTTTCCAATGGAAATTTTGTTCTATAACAGCAAAAGTGTAGCTTTTTAGTTGAAATAAAATAAATGGGACAAGGCTCAGGAGCAAATCATTTCTTGACTAGATGCTCTTGGTTCCTTCCACCTCAGACCAGGGCATGGCAAGGGTATAGAAAGCAGATAATGCAGGAGTTGAAAGTGAGGTATTCATGTGAACATCTGGTGGGCAAAAGGAACAGCTAGGGATAGCACTCTGGAGTAGTGACCCAAAGTTTAATGTCAGAGCACACTAACTTAGTGTTATCTTAGACTTAGGTAGTGATGCCAGGGCTAATAATGTAATCCTGGAAAGATTACAGAATGGAAGCAAAGGGGCTCCAGATAGTGATCTATTCTAGCTTACCAATTTCCTTATTAGAATCACCTAAAGAGCTTTTAAAAATAGTAATATCTCACCCCTCCTTAGACCAAGTGAGTCAGAATCTCTGGGGTGGGTCTTGGCACCTGAATGTTTCAAAGATTTTTCAGGAGATTCCAATTTGGAGTCAGGGTTTCCAACCCTGGGAACCCTGGCTCCACTCTCTTGCTTCTGGGGTAGAAGGCAGGCAAGTTCTCCATCTCCCAAATTTGAGGTGTGACAACTGAAAAAGAAAGCTAGATATTGCAATTTAATTCCCTAATTGAGAAGCACAAATAAAAAAGAGCAGGCTGGATTTAGAGCTTTTAAGTGTGCATAAAAGAAAAGGGCCCCCCTCTACTCCTAGGGGATGTGTTACAAACTGGGGAGGACAGGCAAGTGTGTAGCAATGTCACAGTGGTTAAGGAGTATATAAACCACTGAGGTAGCTAGTTTGCATCGGTAGGTAATGGAGGCTCCCTTGGTTTCAGAAATATTTAGGGGTTAATGCCACTTCAGGAAGATGGAGGGAGAGGTTAGAAATAAAATTTTTTGAGCTTTTTGTAAAGTTGGAAAAAGGTATTTAGGTGATGGGGTAGAGGGGTCTTCTGGAGTGTTCTTGAAGCCACTGAGATGAGGTAGGTTTGGCCCTTGTAACTAGTACTGAGGCAGTGGGGAAAAGTGTGTTTTAGCCGCCCCCCCCTTTATTTAATAGGTAAATAGATAAGAACTTTTATTGAGAACTTTGTGATGGGGTGGGGAAACAGAAGGAGAAAAACTAATGTTTACTGATAAGATGTGCTTCAAGAGGCCGTTGGTTCTGAGGAAAACTTGACCTTTAGCCTTGGATGGCTGCAGAGGGGCTTCTGCACAGCTGATATTGACTGAAGCCTGTGTGTTGAGGTCAAGAGAAGAACAGGGCTGGGCACATAGACCACAGGCTCTGAGAACTCCAGTTGACTATCATCAAGGGCCCATCTGGGGTGTTCTTGCTCAAATCAGGCTCCTCGATACTTGAAGGACTGTCTGTTAAATGAGAGAAAAGGGGAAAGAGGGTAAGGCACAGAGGTTTTGAGGGGCCAGGTTGGCAGTGTGGAACTTGGACTTTGTGGGAGAAAGGGAAGGTGTCCTTGGATGCATATGGGCTGAACAAATTAGGAGAGGATGCACAAGGAAGCCCCCAACCTCTGGTTTCAATGAGGTAACAAGAGGTTAATACACTGGACTTCAACCTGCGATGCATGGGGTCTCAAGGTCCACAGTGAATGGGTCCTCAATGTCTGCAGTGTACCTGACCTTGTGGTTGATAGTGCACATACAGGGTTTCCTTCAAGAGGTTAAGGGCCTATTCTGAAGGGAGAGGCAGGAGACCTAGTGGGTCGAACACCAGAAGGTGTTAATCCCTGAGTTCTAACTCCCTCCCCAACCTTCCAAGAGCTTAGGGTTTCTCTAAGCTGTGCCAGGAAGGGGGGTCCCTTTAAACTTCATGTCCTCCACAATATTCTCACCAAGATGGCTCCTAGGTGTCTTGAAGAAAAATGGCACCCTCACTGAGCTGGAACAGGAATGTCACCTGGGCCTTTCTTGGGCTTGCCTTTTTTCTTGGCTTTGCTAGTGTGACCCGGTCACCAAGCTGGTTTTCCACAAATGGCACCTGAGGAAAATCCTAGGTGAAGTGCAATCTACCAAAGCTTAGTCAGAGGGGACAAGAGTTGAGGGCAGGCGGAAATGTTACCTTAAAGACAAATTCCTGATAGGGCTAGAATTCTGGAAGAAAGAGGACAAGCAGAGGCAGTAGCTGGCCAACTGGGTTTATGGGAACACACTGGAATATTTGTATTGATTTACTCTTATAGTTTAAAGGAGGGGCACTTAGGTATGGTTCCTAAAATCCTAGTCCAAATGTACTGGCTGATAGCATTTGTCTGTGGGGAAAAAGGAAGAGGAGTGTTTCTGGGAGAGAAAGAGGAGATGGGTGAACTCCAGGCCTTCACTGAGAAAAAGCAGTTGAATTGGGGAAAAGTCCACTCTCCCCAGTTCTCTCAGGCCTGGAGAATCTGGGTCACTTCCCTCAGACTTCCTGAAGGCAGGCTGCTTATCTACCTTAGCCTGGACTCACAGGCCTTGCTTGGTTTGGCCCCAAAGTGTTCCCTCAGGGCTTAGTCATGCAGAAAGGGTGAATAAACTATGTATCTGTAGCCAAAGAAGAAAGACAATAAAACCACCCTTAGGGTCAGAGGTTGTTTAGTCACAGATTGAGATATTCACAACACTTTTTCCTGTCTCCTCTCTCCTTACCCTTTCTTTCTCCCACAGGTTCATTCTCCCTTGATTCTTTACTTTTGCCTTTCTCCAAAGCCAAAGTTATCCTCATAAATAATTGAGGTGTGAGGCTGAGAAAAATTATGTCATGCATAATGAAGCTTGAAAAATAGGAAAATGTTGGTGGATAAAGTCCACCAATTAAGAATACCTAGCCTCTGTTGAGGCTGCAGTCCAATCTTAGTTGAGGGCTCGACAAACTTTTTCTGTAAAGGGTCAGATAGAAAAATATTTTAGGCTCTGTGGATCACATTAAGTCTCTTAATCTCTCCCTCCACCCCTTCCTTCTCCTCCTTTTTCTACTTTTCTAACCTTGTAAAGATTAAAACACATATTCTTGGCTCCTGGGATCATACAAATACAACAGGCTATGGGCCAGATTTGGCTTGAAAGTTATCAAAGCACATTTAAACTAGAAGTTACTCTAATTCTCACCCACTCTGTCTTGTTTGGGGTAGAGGAAAGAAAAGGAGAAGGAAGGCACACATGCTTTGTTTTAATATGAAAGCCCTTTCTTCCCATCCCCCAACTAGGAAAGAACTAAATGAGTGACTGTAAACCAAATGTAAAAAGAACAGGCAGTTCAATTTTACAAAATGCCATTTCTGAACTATATGAAGTTTCTTGGGAGTTGAAAGAGCTGGGAACAACATTTTTTAGGTGGAATTCTCATTCTCAATTTTGGCAAAAGATAAGAGAATTCAGGTGATGCAGTTTCTGCCCCAGAGAGGAAGGGAGGAAGAAGAGGGAATGGTGGAATAGGCCCAAACCAGGGAAATGGAGCTTGACAACATATGTTTGGAGGGGGCCCCAAACCTAGGCACCAAGGATGAGAGTCACTGCCAGAAACCATTATGTGGTGCAGAGGTAACTTTGGGTGTAGAATCCTGTCTTAAGGCAGAGAACTGAATGAGCAAATACCTCAGGATAGTCAAATGCTTCTCTCCACTTGTTTTGGAGCTGAAATTATTACATTTTAGAACCAATGGAACATTTTGAAGCTAGAAGGAACTTGGGGTCCTGGATAAATGTGTGCTCCAGAATGTTAGGCTACCTTCACACCCCAAATCCATTCTCCAGGTCTCTGGGAAGAACGTGTGAACACAAATCAAATGCATAATTGCATATTTCTTCCTCTGCCTGGGTCCCCCTCTCTCCTTGCCTGGGCACTCTTCACCTAAAAGGGGTTCTGATTCTAAAGGAAAGGGATGTCCTCTTCCAATGTAACTTCTGATACCCAAAGCCACTGCCAGTGTACTTTAGAGCCTGGAGGCTACCATCTAGGCACTCCCAGAGTAGTAAAGGTACTCACTGGTAGCAGGACCTGACTGGCCAGGACCACAACTCACCATGAGCCTTGCACCCAGACTTGGCTGGTTACTGAGCACTGTCCACCTCCCAGGGTTTCACTACATTTCCTATATTTCCAGGTCTCTCTTCATAATCCCAAACTGGATTCTGGTAACTCTAGTTCCACTCCCTCTTTTCCTTCTCCAGGTTCAACATTATTTATTTCAGCCTGTGTCACTGAAGTTTAAATTATATATATATATAATGTCTACATCTACACAGCCTTGATTGACAAGTACAATGAAAATGTCTCATTCCTATGTGGTTTGCATTTCATTACACTGGGCAGTGATATGCCTTGGACTGCAGAGGACAAAGGCAAAACTGATTTTTAAAAAGAGTTTATTAACATATATTTGTTCATTCTATATTGAATTTTAAAAATATTTAGAACTTATAAAATATTTGTCAAATGGTAGGACTGCGGTGAAAACTCTGATGTACCTGATAAAGCCTAGAGCCCAAATTATGGGTTGGTGAGTGTGTCTGAAGGTTTCAGAGCTCCAGAGATAGATCAGCTCAGCCCCAGAAACCAATTAAGAGCTTAACCTCAGCATCAAAATAAAGAGGAGTTAAAAACGCATTCCTTTCCTAGCTTTCTGTCCCCTTCATTTTTTATTGCAATTTGCAGTTTTTCTTTTAAAAAAGATCTGGGACTCTGAAGAGAAGGTGGGGATTTATATAAAGATAATGTCATTTACCAGGAAAAAAAAGCCAATAATGGTGAATTCGGAGGACATGTTTCAACAAGAAACACTTTGTGCTACATTAAGAAGAGACAGGGGCACCAAATTCTGTGTCTTGGAATAATTCCCTTCCTAGATTCAAAGATTCATTTATTGAAATAAATCAGGAAGCACTGGCAGAACGGAAATCCGCTTGCCGGGTTTAACGGGTCTTTAAAATGTTGCAAGTGTTAGATTGCAAGTCTTTTCTAAATACAAAACAGAAGAAAAGACCGCAGTGTTTCCTTTGGACTTAAAGAAAATTGCTAGGTCTCCGACTTAGGATAGTTTCATGCCGGGCACAGAAAATGTGTTTAGAAAAAAAATCCTGCCTGATAACACAACGTGCTGTGTGTATTTGGGTTTTTAGGGGACTGGAGTGAAGAGTAAAGTGCTGGGTTATACAGAGAAACAATCTCTCCTGCCCCTCTGGACATTGTTTCCCTCCTGCTTCTCCAAGATGAATCTCAAAATTCGGGTTGAAAAGCTTTGCTCATTTAGAATGATCATTTTCTCTGATTTTATTTTTTGGTTCAGATTTGGGCATGAAAATAAATCTTTTTCCTATTTACTGTTTGAACTCAGTGTGAGGGAAAGGATCCCATTATATTTCCTATACATACAGACATGTGGATATTTAGACCAGACCACATACAACTGGGGGATGCATAAAAGAGATTTATTGTTTAATTTATGCCGCCTAATACACATGTAAACCCCAGTAAGCCAAAGCTGCCAAGAGAGCGTCGGTTATAGCATAAAATAAGAACCACGACCCCTGGGTTCAGGCCTCCCAGCCCAGTGAGTCCTTTCCCCACCTGAGAAACGGAGAAACTAGAGCTCTCTTCTACCTTGCCCCAGCCTGTGTGCAGGAAAAACTTTTCTGTGTTCTCCTCTTTCAGTCACCAATCTGGTCTCAGATTCTGCCCCTGAAAGCCCCCTGTCCCCTGAAGTTGTTCCTAGGGTCTCCTCGGAAAAGCAAGTTGAGGGGTGGGGGCTACAGGTAATCAGGGAAATTTCCCGTTATTATTATTGAGTTATGGGAGTGGTTTAAAAGGGGCGGCTTTGTTTTCACATTCGGTAACTTCTTATATCTGGAGATATTTCGCTTTCTATCGTGTTCTAAGGATCAGGGTTCCCACTACCCCAAAAGGAAATCTCCACGTCAACCAAGTGAAATAGAATTCGAAATGACCTGCCTCTGCCTTTCTGTTCAGAAAGCCAGCAGCCTCATCTTTTTAGGGGCATCTGGGGTCCCTGCGACCCTCCAAGCGGTGACATTCCCTCAGAGTCGCACCCTCTGGTTGGGCTGGGTTGCCCCAGGAAGGGCTCCACCTCCCGGGGTTTTGGCCTGGCTGAACTGACTCACGTCGGCCCCTTAACAAGCATCTCCCCTCCCCAGTTCTCGGTTGATGATCTAATTGAATTATGCCTGTTTTGTTCCAGTGACTACAGAGCACGTGCTGGAGGCAATTAATTATCTGAATGTGGCCATATCAAAACGGACACTGGGCACTCGGTCAGAGGAAGCAGCGTCCCCCAAAGGGCCAAGTTGGGCTCCTTCGGCCGCCCTGTTTCCTCAGTCTCTCGTCCCTCTGTCCGCCCAGAATCCGAAACACGCAAGGCCCCTGGTTCTCAGGATACCTGGCGGGGCTCCTCGAAACCCTTGGCCCAGTTAGGGCTCAACATCCACTGCCTCCCCACCCCGGAGCCTTGAGAATTGCTCTCCTCAGGACCGGTACTGAGAGGAAATCCATACTTTTTGAAACAAACAACTGGCTCTGGGTCTGTGGGGGTTGGTGGGAGAAGAAGAAAGGTAAAGGGAAGGAAGAATATAAAGGGGAAAGTGAAAATAAAGCAGAAAAAGAAAGAAAAGCAATCCTCCCTTTTTGTAAACCTGACTCCAGGGAATTCATTTGCATGATTTAGGCGTATTTGTTCTACCGTGAAGCCGCCTCCCTGTCCCCACCCAAAGAAACCCTCTGCTGAGCAACAATGAAAGCGCTCTAAGAGCGCCATTTCTCAACAAACGCAATAATTTAAGTTACCAGTGAACTCACCTTCCAACCTGTGGAGAGAGCTCTGGATGTAGAGGGAGAATTGGGGTGAGTTTGATGGGAGGGGGTGACTATGGTAAGTGTCGGAAAGAAGGTGAAGTGTTGGCGGGCCAGGCAAATCGGGGGGCAGGAAGTGAAAGGCTGCAGTTATAAAGCGCTGCTTGAGGCGGTCTCTCCAAGCGTCTCTGAACTTGATCAGATATTGTTTCCTACAGAGAGATGGCGGCCAGGCTATGAGGCAGCCTCAAGGTTCAGACTTTGGGGCTTGGCCCTGTTAGGGGTGTGACAATCATAGCCATCCTTCTCTCCGCGTTTTCTTTCCACTCTCACTCTCCTGCATTGTCTGCAAATGCCCTGCCAGACAAAAAATGAGTGGATTTATAGCCTTGTCTGAACCTGGTCATTATGTCCAGAAAGACCTTACACCAGACAGGAGGGCAGAGTTATCCCACACATAACCCTGGAAAGTAAATCCTTAAGGGGTAAGGAGTCTCCTTGCTGCTCCGGTAGAAGTAAAAGAGAGCAAAGCCTTAGCTGTTCAGAGGGGTAAAATTTCACCTCAGTATTCATTCCTGCCCCCCACTTTTGCTTTTGAAAATGCTGAGAATTGTTGAGAATTCAAAGCTAATTAGCCCTGTGGTTTGAAACCTGCATGGATCCTGTTTGTTTCGTTGAGTTTGCTATGTAGTATATTTAGTTTGCTGTGTGCATGTTTTGTGTACACCGCCTAAGTGTACTTTGTATATATTTAGCATTTATGTTTGTGTGTGCCTTTGCTATGTTACATGCGTGTATTTAGTTTCTTGTGTGTCTGTTTACTGTTTTGCGTGCAGTTTGCTGTGTTACTGGGTTATGTGCTTACTGTCTAGTTCTGTGCGTGTTTAGTGTAGTGTGTTGGTGTTTGCCGCGCTGCGTGATGTTTCCTGCTTCCCGCGTATGTTTAGTGTGTTATATGTGTTTTCTGTGTTTGTCTGGTGTGTCGTGGGGGAAGGGGAGCAGCGGTGAGTTTAGCCACTACTCACAAACTAGACTCAACGCTTGGTTCAGAAGGAGGAGAGATCAGCTCTAACTGTAATCATTTCTCCTTGTTTGGGTATCCGACGACCGACAGCAGCTCAGGACACAGAGGGTGAGCAGGCTAGTCTCAGTCTGGAGTCTCTGGACCATCAGGGCCCACAGTGGCGTGTGGGAAAGACGCAGGTAGTGGGCGGTGAACGTGGAACAGTTGCGCTTGTCCCGGGATCGGCGCCCTGCGGCCACCGAGGAGGCACAATCTCGGGGTGGCGAGGCGCCGCGCCGACGGAGGGAACGATCCTTGAAGGGCAAAGAGTTCATTTGGTCAAAGCGGGTGCAGTACGCGCGAGGGGTGCTTGCACCCTTCGGGACGGAGTGAAGACGGGAAGAGGCCGGCCTCCGCCCCGCGGGTCGCTGGCTGGAACCTGGCTTCAGTTCCCGACAGCAGCGCTAGCCTGACCAAGTCCGCTCGCGCGCGCCCAGCCTCAGCAGCCTCACCTGCCAGGCGCCCGGCAAAGACCCAATCAGAGGTCGCTCGGGGGAGGCTGCCATGTTCCCCACTCCGCTCTGCCAATCAGTTTGGTGGCGGCCAATGGGCTTCAGGGCCGGGAGTCAGGTGACTGCTGGCCAGCTGGCTCCCTATTGGCGCGCGCCGCGCGGTCTCCCGTTCGGTTTATGTGAAAGGAGTGAGTGATTGACTTTATCAGTCCAAGGACATTACACTGGAGGCGAAGACGCTGGGACTCGCGCAGCTAGCCGCACGGACCCAGCCTTCCTCCTGTCCGCCGCCCGTCCGCTATTTACCGCAGCCCAGCCCGGAGGCCGGTGTGGAAGCAGCCTACTGGCCCCACGGCTGTGCTCTCCGGGAAAGGAGGGGTGCTTGGGACTGGACTGGCAAACTCCGCCCTCCACTTGTTATTTTGCTTATTTTTCTTTGTGCGACACTGTTAGTTTGTTAAACCAGATCTAGTTCCAGAATCTTTCTCCTCCCTTCCCCTCCCCTCCTTCTTCCCCCCTCCTCCTCACTCCAGCTCCTTCTACTTCCCTCCTCCCTCCTATCCCTCTGCAGGAGACTCTCGCAGCGACGGAAAGTTGCAGCCCCTGGTACTGCCTTGGGGGTCTCCCGGCAGGGTCCAACCGCCGCCACCCCTCTCCGACTTCAGCACTTCGGAGATCTCCTTCGCCCGCACCCTCGCTCATTGCAGCCGGATCGCTTGTGCCCAGAACGCCCCCCTTCATGACGATGCTCCTGGACGGAGGCCCACAGTTCCCCGGGCTGGGAGTGGGCAGCTTCGGCGCGCCGCGCCACCACGAGATGCCCAACCGTGAAGCTCCGGGCATGGGACTGAGTCCCTTCGGGGACTCGCCCCACGCCGCCGCCGCTGCAGCTGCCTTTAAGCTGAGCCCCGCCGCGGCTCACGATCTATCTTCTGGCCAGAGCTCCGCGTTCACGCCACAGGGTTCAGGTTACGCAAACGCCCTGGGCCATCACCACCACCACCACCATCACCACCATCACCACACCAGCCAGGTGCCCAGCTACGGAGGTGCCGCCTCCGCCGCCTTCAATTCCACGCGCGACTTTCTGTTCCGACAGCGCAGCTCCGGGCTAGGCGAGGCTGCCTCAGGTGGCGGGCAGCACGCGCTCTTCGCCGGTTCCGCGAGCAGTCTGCACGCTCCGGCTGGCATTCCCGAGCCACCAAGCTACCTGCTTTTTCCCGGGCTACATGAGCAGAGCACCGGGCACCCGTCGCCTACAGGGCACGTCGACAACAACCAGGTTCACCTGGGGCTGCGCGGGGAGCTGTTTGGCCGTGCAGACCCGTACCGCACTGTAGCCAGCCCGCGCACCGACCCCTACACGGCCGGCGCGCAGTTTCCTAACTACAGCCCCATGAACATGAACATGGGCGTGAACGTAGCGGCCCACCACGGGCCTGGCGCCTTCTTCCGTTATATGCGGCAGCCCATCAAGCAGGAGCTGTCGTGTAAGTGGATCGACGAGGCTCAGCTAAGCCGGCCCAAGAAAAGCTGCGACCGGACCTTCAGCACCATGCACGAGCTGGTGACACATGTCACCATGGAGCATGTTGGGGGCCCGGAGCAGAACAACCACGTCTGCTACTGGGAGGAGTGCCCCCGCGAAGGCAAGTCCTTCAAGGCGAAGTACAAACTGGTCAATCACATTCGAGTGCACACAGGCGAGAAGCCCTTCCCATGCCCCTTCCCTGGCTGCGGAAAAATCTTTGCCCGCTCCGAGAACCTCAAGATCCACAAGAGGACCCACACAGGTAAGGGGAAAGGCAGGCGGGTGCGGGATTCACCGCGGCACTGCGCCGTGGATCCGACATTTAGCAAGAGGGGTGAGGGCCAAAGAGAGGGGCGGTGCCCCTCCAGGGCCTTTGGGAAAGGAAGCGCTGTCAGTGTCCCTCCACCTCTAGCCTTTCCCGCCCCGCGGCGCTTTTGCCCACTTCTAACTTCCTGGGCAGACCGCTCTGTGGTCTCTGGAACTAATTGGAACCTTCTCGCGCCCAGGAACAAACTAGAGCCGCCTCTTTTTTGTCTGCCTTTCTGGGTTACTATGAAGGGACTCCGAATGTGTTGAGAGCGTATTGCTTACAAGCGATTTAGCTTTCGGCACACATTCGGGAAAGGCAACCATAGAAATGCTAATGAAAGCTAACTTTCGGTTACTTCCGCTCTTTTTTTACCCCTTTTTATCCGTGATTGGCACATCTACTAATTAAATGGCTGATACTTTTGTTAAACTATTTTTATTTGGAGTTGCAGGTTCAATTCAGTCCTACGGGAGGAGGAAAGCTAACGTAGAAAAGGCATCACAGTTTCGTGGCTTGCTCCGAACACCTTGTAAACTGGAGTCCCTGGATTTATATAGTTTTCTTTTTGAACGTTAAGTACGACGAACCAAGCTTTTAAATACTGGGCTTAGCAAAATCGCTGCTTTTGAAAGAGGCAAATTAACAGGTACAAAGAAGGAACTGAACGGGATTGTCCCGTCCCCGCTCCATTGTGCCGCCCGGGATTGGTTACATCGCCTAGGTAGTGGCAGAATTTGGCCGCGTTGGGAGCCCTGGGCCGGGTAGGGTGGAACCACAACTTAGAGGAAACTTTGGACGAGCCCGGGGCTTTAGGTTCCTGCGCGAGAACAAAGGGACCCGCAGGTTTTGGGCCAGCCCTCCCCACCCCGCCCACCACTCCCAAACCAGTAGACTTAACCAGCACTCTCCATTTTTCTCCAGGGAAAAGAGATGCTACAGCCGCCCCCAGTTGGCGCTCCCTCTCCTGGAAGATCGCCGGGCTCCCGGGCTCCCGCTGCTTTGCTCTAGGAAGCTCCCCGCCCTGACCAAATTTCCCCCCCTTTGCGTTTTTGCCTTTTGCAGGTGAGAAACCTTTTAAATGTGAATTTGAAGGCTGTGACAGGCGCTTTGCCAACAGCAGCGACCGCAAGAAGCACATGCACGTGCACACCTCGGACAAGCCCTATATCTGCAAAGTGTGCGACAAGTCCTACACGCACCCGAGCTCTCTGCGCAAGCACATGAAGGTAATTACCTCTTTATTAGCGGTCGGCGGTTTATAAACACTAGGCCTGATACCGGGCGGCGGAACGGAAGCGCCCGTGCTACCAATCCTGTATCCTCCACCTTAAATCCGATTTGCTCCAGCGGTGACACCTTGAACCCATTTTGGGAACCCGGAGGGGGGCGGGGGAGAGCGCTGTGGGGAGGAGGAGGGAGCGGAGGGAACAATCGGATTTTTACTGGGAAGCTCTAACGGAGCTCGCAAGGGCTTGACGTTGCCGTGGCCCCCTCTTCCCAGCTCAGCCCGCAGTGGGAAACAAGAGTGCCCGCGCGGAACCCGGGGGTGGGTGGTTCATTCTCCGGTTTTGGCTTCCCATAAAACAATAGGGCCAAGAAGCGAGGTCTGATTCCCACGAAGTTGTCTGAGACCTCGCAGCACCTAGGGCGCCGGTGCCACCGTTTCTCTGTACCTGCTTTCCCAAGCCAAACTGGACTTGGTGAAAACTGGGCCAGAAGTATTTTATAGGTCCCCAAAGACCATGTGCTTATCCCACTCTATCCGCTCAGAAAACATTTTTGAAGGAGCATGAATAATACAGTGCTTTATTCCTTTTCGTATTCCAATAATACGACTGAAACTATTTTGTTGGTGAACATCTCCGAGTTTTCTAGACATTGGTAATATGGAAATTAAAAACAAGCAGACAAAATCAGCAGCGTTTCTCTTTAAAGTGGGTCACTGGTCGGTCTTGCTCTTAAAGTGCTCAAATTCTGCTCTTGTATTTGCTTGCACAATGCCAGTTGGAACTATATTCATTATAATATATACATGTTAATTTTAGGTTCATGAATCTCAAGGGTCAGATTCCTCCCCTGCTGCCAGTTCAGGCTATGAATCTTCCACTCCACCCGCTATAGCTTCTGCAAACAGTAAAGATACCACTAAAACCCCTTCTGCAGTTCAAACTAGCACCAGCCACAACCCTGGACTTCCTCCCAATTTTAACGAATGGTACGTCTGAGGACAAACACATACAAAACCCTGTTAACCATAGAATGGAAAAAATGCATTTTAAAAAGAAAACTGAGGCCAATTAAATGGAATTGGAGTTTTAAGGCAAGAGGCCATACATACGGCTACATCTTGTTAATTGTAATTGTCCAGGAATGTTTCTGGGTAAGATCCAAAAGTAGTTGTGCCCTTTTCTCAGGATTAGGAAATATGTTTTGGCATTTGAAGAATTTTAAAAATATTTTCACTGCTTTCTCTCCCCTTTCTCTTGCTCTCTGCATACCCCATTCCTAAACTCCTTCAGTTCATTTTAACACTTGTCCTGTTTTTTGAGAGGAAGTTACAGAAAGCTCTGTGGTGGTGATGTTAAACTGATGGAAATTCTTCGCCTTAGTGGTGATTGTTTAAACTCTCACAGTCTTAAACCGTGCCAAAGTCCTGTTATGTCTTGAACTTATCCTCAAAGCATTACTCTTGTGAATGTATTTTTGTCTAAGGGGGTCAAAACTGTTGTTCAGTATTTTTTTCAGGCTGGGGATGTGATGTTACTTTACAGAGATTGTGACATTTAGTATACAGTTGCGTTTTGTAATAATTTTTTTTTTTTGTAAATACATATCCATTGATGCCATATTTATCGTTGTAATTTAATTATTGCTACAAGTGCCGGGAACTGAACAATATTTAATGGATAAGTGTTTTCTAACAAATTCTGTACAGATTTTGATTATAACTGCTTTAGCATTAAATTTTATTGTTTTGAAAGAACAAAATTTACAATTTTTGAACCACTGACTCATTTCTCTTGTTTTGTAACAGCCTCCTAAAGAGAGGAGACACAAGCAAATGAATCTTGTTTGTTGGTATTTATTACTCAGATCCCTTTTTTAATTGTTAAATTATTTTTCTACTGCGGTATGGATTCCTTACAGTGTCATTTTCCATCTGGTAAGATCACCCTTTCTTTATCTCTAGCTTAGATGGTTCTTTAACTGCTAGTTTAAATGTGTTTATCCCCGATTTTCGGCATGCAGATCAAATATTACTGATCAATTCAGTTAGTAGCCATGACATCTCAATCTTATACTTAAAGACTGAGAAGCTGGATTTAATCATCCCTGCCCTACATATATAAACACAAGGTAACCTAATGAGTTTTATGTCCCTTAGTTTTTTATTACCTTACATAAAAATGAACATCGTGGCAGGATGCATGTCCATCTATTCTATTGCGTGATCACCCATATACTTATATATGTTTTTATCTATGACTTATCTAATCTGCCTATCAAGTCTATTTAGCTATCTATATATTTTCAAAAGTAAGCCTATGTCTGAAACAGTGGTGATGAGTAAGACCAATTGAGCTGTGCTTACTTATGGTTAAAGTGCTTCTTAAAAAAAACACCATAGTCCATTTACAATTTTGGAAGGCAAAGGCTGATTTGTTTTGCTGTATATAGTTCAATTCATAATTTTCAGTTATTCATAACATTTTTATAGCGGTGTAATAACTGCAGCAGTTCTGAAATGATATTGTGAGAAGAAAATACATTTGCAAAATATGTATTTTTAAAGTTCATGGTTTGTAGGCAAAGATGTTAAGAGCATTGTTTCCATTAAAATCAATAACAATGAAAAATGGTTGTTTGCTTTGTAATAAAATATTAACAATCCATTTAATCTTCAGCGAAGCAACTCATTTGGACAAACAGCTTTTTACAGTTGTTATATGAAAAAGAAACTGCTTACTATTTTGGGAGGTTGGAGTGGGTAGAGTATTAAGACTTTTTTTACTAACTTAGGGTGCTGTTTAATATTGAGAGCCCAATCTCTGCATGAATAATCAGCTTGTAAATCAGTAAATAGAATGGTGGAGATAAGGAATTTAGAAACGTAATGAATAGGCTTAAATACCCCCCTTCCCTTGAAGGGACAATGCTCTAGGTTTTTTGGTGGCAGTCAATTTGATATTATACATAATCATTTTGAATTCTAGAATTTTGTTTATTGTTATTTTTGAAGAAATAAAGTCTTGGCACATCCTATTTATGTTATAACATTTTTGTATTTGGTGCCTGAATTTTTTAATGTTTAAATAAATAAACCTTAACTTGAAGTGCTCAGAAGTGATGATTAAAATAAATTTCGATTCCATGGATACAGTTGAAGCAGTCTATTTTAAGTTATCTACTGATGTTTGTCAACAGAGAATTATTCACAGTTTCTAATTGCAAATTGCTTTGGATGTAAGTTTTTGTTGGTGGAGAAGGTGGTTTTTTTTGTTGTTGTTTTTTGTTTTTTCACTTTCCTCCACCAGTAGAGAAGGCAAGGGACTAAATGCCTTGAATAGAGATTGAGATGACTTCACAAGTGATGAACAAGTAACCTGGTTAGTTTACCATACCATTCCTACCCCAGACATTCCAGTCTTGACCTTGACATTGAGGGTGCTGGACCAAATTCCTATTTCCGGATTTTTCCTTCACTTCAAAGAGTGTTTGAAATGCTCAGAAAATTTTCAGAAAGTGTATATTCATAAGATTGGCTGAAAATGTGTTCAAACTAAATTATAAATAGTGTTTTTCTTCTGAAATAATGATTGAACTTCAACGGTTTACTGTTTTCTTCATGAATTCCTTCTCCACCCTCACCCCAATTTAAATGGGAGCAGAGTGATGGGTTGGATGCAAGATTTTCTCAGAAACTTGCTTCTCCTCCCCCCCCCTCCCCGCGTTACATATATTAAATATCTCCTTAGGAGGCATAAAGAAGAATTTTGTCTTTCCTGATTAAGCTTGAAATTATTCTATCAGAATTTTTACAGCAAAGCATTGCATCCTAATAGGGGGAAATGTCAATTAACAATGATGATAACCAATATTAAGATGATGTGAAAGTTTTGGTCCTCTAATTTAGATATAGATAATATTTGTCAAATAGTCTATGTCCTCTGCCCTTGTCATTTTTTTGCAAAGAAAATCTTAATTTAGTAGAAAACTTTTCACAGATTTTATTCCTATAATCTGACTGTGGGAGTGCACATTTACATTCTTAAATTTTTAGAAAATATTTTAAAAGAATAAGCAACTCCCTCCTACTCCGCAACAAACAAAGCCTTTCAACCGTAAAGATGGATCAGCTGGAAACCATGAATGTTGTTTGGGCTCTAAGTGATATAGCAATAATTTCGTTCTTGCTCCTCCTAAGACCTTTGTTAAAAGTCTATTATCTTCCAAAATGGGTGGTTTAGGTTAAGATTTCCACTGTTGGGTGGGGAAGGGGGAAGTGTATATTCCCAGGTAGACAGAAATTTGGGCTTTATCCAGTTTGGAAGGTTAAAGATCAGGGTCCAGGCTAAGCAAGGCAGTCAGTCTTAGCTGCTTCGAGCGTCGGAGAGGCAGCAGGGACAGCCTCTGCTGACAAAGCCTCCCAGGAAAGTTGTGTTCAGGACTTCTTTGCCCCTCCCCCCTTGTTGCCCCCTGCTGTCTCCTTATCCCCTGGCTCTCTCTTCTCCCAATACACCGCCTGCCGCAACAAACGAAGAAAGTCTAAGGGCCTCTTTCTACCCTCCAGTCTATAGTCGGGATTTGTCCTGAGATGAGACCAGGCGTTCTGGAAGTCGGAGCGCCCAGTTTCCTTGTACACACCAAGTTCTCGGAAGTCCCTGTCGAATCTCAGACCCGGGGAAGGGGGAGAGGGGACCTTATTTCCTCTGGTCAATTCTATTGCGGTCTGGGCCCGCTGACCCTTTGACCTCCACCTACAGGGCCGTTGGCGGCCATAAGCTGGCGGTCGCCGGAGATGCGAGGACGCTTCGCGACCCATCGCCTCCCGGCCTCATTAGGCCTCCTGGGCTGTAAAGCAGGAATCAGCTGCTGCCTAATCCGGACCTGGGGTCAATACGAGCCCAAACAATGGTGAGCTCCGAAGGCAACAGCGTAGCGTTGGCCACAAACTTTGTGGTCCATTCATTTTCTTAAGGCGGGGGTGAGAGGGAGCGAGGGAGGGAGGTACTTGTACACCCGAAAACTGTTCCTAGTTCCCGCGGCTCTTAAATGAGTGTCCTCTCCCACACTGCCTTCCAATCTCTTCACAGTCCTAGGATTTGGAAGGGGAGACGAAACTCGGGGTCTGGTTGTCGGCCCGCACGAGGGGCTGTCCACGCGAGGGGAAGAGACTTTGAAGTGAGATTTTAGCGCGCACATATGAGCCTGGCCAGGGCTGGAGCTGTGACCCACTGGGAGGAATGAGGAGGCTCGGCCCGGGCCCGGACCCCGACCCCTCCCCCGCTCCCGGTCGCTCTGGCCTTTTCAAGCCGCAGCCCGGGACCCGCTGTCCCCTCCCCACTCCCCAGCTTTCGCCTCGCGCAGGCGCACACTCCGCAGCCGTCGAGTTGGATTTAGCTGGGAGGTGGTGGGGGGCAGAGTTGAAAGCGGCTTTGCAGCGCCGCGGCCTTGGAAGAGTCGGCAGGGAAGACAAGAGAGGCATGTGGGAAAAGGGGGGTTGCTTTTCGGGCGGCTCTGGAGTCGTGAACATGGCGGCCGGATGCGAACCCCCGCGGAGAGCAGCGAAGCTCAGACTGCAGAACTGTCTTGTGGTTTAAACTCCCTTGTTATTTCCCAGCTCTGAGCGCCTCTCGGGAGAATGTGGTTCTTGGAGGCCGAACGCAAAATTGTTAAAAACGGAAGCAAAGTTCTTCCTGGGCATTTTGGGAGCGAGAACTTGGCGAGCCTTCCAGGGGTTGGGGCTCCGAGGGAAACTTGCACATGAAAGCGTCAAACGCCACCGCACCCTCCAGTCCTAACTTAAAATCTCGACGTCCCCATGACTGGGAAATGCCATTTTGAGTTATAGTGCAGGGGTCGGGATTCTACAGCACCTTCCAGTCCCTAAAAATGCCAGTAAGTGGACTGACACTATGTTCTGTTCAAGGACAATGCTGAGGCCCATGAAGGGACCACGTAGGCACCTTGGCCAAAGCCCCGTTTTCTGCATATCTCATTTAAACGTGGGCCTATGAAAAATGGAACTGTCAAAGCTCTTGTGTGTGCTCTAACAGCAGGTGCTCTTATGTTAAGAGAAATAAAAACCCACAATCCCAAAACTTTCATTCAGTTTTGCTTAACTGCCTTAATGCTGCATGTAAAAGAACACCTCTGGTTGCTCTGGAATCTTGACCTCGTCCTTTCTCCGCAGAAAAATGCTGCAGATTCACTAAAATGTGAGATTTAAAATTGTAGTTATTGACCTCCTGGCTCCTCTAGGAAAATAAGTAGCACGAATTCTTTCACGTTGGGTGCTCCTGAAGGCCAACAGCTACACAAAAAGGCAACCTTCTCGGTGCTGACCACTGTCAAGCATTTGCACTCCTGAAGGTGTGGGGCAGTTCCTGTAGGCCACTTTGGGGAGGGCCACAGGTAGGGGGCAGGTCATTAGCAATGCTGGCCCAGATCTGCGGAACATCTGCAAAACAGTGCCTTTATTTGCAGAGGACAATTAATGGGGTTGTCTTTCCTCCTTTTCAGTGCACAAAGAATACAGCTTTGGAGCAAGAATTTGGAATATGCATTTAAGTTGTCGTACTTTGGTGGAAGCCCATGGGCAATTAAAACAAGCATGCTCTGTACTATTTTCTGCCCTTTCTTATGTGTGATTCCTTCAAGTCAAAGGGGCTACAGACAGTTTGGAAACTTATTTTCAAATTGCCACCAAACAGATCTTTCTCTTTCCCTTTTGGGTAAAGTTTCCTTCCTGGGCTCAGTCACTCCTCTCTACCCTATCACTGGACTATGGTATTGACACCTTTAAGATCAAAGGAAGTAGATGGTACCTGCTGTATACTTTATTTTTCCATGTTGTAGTTTGAACCCTGATGTTTTACATTTTTCCTGCTTAAAGCTCTTGATACCCAAACTGGAAAGTTAAAAGTTCATTCACTTGAAAAAGCCTTAACTAGTGGTTAGGCAGTTGTCTCTTTAAGAACTACAGAGTCCACATTGTCTCTTAAATAATTGACTTTAAAATCAAGCTAATTCCTGGTTGGGTAGCAATGTTGGTTAGAGCATCATCCCCAAACACCAAAGTTGGATCTCCTGTCAGGGCATATAGAAGCAACCAGTGACTACATGGGTGGATCAATCAACAGACTGATGCATCTCCCTCCCTCCCTCCCTCCCTCCCTCCCTCCCTCCCTCCCTCCCTCCCTCCCTCCCTCCCTCCCTCCCTCCCTCAAATCAATAAATTAAAATTTTAAAAGAATCAAGCTGAAGATGCACTAGTGAACTGTTTCCCCTGAATATCTGTGGTGTTCTTTGGATTATTTGATATGGTAAAAGTCTGGTTCACTTTCAGAGGAGTTAAGTGAATGGAATTTCTGCAAAACTGGATGAATGATAAAGTGGTAGAACTCATAGTTGTTTGAATGATGACTCCAAAGTGCACTGCTTTTCCCACTGAGGTTTGGTTTCTATGATAACTATTGAAATTTACAGCTTGAACAACACTTAGTTTGCAGAAAGCATTTACATGGGAGAGTGTTCAGAGCATTTGAACTAGTAACTTAACATAAGAGCAAAACTTCTTTGAATAAGATTAGAAAAACTCCTGTTTTGTGTGTGTGTGTGTTTTTTAAAAAAATAAACTAAAGAAAATATCTTTCTTTAAAAATCATCTACCAGCCCGATGGGCATGGCTCAGTGGTTGAGCATTGACCTAGGATCCAGGAGGTCATGGTTTGATTCCTGGTCAGGGCACATGCCCGGGTTGTGAGCTCCATCCACAGTCCGGGGCATGCAGGAGGCAGCCAATCAACAATGACTCTCTCATCATTGATATTTCTATCTCTCTCTCTCCTTCTCCCTTCCTTTCTCTGAAATCAATAAAGATATTAAAAAGCCCTCATCTACCAAAGCAAACAATTTTGTATTGTTTTAATGTGATGGCAGTTCTACCTGTTTACAAATTTTATGAATAGAGAGAAATGGGAGCTTTACAATAACTATAAAAATAGCCTTCACCAGATAGCAGGTGTATAATATTTGATCTTTAATAGGATGTATGTTATCTAATGTGTTTTTTATTAAGACACAGCCTCTGTAAAGACCATTTGACATATAAAGTGTTAAAAATAACAGATTCCATCATCTTTCATTATAAACTAGCATTTAAAACAACACCTAGGAACATTTTATTAAATTCTTCTAAGAGTAAATGTAGCCTGTTTTGAGTTATCTGCAGTTCACTTTTTGTTTTTTTGCCAGTGTTGTCCTGCTTGGTATCCGGGACAGTCTCTAATTCCTGATGAAGAACTTGATACTGACGTTGGTACGCAGCAGCCAGCTCTCCATAACACTACCTATGCTAAATGCAGGGTTAATGCCGAACCTACTGTGCAAGAAATGATTTACTGATGAGGTTTCAAAGAAAACCACATAAAAAAATTTTTTTGATTGTCTGTTACCTTGAAGTGACCATTTAAAAAGTAGTAGCTTCTTCCTTAGGTACAAAAAGACTATTTTGTTCTTTTGGTATATTTCAATCTCTGTTGAGCAATCATTTATGAAATGAAAAAGCAAAAAAGTCCCCACCCCAAATTATGAATTGAAGGATGGAAGTGAAGACTGGTTTGTTTCATTACCCAGTATGTATTATCTCATGCATTGTGTTGATCTTGTTGAAAATCTCTTTCAAATACCTGCATTCCACATGTAGAACTAAAGTGTTTAAAACTAGAAATACAAATGCTTGTTTTATTAATTTCATGTTTGTGTTCAAAAATCAATAATCAGGATCCCTACAACTGTTGTTTGACCTAAATAAACCATTTAAATTATTTTTGTGATTATTATTTTATTACAGTGACAACTATAGCCCCTAAATAACCTTGATTAACCTATTGAATTGCAACAATTTATATTCTACTCACATTTCTCGTGCTATAGCTGGGCTTTCACTGAGCAATAAACTTGGGGGGAAAAAAACACTGATCAAATCCCAACCAACTGTTTTGAGCTCTCAGTATTTTCCTGGAGGGACTCAGCCAGGTACTTGGGAGGTCAGAGGAAGAATTCAGAGTCAAGGATTGATTAGGGTGATTAGAAGGAAAAACTGAAGGAAGGAGTTTGGAGAGAAAAAAGAGCATTTGAACACCACTGTTTGGGTGAAGGAAAGACAAAGATGAAGATATCTCAAAGGAGAAAGGATGGCCGCTGGAGAGGAGAGACATTGCAGCATAGCACATTACATGTACATTATTCAGAAACCCCAAAGTGTTTCATGTGCAAACAACTTTCAACCATTGATTAGAACACTCATATCGAATCATGGAATATAGGTGTTATTAAAACACAAGTTGTCATTAATTAACTGTAATGTTAGACAAGATGAAAACACTTCGGAGAAATTCTTGGAACTTTAGATACTTGATTTCTCATTTTAAATTTAACATCTGTAATCTAATCTGTGAGTGGCCATTATTCTATTTATTTGACATGATCACGCCATGATGAGTTATTATAAAATTGCAGGCTGATAGAGTATATTGATATTGGTTCTTTAGATCCAGTTTTATTAAAATTTCTGCTAAGTACACTGATGATACTGTAATTTTTAAGTAAAGGAAAAACTCATTTCCCTCTGATTTTTGATGTTCATTTATTTTGAGAGTAGGGGTACAGGCAGTCAAGCAAGACTATGATTCTTTGGTTCTTAGCTCCCTAAAGAGTGACATTTTTGCATCCCCCATAACAATGTTAGTAGAATTTTTTGTTTTTAAGTAAAGAAACATGTTCTTTCAGACAGATAGTGAAGTGCTATAAAGGGATTATTTTTAAAAGCCCCTGGAAAGATAAACTACAACGTTGTGTATGAGTCAGCTGCACCATGATAATAATACCTCTTAGGTTTATTCTAAGAATTAAACAAGAAAATGTCCATAAAGAGCCTGGAAGAGAGAAAGAGCCTGGCACAGAGTCAAATGTTAATTCCCTTCTTTTCCTCTTGCAGGTAGCTTTTGTTTTGTCCTTTGAGGAAGTTTCTTATTTTTAATGTTATGGAATATTTTACTAAAAACATATAGTGATTTGTACTGGGGTGCAAATTAATGCTGTTTTCAGAAAATAGGTGGAGAATTAAGGGAATATAAGAAATACAGCATTTCATAAACATAATCACTAGATCAGGCATGTGGGTTTATGAACATAGCTATGAATATTTAAACACATAAAATTAAAATGTTATTAAATGCCTGTTGTTCATTATCTTCCATTGAATACACTTATTCTTAGATAAAAATAAGTTGTGTACTTAAAATCTGTAAACATAGTAATTTAATGGTTTACTTCTAATTTCATAAAACTTTTACTTTAGCCAACAGCCTTATTCTTACTATACTTAAATTAAATGACAATTTTACAATGTGAAAATTAGAATGTGCATTTAACAAAAGATTAAATTTTATGATATCTTAAGTTATTCAGTTTCCCACTATTAAATTTATGTTAGTATTATGCGGGTGAGACTAGAGTAATGAGACTGATTTTCTTGTGGGGTTTGGAAGCTAGTTCTGAAAGCAATTGCCAAAGAGGAGTCTCTGAAATGTTTTGACCAATGTCAGCATCCTTAGAATAAGTTTATGGACTTTCTAAGTAATGGCCTCACTTAGGATAAAAAACCAAAACAAATAGCATCCACCAGTATTATTACTTTATAGCCATACTTTTGGTTTTATTATGTTCTAAAAGGATACCTTGATTATTTTACACTAATAAAATAGAGGCTTGCCTGACTGGGTGCTACTCAGCGGTTGAGCATCAACCTAGAATCCAGGAGACCACAGTATGATTCCCGGTCAGGGCATATGCCCAGGTTGCAGGCTCAATCCCCAGCAGGGGGTGTGCAGGAGACAGCAGATCAATAACAACTCTCTCATCAATGATGTTTCAACTCTCTCTCTCTCTCCCCCTTCCTCTCTCTGAAATCAACAAAGATATATTTTTTTTAAAAATTGAGGCTTGACTGAAAGCATAGAAACGATGTATTTACAGCATTATGAAATGTATTTTTTTCAGTTATAGGTCTATTTATGCAGTAAAACAGAACAAAAACAGCAACATGCTAAGCTCCTCTCAGATGAACTGAGTGGAGAGTATTTCTTTTCTTTCCTCTGATTTTGGGGACCTGGAGTTTGTCAGAGAGTCTGTACTGCTGAATACTTTTTTTTTCATTATTCCTTTCTTCACTTGTTTATAACCTTTGTCTTTCTGATCCTACCCTATTAAATTGGGGGTCAGCCATGTTAAACTTAAATTTTGAGCATGGGTTATTTGTTACCTAGTTAAGCAAGGTTATATTAAATGACCAATTTCAAAACTGATGTGCTGTAGTGGCTCCCATGGCCATATCCTCCCAGAGGTGCACTCATTCCACAGTCCAAAGGATCAAGTCTGTCAGCACATTCTTCCCATAGAACAGGTAAACGGGTATGGGGTATGGGCAGGAAAACAGATTTGTAGATTCTTAGAGAAGTGTTCCTGCTCCTGCTACCATTTATTGCACTTTCTGTAGGGGGGAAAAGTCTTCTTCTTCTTTTTTTTTTTTTTAAATCAGGTCATCAGAAACTTTGTTGGTGAAATGAGAAAAATGTTATTGCCAACAATTCCCTCTATAAGTGGCCCAGAGTCAATAATAGGAGGCTATTTGTGCTACAGATAAATAAATACATTTTAACATTTTGATATAAATCTAATGCATAAAAGTCATTTACAAATAATTCACTAATTTTACCCAGCCAGAACTTACACAGAAAAGCTACACTCATATTTTTGCATCAAATCATCAACAGAGTTTGTAATTTGTTGACCAGCTGATAACATTTCTTTGAAGACTTTACTAGTCTTTACAAAAAATATTTAGCCAGGGTATCCACTGAAATGTGACATCTTATTGGTTGTGATGATAACCCAAAATGGAAGGTGTTTTGTTAACTTTAACATTGACATATTAAATGAAGATGTTCGGTTGAGCAACATCAGTAATTTCAATTGATTCATCAATCACCAGTATCTAGCAGCCATCATGTTTCACTTTGCTAACAAGCTGATATCCCACATGTGATGTCAGCAGCTCTGGTCTTTCAAACAAATGACATGTTTGATAAAGAAATCTTTTCAGAATCATTATACACTTCAGCATTTGTCTTTTCTTCCAGCACAGCATCTGTGCATCTGTTCTATCAGGCACCTATTCCTTGATCATTTCTGAACCTTCCATGGTTTTTGAGACTGATTTGCAGGATGTGAAATGAAGTTTCATCCATTGGATGTTATGTTATTGAACATTGAAACACAATGTTTATGCCCAAGTCACTAGATTTAATCTTGTGAATGAGACTGCCAGAAAACGTTCTCACAAGACCTTCTGATAAAACGTTATTGTGACAGAAATTGAGTGGGGGAGGGAAAAGTAACCCTAATTAAGAAAAACATTGAGGACATCTTTTGTTGTTGTCTTTGCTATGGGTACTTGAACTCACACCACTTTTACAGTGCTGAAAAGCTTCAGAGTTTTAACTGTTCAAATAAAAATTTACTGGTCCAACTGGTTTAAAATGGATGCAATTCATACTTTAGTGAGCCCTGTTTAACTGAATAATTTGCTTATATGCATAAAACTGAGGAAGTCTTAATCTCTAGTTTGCATGTGTCTGGATTGCTTGCATCTGGCTCCATTAGATTCCCTGTAATTGCATATTGACTAATTGCATAATACAGCTATTTGAACACTGAATTTAAGCACAAATGCTTCTATTAACACTGTAATCACTTTGGATAAGTGAATGAATATTTGGAATATAGTGCTTGAAAATCAGAACACAGTGCAATAAGCACTTCCCTATTTTAAAAGAAAAAAAAATTTAGAAAAACTTTGAATTTATAATTAGCCAGTATGGTTTTCTATTGGGCAAATATTCAATCAGAAAGTCAATTGGTAATTGATAAAGGCAAAAACTTGATACAGAATACATATTTTATCAAATCTTCTACACTTGCTTCTTGTAAGTGCTTTAAATTGAACATTTACATATAATATAAATATATTAATTAAGATTACATTATTTTGAAAAGGTAATTATGCATTTGTTTTCAATATGCAATCATCTCTTCAAATGTGTGGCCTTAGGCATTTTTGTTGGGGTGAGGGAGGATTGCTTCTGTAGCCTACACAATTTTTTTTTTAATATATCTTTATTGATTTCAGAGAGAGGAAAGGAGAGCAAAAGAGAGATGGAAATACCAATGATGAGAGAGTCATTGATCGGCTGCCTCAAGCCCGCAACCTGGGCATGTGCCCTGACAGGGAATCAAACCCCGATCGCCTGGATCCTAGGTAGACGCTCAACCACTGAGCCACGCCTGGCCAGGCTAGCCTACACAAATTGAATCTTATTTGATGCATATGTGGTGTTTAATAAAGGAATCATGGCTTATGTGTGCACACATATACATTAATTTAGATAAAAAATATGTGTTCACAGTAGTTTGGTGTTCAAAACTGAAATTCCTGGTAGAATCAGGAGAGAGCATTGTATAAAGTAGATGATATAACCTATTTCTTCAGTCTTATAAAAATATTACAATTGCGGTGCTAACTGTAAATTGAGTGGCTCAAATATTTATGTCTGATTTTTAAATGTATTGTCTAGAATGAAGGAAGTGAGGAACCTCACTGATTCTCAGGTTGAGCATTAACCTCAAGCATATATTGTGTGTCACAGGCTTTCCCCCTCTTAAATGGTTAAATTCAGGACACAACCTGAGGACCATTTCAGGAACTTTTCTACTTTAAGCTTTGAATGATGTTCCTTGATTTTGTTGGGCATTCTAAAATACAGAGGGTGGCTATATCTAATTGAAGCCAAAACTTCAGTCTTATAATAAAACATTCAATATTAATTGTGAAGTTATTGTGTATATTTAAACTGGTTGATTCATTAAATCAACTGGATGTTATGGCATTGTGCAGGGACAACTGTGTTTATAAGGACAAAATGAAGTGGAAAATCAGGAAATTATACCTAGGTAGCTGGGTGTTAAAGAAACTGACTTTTATACCTACCAAGTCCCTGACTTGGCACAGTGTCCAGCAATAAATGAGTGTTGAATAACTCAGAGTTTGTTTACATAAAATATACTATGTAATTTAATTGACAATTGTAGGGTAAGGAGGCCACCTGATGTGTGGCTTATGAATTACTGGTATCAACATTTCTTGGACCCAGCTCACATAAACATAATCAAACTTATCAGTGTCAGGATCTGGGGATATGCCTTTAAAACAAGTTTTCCAGGTGAATCTGATATGTATGAAAGGTTTAGAATTACTGTTTTACAGAGAATGTCAAAACTCTCTACTATCAATTTATCTACTTGTTCACCAGTGGTTTTTAAGAGTCAGTACATCAAAATGGCCTGCTAAATTAATAAACTTCAAAATGACTTTTGCCTGAGGCAATATTTTTTCCAGTGTGGAAAATTCTCTCAATTCTCTCTACTTCATTTTGCCAACATAGAACTGCCAAACATTCAGAGACACATAGATGTAGCTCTGAGGACAAATTGGTATCCAAAAGCAGTGGGTAGATTCCTCAGCATGTGTTTGTTTGATTTAACATTTAACTTTAATGCAAAACCCAAGCCTTTTTGTATTTCTGGTCATTTCCCGTTCTTTATGCCAAAAGTCTTCCTCCAGACTTCTGCAACATTGTGTGTCAATTATGATAACATGATAAAAATTGTAACATTATAAGTATTGTGCTATCTTAAGAATTTTAGCACTTCCTGAATCAGGAAATAATGCCCTTGCTTTTTCTGCAAGTCAAGTCTCCTTCCGCCTCTCCCCACCCCCGAAATCACCACACTGTTGTCTGTGTCCATGATTATTTTTTTTTTTCTTTTTTGCTCAACACCCCCCAACCCAGCCTCCCCCCACCAGCTGTCAGCCTGCTCTCTATGAGTCTGAAGAACAATAATTCTTTCACGCTCTCTATATTTCTATTAGACATTACAGCAGTTTTAGTTGGAAGGAAAAGCCAACTCTAAAGTTAACTTTTATCATTATGGATGCTAAAAGATTGTTTTTTCATTATATTAAAGAAAATACCTGTTTGAATGCAGCAAGTAGACACATTTAGTTCATCTACATTTTCTAAGCCATAGAGTGCTCTCTGCTGAGTCTTTTGAGAACAGGCAGTTACAACAAATAATGTTATGTTCCAAAATTTGCTTTCGAAGTTTTAGGTTATTTCAAACTCACAATTTATTTCTCCCTACAATCACTGATAGTTATAGTACCCGGATTACCTCACAGAAAGTTTTTAAAAAATTCTTCTATTTAACATTAACCCACGATGTAGTCAGATGATGGAACCAAAATAGTTAATGCTTGGTTACTCAACTACAGATGCCAAAGGCACCCCTTTGCTCTCCTTGCCCAGCTCCCTAGACAAAATGGGGGCAGTAATGGTAGAAGTAGGAAAAGAGATCACCCTTCTTTTCTTTTGTATCATCTCCTCATGGTTTGAGTAAGGCTAAGGAAAGTTCTAGAACTGGAGTGTGCATTGAACTGGGTTTCTGATGCAGGATTCAGACTTTAACTGAAGATAAGGAATGGACAATGGGAATGAATTGGTAGTGTGTTGGAATTTGCAAGGCAGGGGCTTTGTAACGCAGCATCTTCCCTCTTTTCAGACCTATCCCCACCCCTAACTGCCCCCCCCCTTTTCTTATTCTGCTTTGAAAAGCTCTCCTTTATCTTGGTTAAAAGGTTTGGTTTCCAGTCAGATGAAAAGCAAACTAACTGAATCTATCCAAATTAGAGAATAATGAAAGAATGAAGGAAAATTGTTTTAGCAGTAATCGAAAAGCACTGTACACTTTATTTAGTTTTCATATTTTTGCTTTAGTAGTAACCAATTATTTCTCATTACAAAAATAAAACCACATTTTCAACTTTGTGTGCATTTTTGTCCCATGGGCTTTCAAAACATGCACATTTCCTCAAAACAGTACATTAATTCATATCAAGCATCTTCTATCTTGAGGACAAACTATAATAATGTTTACATAAATAGTGTTTTCAGAAAAGAATTGTACAAAATCAGAAATAAAGCCATATTTTTGTCTGTGGCTTCTGGATGTTTTTAGCTTTTTTTTCTTTTCCTAAGTTACAATTTCCTGAGAACTTTTTGAGTGCGTTATTTACTTATGTGTCTTTTGCTAAATTCAGCATATCTGATAAAAGTAGCTCAACCTTTTAGTTGGGTGGCTCCTAATTTTAAGCTAATTTTGAAAATCTTTCAGTTCCTTATATTTTTAGTAATGATTTTTATTTTCAATGTCAAATTTTCTGCTAAAGGTGTCAGAATAATTTTTAGTGAGACAAATAATGAAATAGATGTGATTAATTTGCAATAAGTTGCAATAAATGTTTGTTATTTAACTCCAACCTGATGTTAAAGAGAATCCAGGTATGATAAACCAGGATAATTCTAACAGCTTTGGAACTCATCTCTAAATTCCTACATATTAAGAGATGCAATTGAAAGGCTGCCCTTACAGGCTGCTCTTATGAAATGTCCTTATTCTTGTCCCTTGGATTCTGGAGAGGATTAGGGAGGTAGCTGATTGCTAATGTTGTATACTCAGTAAATGGCTCCCTTCTTAGTGGTGCTGCCTCCAAGTAGTTTTCATTGGCAGTTTGTGAACTTCCCTGGATTTTTAAAGACTCTCCTTATTGTTCCATAAAATGCAATTTTCTTTGTCTTTTCAGTTCCATTTCTGTTTTTAGAATAGGGCTTAAAAGTAAGATAAAAGGCCTGATACTTTCCATCATAAAAAGTTGTAATGACAGGTCTCACTAATTAAAGTATAACAATGGGAAGATTAGCCTTTCAGTTAGCTTTGTGTTGAATTTATACAGTATTTTCGAAAGCCCTAACTCAGAACATATTGGAACACAACATCTTTAAAATATAAACATTCACAGATGGGTTTTATTATAATATGCACACCAAATAGTGGCACAGGACAGTAAAGCTTTCAGAATGCAGTAAATAGGAGAACTTCCCGTTTTGGTGTAAACCTTTTTGGTACTAACCATTCTACTACTAAAATAAGAAAGACCATCTGGAGAGTTGGATGGACACATTGTGGAACCCGGCTATGTGCTAATTTTGTAAGATGAGGTTTCCTCTGGATTCCTTGGTATCAGAGAAGTTGAGCATATGTTCTTTTTACTGTGTGTTTCCTTCCTCAATGAATGAGTACATCTTCAACCCTGTATTAATAAAGTAATATTCCTTTCTTGTGGCTTCAGTACCACAATGTGCCTAATGCATTATTGGAACATTAGTAATCCCAAATATTTGAAGCTATGGAAAGGCATTTGATGTGTAAAACATGGCACATGGTGGGTGGGTCCTTGTCATTGTGGGTCATAGGATAACATTTTTTTCTGGAGATATAAAAATAAAAATAATCAAAAGAGATCTAGAAAAATACAATTGGAGAAGGGCTGATAGGAAAGGTCAGAGAGTAAGTAAGGGAAAAAATAATCATGTTTACATCAGGCTTTGAAGAAAGTTTAATTTAGGTTTTTAAATATTTTTAAAATTAGTAATTAGGTCCTCATAAACGAAAAACATACATGTAATTTTTAAAATCTTCTAGAGTTTGTCCAAATTCTGACTTAATACAAGTTAAATATTGCTTGTTTTCTATAATACACTGTTTTAAAAAAGAGGTTCCTGATTCACACTTTGTCATCTTTAATTCCAGTGTATTAGTCTGAGACATTATTCAAGCTGAAGCGTCTGAATCAGGCAGAAACATTGGGCATGTTTTACTATATTTCAGCCCTGAAGATTTAATATGTGACTCTGCTCCAAGGTGGAATAATCACAATTTTAACTTTTAAATGTTTGTGTTCCTTAGAAAAAGTTAAGGACCTAACAGAGATGTCTCATGTGAGGTGACTGTAGCTCAGTCACAAGGGAAGAAAAGAGACAAGAATCACAACAGACAAGAGAAAAGAGGTGTCATGTAAATCTAGGCCTATTTTGTATAATCTTGAGAGATTACCCTTTTCTTTATTTCTTTGGCTACAGAAATTGACTTAGGAGGATTGTGTTGACATTCCCTCTTAATGTTTTTATAATCATCCCCTCTTTTTGGCACATTTTCCTCCTTCCTTCAAGTTCTAATTACTTTTTCCCTTGGACTATTGTCTTTCCTTACTAACTGGTCTTTCCCCTTCAGGTTCTTACCACTCTCATTTTACACCCTACTATCAGGTTAATCTGCCTAATACCTAACACTGATCCTGTCATTTCTGTGCTCAAGAGCCTTCATTAGCACCCCATTGCTTATCAAACTAAGTACAGATTTCATAGCTTGGTACATAAGTCCCCCCTAACTTAGGCCCTACCTTATTTTATCATACACCTCCCCACACATCCGATGGTCCAGTCAAAATAAAATTCTGGGGAAGCAGTTTAAAATAATAGCTAGGAAAGCATTCTTTGGGCATCAGATCAGAATTGTTTCCATGACCCCAGGACATCTGTCTACTTTTCTGAATCTCAGTTTCCTCATCCATGTAATGGGGATAATGCCAACCCTTGCCATATAGGGTTATTGTCAGAACTGAACAAATTATAAACATTTTTGGGAGCAGCAGGATATTTTCAATTATTTCTATCAACCACTCAATGGCTACTTGTTGTGTGACAAGAACAGATAAGAGCTAGTCCTGGAGAGGAGTAGAGAACTGGCCCTGAGATAATCTAAAGAAGCCTGGGCAGATGCTCACATCGACATTCTGAACAGCTCATGAGCAAATGGGTGGTGGTGGTGACAGATATTTATACCCAAAGTTAAATGATAAAAGAACTCAAAAGTTTAGGGCAATATTACAAGAATAGTCTCAAGCCTCAAGACTAGTCTCAAGACTCAAGACTATATGTGAACAGGATAAATTGTCATGATTCATTGGAAGGCAACATCCTGGTAGTCCAGTATGGTTGGGAAAACCTTCCAGGAGGAAGAAGGATTTGAGCTAAATAGGTTTTAGATAGGAGGAAAAGTGTTAGGGAGTTGGAAGTGACACACTTCCAGGATAGCAGGTCCTGGTTTTGTTTGAGGGAGCGCTGCCTCAATGAGCTCCTTTTGTCATAAAAGCCTACAGTTTTTGTTCAGGGGGGACATAACTTCAGAGTGAGATGCTAATCAAACTGTTTGGTGATGTAAATTGGGTTTCAACAAACTATTCTCCAATAGAGTTAGAGAATTTCCTTTTTTCTAAAGATGGCTTAAGCTTGGATTTTCCCCTCCCTGAAATGGATGTAGCTTTTGCTCTGGGATTGTCCCCTCACCCAAAGATTTAGACTTGAGATTAGTCTGTGGCCAGAGAGGTGTTCAGGTTTGATTTTTCCTTACCCTTAAGTTTGTGACAAGCAACTGAATTAGACCTGGTTTAGTGCTCACTAGACTAGATAAAAGCCTCACTTGTTATTATTTGAGACTAAATATGCCAGCCTTTGGGAAATGAAATGTATACTCCTGATTATCTGTCAAGGTCATGGTATCTGGAGATGAGGAGTGAGATTTCCCCAGGAGGAAATGGAGCATCTCAGTGTTAACCAATCTGGGATAGGAAAGTGAGCCAATGATCTTAGATGGCAGGACAGGAGTTTCTCCTTTTGCTGGAGCCAAGGGGAACTGGAGCTGGAATTCTGGGCATGAGAATTCCTGAAGATTCCAGTTGGTTTTAGATTTTGAGCTGGCACCTGCTTTGAGGATACTGCCAGGAAGTAGGTTGGGAATTGAATGTGGACTGTAAAACATAAGCTAGTAGTTGTAAGGTACTGCCTTAGGTGTCTCTATGCCACCCTCCATGCATTCTGTAATGTAAAGTTCTGTGAACTATTACAACCTGGATGGAATGAATTAGGGAGAGGAGAGTCTTCTCCTTGAGTTAGGAGTAGGGGTGCCATCTGAAATAGGATCTCTCAAAATTTCCTACTGCCAGAGATTCTCGTTTGGTAAGTCTGGGATGGGGTTTTTGAAACTTTAGTTTTAGTTAATTCAGGTGATTCCGATGCACAGTCAGGTTTGGTATCCATTTCTCTAGGCTGAAAGCATTACCACCATTCCTTAGTGGGTTTTTATATGAAATGTTAGAATACTATTAACTTGATGGAGAGAAGTTATGAAAGTCATCTGAAGGGAAAAGAGTTTTCCGTGTTAGACTTTGAATTATTTTGATATTTTACAACACAAATATGTTCATGCTGTAATAAAAAAATCCAGTAAAGATAAAGCAAAATGTAGGTGGGAAATTTTGCTCTGGCCCCTCCCTCACGGGGCTTCCAGAGCCAAATGAGGGGTGAATGGGAGAGGGGAAAGGTTTGAAAAGCACAAACTGTGATACAAATCTCAAGTGCTCTTTAATTATGAGCATTACCTTTGTAATTTGTAAAGAAAATGAAAGATAAATTTAAAAAAAAAACACCATAGAAAAGTTATGATAAAATATATTTTTGTATATCTCATATTACTCTATAGAGGATGAGGACCCTTTTATCAGGCAAATAATCACTCCTTGTTTTTCCTGTGTATAGATACAGAATTATTTATGGTATTGTTGAAATAGACTTATATAACAGAGAATGTCCTGGAAATTCCAAAAATGTTTATATGAAAAGAGTTTGAGAAAATTTGACACCTACTACAAAAAGTTTGGAAACTTCTAATGTTATATCTGCCACTAAAGTGTCATGCATTTCAGACCATCAGCTTTTTATTTTATTTTATTATTGATTGATTTGAGAGAGAGACAGAAGGGAGAGAGACAGAGACAGAGACATTGATTTGTTGTTCCACTTAATTATGTATTCATTGGTTGATTCTTGTATGTGCCTTGATGGGAGATCGAATGGCATACCAAGACAATGCTCTAACCAACTGAGCACACAGTCATGTCTTCAGACCATCACCTTAGTATTCTTACATATGTCACATGATATCAATGACTAGATGTCACAAGGCGTTACTATCTTATCTTATTTGGTTCGGAAGTGTTACTTTTACTAAGACTATTGAATAATTTGCAGTTACCTTTTGCCTTTTATAAAGTTACAGTACTTCCCTATTGTTTCAGGTATTTTAAAAAGAATGCCCAGGTAAATTTCCTACCATTTGAGTCTCTATAGTGAACCTTTCACACTACCAGGTTTACTTGACCTTGGGTCTAGTGGATAGAAACCCTAAGTGTGAACACCTTTCTTTCCCAGGAGTTTTAACTTCAAAGCCTCCAGGAACCATTTGAATAGCAATATTGTTAAGCACTAACAGACACTCATAAACTGCCATCTGACCATCCTTCCACCACACTTTTGCATGCAGAGCATTTGTCCATTCATTCCTAGCTGCACTTCCCTGTGCCACTTCAGGTAGAGAAAACATTTATTTGATTGTTTTACTTCCCTAACTCTCCCCTTGTGAAAACTGCATTAGGGAGCTCTCTCTTTTGCCTAAAAGATGGGCAAAGAAACTTTATTTGAGGTGTGAGCTGACCTTTCTTGAAATTTAAGATCAAGTACTACTTAGATTTGAACTATAAAGATCCAGAGATAGGAAGCTTCCATATAAGGATCAAAACACATCAGAGTAGGACAGATTTATTTGGGCTGGCAACCCTGGCAGGTGGGATTACTTTGCTCAACAGCTCAGAACGGTGTACCCTGATACTTGAAAACCACCTCACAAATGTCTGTTGATGGGTACCAATGGTGACTGGAGAGAAAGTGAGGATAAACCAATGCAACCTATCTCCACCACTGGAAAAACAAATCAAAGAATTTCCTAGTTAATATCATTCTTCATTCCACAGTAATGTCTATGAGAGATTGTTAGTTCACAGCAGTGTGGCAAGCACAAAGGAATATAATTGTAGTGGTGTCTGCAGGAGGCTGGTGCCTATTGAACATGGTGATATCTCTTGGAAACAGCAGTGGTGCCCAGTGGGGGACACTGGTGTCTGGCAGGGGTCAAGAGCAGGAAATGAGGAAATAAATTTTGTATGCTACATGGTAGTGGACCTGGACAGCTGACAGGGGCTTGAACATGAGCAAAGATGAGATGCTGTTGGCAAGTCCCAGAAATACTTGAAGGGCACTTTGCAGGAGGACACATTCCCCACATTCCCACAGAAGCAGAAGTAGAGATTCTCATGACCCTATTGTACTTACAGTCTGGAAAAGCCTGAGGATATTCAGGTTATATAATCTATTAATTAGTGTGAGAGGTGTGGTTTCCACTCTTGAGGAGAGTCCATGTACATCTTAGGGATTTATACACATGACAATAAAAAAAAAAGATTATAAGAAGTGACAACTGAGTTTAGTGAAGAAGGCTTTGCTGAAGCCCATAAAAATATGTTGGTTCTCATAGTGGTGCAGGTGTGGGTACTGAAGTGGTATTCAGAGAGATGGAAAGGCAGGAAGGGCCTTTCAATTAGGGACCCTCATGACCAGAGAAGTTGAGCCCATCACCATGTGGGGTCTTGGGCTTTACACCTGGAACTGTAGACTGGGCCAGGCTGTGGGAGGGTGCCCGATTGCCCTGCCTTCCTCTAGAGTTGGAAGAGTATCAATGGAAAGCAATGAAGGCTTTGGCTTGCACACTGATGGGGATTAGGATGACCCTGTATAGGACAGAAGGAGGGTTTGTGGGCTGGGAAGATAAACTATAGGCTGGGAGACCTGCTAGGTGTCAACTGCAATAATTGAGGGGTGAAATGTTAAGGGTCTGGTAGAGAAAGTGTAAATGAAAAGAAAGGAAGAAATTTTCTTGAACAAGATGGCTGTGCAGGTAACCACTGTACCTGCTGCCTCCCACAACCACATCAAAATTACAACTAAAATACAGAACAACTATCACTCAGAACTTCCTGAAATCTAGCTGAACAGAAGTCCTACAACCAGGGAACTGAAGAAGCATCAAGACTGGTAGGAGGAGTGGAGATATGGGCAGATTGGGGCTGAATCACAGAAATTCGGCCATAGGTCCACACCAGGTGCTGTGGTTTAAAACCGGGAGGGTTAACTCTGTGGTGGAGGTTTCCCAGAGGAGCAAGGGGTCCCAACCCCACAAAAGGCCCCCCAGCCCAGGATTCCAGGCCTGGGAAGAGAAGTCCCCACAACTTTGGGCTGTGAAAATCAGCAGGGATTGTGGCTGAGAGAGACTCGGAGGCTGCGGGAATTTCACACAGCTCCTCTTAAAGGGCCGGGGCATGAACTTACTCAGACACGCTCCCTCTGAGCTCCAGCACTGGGCAGCAGCTTGAAAGAAACCTGGGACATTCAGGGAGAAACTAACTTGCCTGAAATTGGGGTGAGAAGTGGAGGGGTAGTTTTCTCCCAGACAGAAGAGCTGGCAGAGGCCATTGCTCCTTTGGTGAGCCCTCCTCACACACAGCCAGCAGGCAGGCACCATATTTGAATCGTCAGCACCTTACTCACAACTTTGGCCCTGCCCTGGTGATTCCTGGAGACCCCACTCCTCCCTACTTTCAAGCTCATCCAGGCCATTTCCAGTGGCTTTTCTATGAAAGTGGCCACTCTAGTCTTATGCTTGAGGCTTTTTTAAAATCTCTCAAACAAGCAGCAGCTGGCCTCAGTGTGCCCCATACCTCTCAATAACTGGCCTGAGGCCTGGCACTACTGGCAGCCTGCATTGATTCATAGCTTGGCCTCTCCTGGACACCTCCAAGCCCAGCACAAGTAGCAGCCAACTACAGTTTGCTGTGTAGCTCATTCTGTGTGGCCCTGGGCAAGGCACTGGAAGAGGCTGACTTTGCACCTCCCAGGAGGCCCCAGAGACAGTGCACCTGATGGTCAGACTCAAACACGCTGGATTACAACCCTACCACACCCATGAGTGACACACTCAAGGGGTGCACTTGGTGAACACCAAAGCTCCACTGAAGTAAATCCTGCTCCATAGGGGTGTCTCCAGCACAGCAGCTCTTTGGCTGTAGTTGCAGCTGGTCCTCACAGCCAATTGGCCTGGGGGTCATTTCCTCCCAGTGATGCCAACAGCAACCAAGGCTCAACTACAACAGGACAGTGCACATAGCCCACACAGGGGATCACCTAGAAGGCTCACCTCAGGTGATTGGGAAGGCTGAGCCACTGGACCCTACAGGACACCTACTACACAAAGACACTGTACAAATTCCAGGGGACATAGCAGCTCTACCTAATACATAGAAACAAACACCTGGAAGCAGCCAAAATGTGGTGGCAAAGAAACATGTCACAAAGGAAAGAACAGAAGAAATCTCCAGAAGGGGAACTAAATGAAATAGATCCAAGTAAGCTACTAGATACAGAGTTCAGAATAATGGTTATAAGGATGCTCAAGGATCTTAGTAAGACTATTAAGAAAATAAGTGATACCATCAATGACATAATAAAGTACCAATCAGAAATAAAGGCTACATGAACTGAAATGAAGAATAATTTACAGGGAATCAAAAGTAGAGTAAAGGATGCTGAGAATCAAATCAGCAATTTGGAACATGAGGAAACAAAAAGCACCCAACCAGAAGAGCAAAGAGAAAAAAGAATCCAGAAATATGAAGATAGTGTAAGGAGTCTCTGGGACAACTTCAGGCAGTCCAACATTCGTGTTATTGGGGTGCCAAAAGGGGAAGAAAGAGACCAAGATATTGAAAACCTATTTGAAAAAATAATGACAGAAAACTTCCCCTACCTGGGGTAAGAAATAACTTACAAGTCCAGGAAGCACAGAGGATCCCAAACAAGAGGAACCCAAAGTGGCCCACAGCAATACACATCATAATTAAAATGTCTAATGTTAAAGACAAAGAGAGAATCTTAAAAGCAGCAAGAGAAAAGCAGTTAATCACTTACAAGGGAGCACCCATACGACTGTCAGCTGATTTCTCAATAGAAACGTTACAGGCCAGGAGGGAGTGGCAAGAAATATTCAAAGGGATGAAAAGCAGGAACCTACAACCAAGATTACTCTACCCGACAAAGCTATCATTTAGAATTAAAGGTCAGATAAAGAGCTTCTCAGACAAGGAAAAGCTAAAGGAGTTCATCACCACCAGACCAGTACTACATAAAATGTTGAAGGATCTCCTTTAAGAAGAAGCTAATGAACAAAAGAATCTGACACACTAAATAGATCCAGAGACATTGACACATGCAACAGACGATCGTATTTCAGTGGGAAGAGGGAAGGGGGGTGGAGGGTGGGAAGAGATTAACCAAAGAAATTATATACATATCTGCATAACCCATGGACACAGAAAATAACGGGGTGAAGTCCGGAGGAGGGGGTGGGAGGGAGGTGAAGGGGGTCAACTGGCGGGGAGGGGGGGAATGGGGCACCTGTAATACTTTCAACAATAAAGATAAATAAATAAGAAAAGAAAAGAAAAGAAAGGAAGAGAAAACCAAGAGAGGTGGGGAGATAGAACTGATAAGACTAACCAGAATTGACAGAATGGGGATTTGAGCCTGTCCTACTGGGAGACAGATTGATAGAAAAAGGGAGGAGCTCCTTAGAACTACATTTTTTTTAGTTAAGATTAACAACACATTTGGTTGTCAGACTCCTAAATATAGCCCAGTCTTCCCTTCCGCCTTTTTTTCTCCCTATCCTCTCAAACACACAACTCTGATCTTGCTTAAATTTCCAAAATTTATAAACAAATGTTGGTGTTTCTAACACAAACAGGAACATGACATACACATTGTTTTTTGTTTTTTAAAATATATCTTTATTGATTTCAGAGAGAGGAAAGGAGAGGGAGAGAGAGAGATAGAAACATCAGTGATGAGAGAGTCGTTGATCTCCTGCCTCCTGCATGACACTGACTGGGAATCGAATCCGCAACCCGAGCATGTGCCCTGACCAGGAATCAAACCCCAATCGCTTGGATCCTAGGTCGACGCTCAACCACTGAGCCATGCCCGGCCAGGTGACATACACATTGTTTAACAACTTGCTTTGATTAACAATGTATCATGGATATCTTTCACTTTTATTGCATATTGATTTTCCTCAATCTTTCTAACAGCTATCCACTGTATGACTGTATCATTGTTTATTTTACCAGCACTCCATTAATACACATTTATATTGTTTCCATACATGTATTCTTAAAACCAATGCTTTAATTAATATCATGTTCATATACTTGTGCAAGTGTTGAGGATAAATTCCTAGAAGAGAAACTGTTGGGTCATAGGATATGCAAAATTTAACATCATTTCATACATTTTGCAAAATTGCTCTCCAGAAGATTTATCTTATTTAATTCTTCCACTAACAGGTTAATCAAGACCTCTTTGTGGATATCTGTGGCAATTTGTCAACCTGCTCTTTCTACAACTGCAATAAATACTAGTTTCTCCAATGGAAGGGATTATATTAGTCAACAGAATTCTAATGAATGAAGGGTTTCTTAATTAAAATAACCAGAAAGTCATTACTTATAAATATATAAACAAGTTGATTATAGCAAAAGGCTGAATACTTCTAATAAGCATGTTTGGATATTAAATTAAACATGGTTCACAAACCATCCATGGATGCATAGTGGATTGGAAATAACCACTTCACAGTGATTACTCGATTCCTTTTTTCTAACTGCTAAATGATATTCCCATTTGTTTATTATTATGGTTTGTCATAACTCATGATACTTCCAAATACATATACATGTCAAGTAAAAAGGTGGGTTTTTTTTAGCGGATATTTAAGAAATTGAAATATTCAATGGAGGATTAAGAAACTAACTTTCCTTTCTTTTTTGCTTCAACAGATATTTGTTTATTGTGTACAATATACTAGCAAGGCACTTTATTAATTGCTTTAGGGAATACATGGTTGAAAAAATCCTGGCTCTTTCCCTCAAAATGCTCATAGGAAAGAGACATTAACATAGGATGAATAGAAAATTAAATAGAAAAATGGCTATAAAACCAAGGCAAAATAAGAAAGGTGCTTACAGAGAAACAAGGAAGCTACTATGAAAATTCAAAAGAGAGCAAATGCATCTGGTTAAGGGGGCAATAGGTTAAGGGTTCATATTGGGAAGATGCATTTGAGAAGGGCTTTCAAGAATTAGTATTACTTTTTTTTTTTCTTCTTAGACAGTCATTTTTGGAACCTCAAGGTCACCATGCTGTGGGAAGCCAAGGCTACAGAGGGAGCCCATGTATAGCTGCTTCTGTCAACAGTCCAGTTGAATGGAATTTTCTAGATTCCTTGAGGACTCTTACTTTGCCTCTTTTGTCTTATTGGATCCCCAATGTGTAGCAAAATGCCTCACCCATGGTAGGTATTCAGTTAATTCCAATTTAATAGAGAGAGGGACATTGGATAGATGATTATAAGCAGAAAATGTTCAGAAAAATAAATATGTATTTATCAAGCTAATATCATTCCCTTCTTTCTTCCCTCTTCCTCCCTTCTCTCTAGTTTGAGATAGACTCTATCAGTGAGGGGCATCTGGAGAGATGCTCTGCAATAGACACTATAGCTTGGAATTTCGACATTGGACCATGCTAATTTTGCTAATCATGAGGTGGAAAGTCATAGTGTTTCTCACAGATTTGATATGTGATTTAGGGTGTCTTTGGCAAAAGAATTAGAAGCTATGGTTGAAAGTGGGATTGAAATAATAGAAATAATAGATGATGATGATTGTGATTAATATGCTATACTATACTATAATAATAATTATGGTTATTTTGATTTACAGAAAAGGAAAGTAAAGCTCAGAAAAATTAAGTGACTTGCCATATGGTCATATAGATATAATCAATGCTGTGCTGGATCTAGCCTATAGTTGCTTGCAAGAACCAACTGTTAAATTTTCAAGAACCTTGCAAGATGGTTGATGTCTTTTGGAAACTTGAAATTGGCATGATGGGTGTATTGATACCATTGAAATTGGCAAATTCTATAAATCAGGATTCCTGTCCCCCCATTTACCAGCAGAACACTGGCTATATCCATCTAATTTAACCATTATTTTTTATTATTGCCACATTAACCACTATGCTTTACTATCTTCTCATTTGCTCTATTTTAATCTTCTCAAAGAGTTTCTGACTCAAGTAATCTACAAATAAGATCACTAAATGGCAAGGGGACTGAGATAACTACTGGACGACACTTTTCTTACGACTATCCCTTCTCACCTTCCAGAGCAACTTTTTTTTTTTTTTTAATCTTGAAAGCTCAGATTTGTCATAAATGAAATGAACAAATATTGGGTCAGGGTGACTGCATCTTACAAAATATTTGTTTGTGTTCTAAGTTTGGGGATGAGTGGCGAACAGAAATTATATGTGTGTGTGTGTTCATGTGCATGTGTGCATGAGCCTGCACATGGATATTGCAAGGTATGGGAAGAACAGTATTTGATAAATGTCCCCATTCAAGAAATTTGTTTTTTCTCTTTTGGCCTTTCTATTGCCTTTTTTTTTTCTTTTTTGGTCCCTTCTCTTAAAGAACGTTATTATTAGGGTCACATGAAGAATCTGAACAAATATCACTAATGCTGATATAATTCTCTTCATCCAAGTGAATTCTGTTCTAGTCACCTTCATGGTCAGATCAGCTCCAGTTGCTATAGCACACAATGTATGATTCTTTTTATTACTGTTATCTTTGTTGTTGAAAGTAATAAAGAGGTCCCCTTTTTTCTCCTATTGGACCTCCTCCCTGCTCCCACACCCTCCCCAGGCTTTCACTGCACTATATGACTCTTAGTTAAAGAGCACAGCCCAATAAAGTACTTAAAAATGAGAATGTTGGTATTTTGCCACAGATTCAAAGGTAATTCCATGTGAAACAACTCACCAAGCCATAGAGATTAATTTGTTGTAGGGTGATTACTAAATTCAGTAGAAACCTTCTTCATAAAAAGCCATTTCCTTTATTCTGTTAAAACATATGGAATAATTTGGATCAGTTCATTCACATCTGAAAGGTTGATTTTAATATGTGGGAAGGATCCCTATATACTTACAATCCATATAATACAGTAGTTTATTAGTAATATTTTTATTGTTGGTGAATGTAGTAGTAGACAGAAGAACCTAACATCTATTGAGTACTATTATGTGCCATGCACTAGGCTTGGTGTTTTAATTGTCACAACTATATGAAGGAAGTGTCTCCTTTATCTCTTGTTTTACAGATCAATAAAATGAGTCTCAGAGTTTAAGAAACTTGCCCAGGCAGTAAGTGGAGATACAATTTGAACCTGGGCAATCTGCCTCTGGAATTCTGCTTCTTTACTACTATATTCTTCTGCTTCCTGTTTCTACTGTTCTTCTTTTTTTAAAAGGCTTAAGATTTTAATTTATATTATTTCAGATATTTTTATCTTTTCCATTGAGACAGTTCTTCATTCCCATTTCATGCTTAGAGAAAGTTTGCCAAAAGTTTGTTAAATGAATGGCCTCCACTGTTAATTGGTAACATGCTTGGCACAACCTTCTGCTGCTGCCTTCTAAAAGTCCAATTATGAACTCTGTTAAGAACTGACTAGATGGGTTATAACCATAAAGTCTTAAGATGCATCTATAAATGTGGCTTAAGAAAGGCAATCTTGTTATATCTGTTGTCATTTTACATATTGTATACAATCTCTTACACAATGCTATTTTCTGAATGAAAGCATTCTTATCTACACATTATCAGAAATCTTGTTTCTATTTAGTGTCAATTTCATGAAAATATGCTATTCCCTACTTGTCTCCAAAGAAAAGTGTTTCATCATTTATTCTTTTGAGTATTCATACAGCTACATGTATATTTTGAATTATTTTTCTCTTTCTTATAAGATGCTCCTGTAGACTTCTGGAAGTGCCAGGTCTTTTTCTCTGGGTAATTGATATTTTTCAGTAAAATTACTTGAAAGAATTATCTTCTTATGCACCTGCCCTCCTGAAATTTCCTTCATCAATTTTCATGTTTACTCTCTTGTCCTGGTAATGTATAGGGGCAAAACATAAATGTTTATATGAAATAGCTTTACTGTGTGTGGGTGTTTTTTTTTTTCTTCTGTGAATGAGCTATTATTCATCAATGATTGAGTAGTCAACCTTGATGTTGCGATCACGCTGCTGTTTTGTAATCCAACACAATAAATTTTAGACTACTGAAAACCAGTTAGAAAATGCCTTTCTACATTCAAAAATAGTTTTCTACAATATATGTTTTTTCAATTACTATGTCTTTTTTTTTAAAAAAAGGAAGGAAATATGATGACTTGACTTTAGATTGGCTCACATCTACATTATACAGCCTCACATCTTTCCTGAACCTTGGTGTGTTTTTAATAAATCAAAATGATGGCAAAATAATATTAAGTGTCATAAGGAACAAAATCTAATGCTAGGATAGCATGAGAATTCTGTCCTGTGCTTTCTATAATTTGTTAATTTATTCACTCATTTATGCATCGATCAGGTATTTATTCAGTGTTTATCATGTGCAAGGGCCTGTTTAGGCTCCCAAGGAAGATGTAAAAATACACAAGACAAAAAACAATCCACACTTTTATTTTTATTTTTAAAAATTTATCTTTATTATTGAAAGTATTACAGATGTCCCCCCTTTTCCTGCATTGTCCCCTCACCCCCCAGGCCTTTACCACTCTATTGTCTGTGTCCATGGGTTATGCACATATGCATGTAAGTTCTTTGATTAATCTGTCCCCACAAGACAAAAAAACAAACAATCCACACTTTTAAAATGGACTCAAATGCACTGAAACACATCAGTGGAATCTATTTTATGAATCAATTTATATTCTTGGGTTTAGCAAATCATGGTTGTCAAACTTACAGCAGGAGTCTTTCTTTTATTCTATCTGCTGCTTATGTCATCCATGCATGAGAAATAAAATAATTGTCTGAAACAAGAGTTTCTGGCATAGGCACTTTTAATAGTACAGCATAATTAAACTATACAGGGCACATTATAAACCATACAGGACATAATTAAACCATACAGGACTCTATATTTCCTGTATTGTGGATGTTTATTGTAGATAACAATATGTTTATATATTTGATGTTGTCTACATATCATGCTAGAAATTATGTCGAATTATGTATTTCTGATTATATTTGTCCATTTTCTCTTCATGCTCTAGATCTCAATGTTTGATCAATTAATTCTCTCACTGTTGAAGTCTTCAACACCATAATCATCAGCTGTTGCTGAAGGTATAGCCATTCTCGAAAAGCTCAGCTCCTTTCTCCTCGTTGGTGGATCCCCTGTTTTGTTTCCATGTTCTTTCCCCCATATGTTCATGAAAAGAGGCCCCTATCTCACCTACAAAGGGGTGACACATGACCAGTCCTAATCCTTCATGCTCATTCCACCACCCACACTGCTGTCACCTGTCCATTGGTCTAGGCATGTGCATGAAGCTGATACATCACAAACACTGTGTAAGTCTCATTTTAAAAAAAAATTATTTTAGGGAGAGGGAGAAAGACACAGAGAAACATTGATGTGAGAGAGAAACATTGATCTGCCGCCTCCTGGGGATTAAACCATGAAACCTGGGTATATACCCTGGGAATCAAACCCACTGCCTTTTGGTGTATGAGATGACACTCCAACCAACTGAGCCACACCAGCCATGGCTGAGTGAGTCTCATTTCAAGGCACCATATTGTGACTCTTTGGACAAGAAACGTCAAGGAGTTTATTATGTAACTGGTAGATGAAATATATACATGAATATATTTATGTCAGTAATAATGCTAAGTACCAAATAAGCCTTATAAACAATAAGGTCCATAGAAATGAAAAAGAGGGAGAGACTACTAATCTCTACCCTGGAGGCCCCCTGTGAAAATGTGTTGTTGATGATGGAAATAATTATTTTTATTTCTATTGATAGAATGAATTTATAGGCTTCAGTTGCTGTGGGCAAGGAATTATAGTTATGGAATAAATAGATTCTGAATCTTTGAAGAGATTTGAAACCATAAATCACTACTACCTATCAGCAAACCCAAAAGGTGTCCATGGAGGTTCTTATAGCAATTGTGTGTCAAAAAAGTGACCCGGCCATAAATACATAACTGTTTTCTCTATGATGTAAAAAGCCAACATTTTTAGAATTTTATTTTCCATTAAAGAAAATGCACACTCATTAAAGAAAATTAGAAAAGTAAAATTGAAAGGGAGAAAAGCGTTTTATATTCCCAATCTTAGCATTTTCATATCTTTTCTAGTTTATTGTGTCTCTGTATATATTTATTTTTCTTCTGAAAGTGGTTTGTGTGATCAATGTACAGTTTTTTAAACCACATTATTTAGTAAGCTAACTGTCCAGCACTGTTTTCTAAGAAACAAGTCTCATTAACTCATCCCTTGGATGTTTTCTGAGCATCTGGCCCTCTCCTAATATCCAAGGAATACTGTGCAATGGAGATGAGAACAAGGCCACCTAATGAGATTTTAAAAGAATGTAATATGACATCTGGTTGCCAGAGTTTTAGCATACAAAAATATCCTGAAGGAAATTAACATTTGAGTTAGGTACTTTAAAATACAAAGTGCTGAAAACACCAATAATAGTAATTTAGTATCTGACCAACGGAAATGGATTTCTTGTTGTGTACATTAGGTTGGTTATCTACACCAAGAAAGTAGTTTTCCCTTGACTTACACACACAAACACACATCCTCACACAAATATACTTAGTCATTCCTCTCTCAAAGGGAGCTTGCTCTCTAAGCTGGAAAAGGATATGATAAGTATGGGAAACATTTGTCAGGTAATTAAAACTGCCTGTAGGAGGGACTTCACAGCTAACTGGCTTTTAAATTTTTCTTTTCAAATTGAAAAAACAAAACACCTGTGAGGGCAAACTAAATAAAAATGGGTTCAAAACAGTGTTAAATGAGCATTCAAAACACTTAAAAGTCAGGAAGTTTCCAAACATAGTGTGAACTTGGCTGTTTTCTTTGTGAGTTTTAGCTGTTAAAGAAATAATTTGCAAACTGCCAGGTAGACCCAGTAGGCCAAAGGGTTGCATAGCTGAAAATTCAGTTGCTTTGAAATAAGCCTATTTGCTGAACATCATTATGAAGCTGAAATACTGCTCCTACAGATCCATGTGTAAAAAATCAGAATATACATAAACACACACGATGCTTCTGTTTTATTTCCAAAAAATTCATTTGGAATTTTTCATTCCCTTTTTCCTTAGCATTTCATTTAGAGAAGAGTAATTAGTTCTGATCAGTCTTATGTAAACATTTTGTTTAGCAACTTCGGGTTTTGAATTCCAAAAGAATATTAAGAGCCAGCATGAGCTCGGCTTTGTGTTAATAGGCTCTTGTGGTATGTTCTTCTGACACATTTCAAACAGGCATTTGTCAGAAAATATATATAATTTAGTTTGCAAAGGTAGCCACTCTTTTAGTTAAAAGTCTGGCAATTTGACTTGATTTTACAATGCTAGGGATTTTAGTAATATCCTGAAATAAAATACCTTAAGATTCTAGGAATACGGAGATGAAATAAAAACCCTTCACCATGTAATAATTTTATCATTCAAGATTACTGGATAATTTAAAACGTTACCTGAGCCACACTTCTCTCCACAAGTAAAGAGTTTTGTTTTTGTTTTAATATATCTTTATTGATTTCAGAGAGAGGAAGAGAAAGAGATAGAAACGTGAGTGATGAGTCGTCATTGATCAGCTGCCTCCTGCAAGCCCCCAACTGGGGATTGAGTCCGCAGCCCGGGCATGTGCCGAGGAATCGAACTGTAATCTCCTAGATCCTAAACCGACACTCAACCGCTGAGCCACGCCTGGCCGGGCTCCACAAGTAAAGAGTTCTTAGTACAGGAAAAAGGCAGTTATGTTCTCTTTAATCATTTAATCATGTAAGGAAATGAAAGGAAACAATTCGAGATAGTGTTGTTTTTCATTCTGTAATGTGTATTTTGTATGTGACCACTTTCTTAAAGAACATGCATGCTTGGGACTTTGTGAGAATGCTGTCTTCTCCCCACTTACCTTTGTTACTTCTCTACCTGAAGTGTGACACTAAGTATAACACTGAGCACTATAAGGGTGTCTTTAAATCAGTGTCCTGGCTTTTTCCTTTACAAACACATCATTAAATAACACTCAAATACCTGACTGTGTCTGCAGGCTTGGAAGATTAAAGACATTTTCTAAGACCATGTGAAATGTAGGGAATCAATTAAAGATGGAGGGGGAAAAATGGATCAAGAGAAAATCCTTAAATAAGATGTCTTGAATAAATGAAAATTGCATTGGCCATATATATATATATATATATATATATATATTTAAATTTAATCTTCACCCAAGGATATTTTCATTGATATTTTAGAGAGAGAGGAAGGGGCGGAGAGAGAGAGAGGAGAGAGAGAGAGAGAGAGAAACATCAGTGCGAGAAAGAAACTTCTATCCCTTGCTTCCTGTACATGCCTTGACCACGGATAAAACCAGCAACCTGGGTATGTGCCCTTACAGGGTAATTGAACCTGAGACCTATTGGTGTACGGAAAGATGCTCCTACTAACTGAGCCACACCAGCCAGGGCTGCTTTGGCTATATTTTGAATCAAATACTGGTGTTCCAACTTTATAGTATAAACTTTTAATAGTCTCAGGCCTATTTCACCACCCAGTGGACCCTTCAAAAGCTTAATCATTGCTCAGTTACTTTAAAGTAGCAACACTTCATCTTTTGAGCCACCAGACTTGGGTAGAAATCCAGATTGTCCCATAAACTGGATGGGTGATTTGGGGACAAGTCACTTAGTCTCTCTCAACCTTTCTTTCCTTATCTATAAAATAAAGATAGTCACATTTACTTAACAAGGCTATTTAAAAAAGTTAAATGAGATAACAAAGACACAGTACAGTGCCTGTCACATAGTAGGTGTACCATAAGTGTTTGTTCCCTTTATATTAACTCTCTGGATTAGCATATTTTTTAAAGTTTGTAATATAATCAGAATACTAATAAAAAGTAGAATAAAATATTGGTTCATCAGAAGTATAATATGATCAAATGGTAAAAAGTTTTTAAATGTCACCTAATAGATGTTTAGTATACAATAAATAGAAAATTTTAATCTAGATTTGGATAGATACCATATTATAAAAGACATACTTCTTTGTAGTTCATTTGGAGATAAACTTGGGTAAATTTTACTGCTTGGAACATATAAATGAAAGTTTTAGTGTTATAACATTTCCACTGGGACTTTGAAACAATTTTGGTGAAAAGTATTATTATAAAGATTATTATAATGAAATTTTGCTTCAGAGCCCCTTGTAAGAGAATAACTCCAATCTGTGGGTTGGTTTTATATAATAATACTATGTGTGATTTGTTGTAAGGCTATACTGAGAACTTATACATTAAGCCTGAATTACCATCAGTGTGGTTTTTTCTAGAAGGCAGTAAAAGGAAGTTTTAGGTCATATATATATATACACACACAAACATACAGTAAAATTCACCCTCTTTTTTGTATAGTTATATGAGTTTTTACAAATGCCTAATTCCCAGACAAATCAAGATACAAAGTACTTCCATCACCCCTCAGAATTCCCCTCCATATCCTTATTTAGTTAACTACACCCTCTCCACCTGACCTGTGGCAACCACTGATGTGTTTTCTGCCCTATAGTTTTGCTCTTTCTAAAATTATATATAAATGTAATCTTAAAATGTGTGGCCATTTGAGTTCAGCTTATTTCACTTAACATAATATTTTGAGTGAGTGTCATCTATATTGTTTTCTTTTATATTGCTAAATAGTATTCCTTTTTATGGATATGGATATACTACCACAGTTTCTTTATCCATTCATGAGTTGAAGTACCATCAGTGAGTTTTTAACTGAGTAGGTAACTTTGTGATGACTAAAGGGAAGGATTATACTTTATCTTTTCTGTAAGAGCAGGTATTAAAATTAAAGGCTAATATTTGAAAGTTTTACAATCATTAACTTGATAGTGTCTCTTTTAAGAATTAAATTCATGAGATTCTTGGGTTAAGGAAAATGAAATATCTGAAAAATATTTCAGAATAAAGTGTGTATTTTCAATTAGGCTTTGCCTTGGTAGGTCTTGGTATTTAAGAATCAATTCTTTCTTTAGTATATTTCTGAACAAGTGTGTCACATGATTTGGAACCTTCATAAGGCATAGACATTATTACTTCAGTTAGTATAAATGAAGAAGTGTGAAGGCAGAGGCAGAAGAGAAGCATACCAGACACACAAAGCCATTCTGTTTCCTTGACAACTTCCAGGGTTCTATACATGGCCACAATCTACTGATTTCTAAAGCTAATGCCTAAATCTGAAACTATTCTGCCTTGTTCCATTTATTTTATTATATAAACACATTTTGATGAAATTGATTATTTGTATGAAATCATTAAGAAGTTCTGCAAATACAATAGTCATGGGTTGATTAAGAATTAGTTTTAGCCCGGCTGGGCGTGGCTCAGCGGTTGAGCACCGACCTAGGATCCAGGCAATCAGGGTTCGATTCCCGGTCAGGGCACATGCCTGGTTGCGGGCTCGATCAATGACTCTCTCATCATTGATGTTTCTATCTCTCTCTCCCTCTCCTTTCCTCTCTCTGAAATCAATAAAGATATATTAAAAAAAGAATTAGTTTTAAAAAAAGTATATGCTTTCATAACTTTACATCTATTTCTATATTACATATTTCTAATCCAGAGTTTATTTAATTGCTAAAATAGCTTTAGCCTTCTTTTTTAGGTGTTTAGAACAGTTCCTAAAGATGGATCAATTCTATTTTTTTGTGGATTTGAAAAATCCAGGGCATCGAAAAATCTATTATTTCAATAGGTCTTTTGACATGCTTATTGAAGTAGAGTCCAATGTAGCTTAAAAGCCTCAAAAGTGTAAGCCCAATTTTATTTTCTGTGGGGGGTACTGTTCTCCTTTCCCCACATACTCCTAAATAAGTAGCTAATTGTTAAAAGGAGCAGACTAAAGTGGTTAAAAAAAGGTCTCAGTCTGCAAGACACTTCAAAACCAATTTTGAATTCCTTTTCTTCAAGGTGTGAAAAGTATGTCTGACAGCAACAGAATGTAGACTTTGAACTTTTACTTTAAAACAAATTGAGGGAAGTGCAACAATTGGAAAATGGAACCATCATATAGGGCATTCACTATTCAAGATAGTTCATCAGTCTGTTTGGAGAGAGATTATACTTTTGTGTTTCCATTTCTTTACAGGAGAAGTATTTTTGGTCTTTTCCCAGTTTAATTACTCCCAAGGGCTCAACTTCTGGTTTGGCTTTTTCTGGGATTGGCCACCTTTCATTAGTTCATGTACTTTCAGGCCAGTTTACCTAATTTAAAACTTTTGGTCCCAGAGCTCAGACATCAAATTATCAGATAGTATATTTTCCTGTGTGTACTTTTTTGCATTCACATTTTAAAAAGGAAAGAAAAAACAAATCTGAAGAATTTTGTATTTCATCTTTATTTTCTTCTTTCTGTAAAAATCCAGGCTCCAGCTGACTCTAAAAATGGAATAAAGATTGTGTTTGGACCTAGGGAACAAGGGATTCTCATCATTTTAGAGGCAATAGAATGACCGAAAGAATTAGAAACCACATGTTTACCGCACAGTTAAGACAATCCCTCTCCCACGTTATTTAATTGGTTTTCATTTTGTCACTTTTTGCTGTAACTGAACTAAATCCCTCAACTGTGTTAAGACACAATTTTGAAGCTGCACACATAAAGACATGCTGAAGCTATATTCTAGAATTATTTTTCTAATAATATCATCACAATCAGTTTACTCATAGTGCAGTATACTTCCCAATGTTGATCTCCAAATATTTTAGAATTTTAAATTACAGAGGCTAGACATCAAAGTGCTCCTCCTATTTGCATTGTTTAATAATCAGTCTGTGTATTTGAGAAATGGGGAAAATCAACTTATAACATGTAGACTGCTTGTAAACATGAAAAGACTTCGGCGAATTTAGCTACTTTCTAATAAGAAGTATGAAATTTATGTAAGAAAGAAAGATATTTTGAGATCAATTGCATGCACTAAGACTTTCCTATTCCTGTAGGACAAGTTCTGGTTTATCACCTAGAAAATGAGGATGACACTTACTTCATAGGAATGTTGTGAGGATGAATTAATGACGTCTGCCAAGTGCTTTTTCCATTTTGAGGATAAAACTGTCTGTTGATTTTTACTATTATAGAGTGTGTTTTTCTCACAATTTGAAAGGTTATGGAAACTCAGTGCCATAGGAATGTGTAAACTGGAGGGAGAGCAGGATGAATGGTGTTCATGAGCACCTGAAAAACTGGAGAAGCCAAAGTGTGTCAGTATCTAGGCACAATAACAATTGCCACCATAACACCCTGAATTTCAACCCAAATATAACACAACTCTGTCACATTTACTTCCTTCTGTGACTTTATGGTTCCTATGCTTTTGAGAGCACTTCTGCTCCAGGGGCTGGTTTTCAACTTTGTGGGCACAGACACATTTTATCCTTTTCACCAAGGGGCATTCTAGTTCTAGTGAATGAATACACTCTTAAAAGAAAAACTCACGTGACTAAATGTAAATTAGAAAGTCGGTTAATGAGTTTACTAGTAGAGTGGCCTCTAGTCTCAGAAATGGGACTAGTTGTGTGATAGGCACCCCACTTGGTAATGTAATCCACCATTCAGAAGCTTCTTGAGCAGGGAATCACAGCAAAGGAAAAGGAAAATTGGGTTTCTAGGATGTTTCTGTCAAGCTCTGTGATCCTAAAGACTCCAAATTCTTCACTCTTGGCACATTTCTATCTAAACAACTAAAATTCTGCCTAGAACAGATCACTCTTTCCTGATTATGCAGTAGAAACAATGAAAAATTCTTATTCTCTTCTACTATAATTTTTTTTCTGGATTGTTGACTCTAAAGCTGTTTTTTTTTTGTTTGTTTTCTTTTTAAATCCTCACCTGAGGATATGCTTTTCATTGAATTTTTTTGGGGGAATTGAACCTTCCAACCCAGGTATGTGCCCTGACTGGGAATTGAAGCCACAACCTTTTGGTGTATGGGATGATGTTCCAATCAACTGAGTCACAGTGGCCAGGACGACTCAACAACTTTTAAATTTCTTGTTTCTAACTCTCTTGTGCCTTGACAATATATGATTTTAAGAAATCATTTTATGTTGAGTGTATTTCTTCTCCTTAATGTCTTAAAAGAAGCTTGTTATAGTAACCTAATTCCATTCCTATCCTTGAGATTCCCAGTTTGACTTTTTCTGATCTAGACTCACAGAGTATTGAACTCAAACAAATCTTAGAGATCATTTAACATAACACCCTCATTTTGTAAATGAGGAAACTATGGCCCTGAAAACACAGGGACTTTTTGCCTAAGGTTAAAAAGTAAATTTGTGACAGAATTGGGACTGTACTGACTCTCAGTTTAGTACTTTAAATATAACATACCTTGTCTATTTTACATAACATGCCATGTTATTTAAACATTTTTCCTAATTCCTGATGTTCAACTTCACATCCAACTTAGTTTTGCATCTACTAAAAGATTTGTCTAATTTACATATGATTAATTTTTTTTCTCTCATCAAGAACTGTGTTACTTGATCCAGAATATCACTTCTAACTGCTTTGTTATTTCAAGTTTTATACTGCCAATAGAAATACTAAGTCAATGGCCCTTAGAAAAGACCTGGTTTACTTTTTCAAGGTTATATTTTGTCCCCACATTGATCATGGGCAGTGCCTACCACACAGTAGACATTCTGTCAATAATTCTTAAGGAATTCACTGGTTGGGATTGACTAAGAAGGGTGAGATAAGCTAGTTGGACTGAAATTCATCCTACACCCTTCAGTGCAGAGATGAGATTTGATAGCCCCTTAGTCCACAAACATCTCTTAATTCAAAGGTAGCTCAAACTGCTATTTGGAGTCTCCAGGGTTCCCCATCTCTGTGTCATACTTCTTCTTTTTTTTATTGTTAATCTTCACCCAAGGATATTTTTTCCATTGCTTATCAGAGAGAGAGAGAGAAAAAAAAAATCAATGTGAGAGAGACACATCAATTGTTTGCCTCCCGCATGCCTCCGACCAGGGCGAGGGATCGAGCCTGCAGCCGAGGTACCTGCCCTTGGTCAAAATCGAATCTGGGACCCTTCAGCCCCGAGGCCAATGCCCTAACCACCGAGCAAAACTGGCTAGGGCCATACTTCTTTTTCAAATTTCAACCCTTGCATCTTGTTCATCAACAAGTTCCCAAACATTTTTACCTCCAAAATGTAATAAACGTGTTTACTTTTTACCACCTCCACTGCCACACTAGTCTAAGCTACCATCATCTCTCACCTGGGCACCTTAATAAACTACCTAACTGGTCTTGTTTCTACATTTATTTCCCTCTTATATGTACTCTAAACTGCAGTAGGAATGATCTTTTGAGAAAGCAAATAAGATTATATTGCCCACATAATTCCACCCCATCTATTCCTCCAGTGTATTTTTTTCCCAATTACTTTCTAATATTCTTAGAATAAAAAATGCTTCCAGCCCGGCAAGATGTGGTTCACTGGTTGAACTTCAACCCAGGAACCAAGCGGTCATGGTTCGATTCACGATTCTCCAGTCAGGGCACATGCCCTGGTTGTGGGCTCGATCCCCAGTAAGGGATGTGCAGGAGGCAGCCTATCAATGATGTTTCTTTCTCATTGATGTTTCTATCTCTCTATCCAGCTCCCTTCTTCTTTCTCTAAAAATCAATAAAAACATATTAAAAAAAAAAAGAATGCTTCCATTACTATGCCAGTCCCATTTGCTCCCACTATCATCCTTGCTCCCTAATTTTCAGCAATAGAGACCTCCTTTTAGTTTCTAGAACAAGCCAAACTCTTTCTTATAGTTGGGCATTTGTCCACTCTTTTCTCACTTCCTAGGTGGTCCTATTGGGATATTTAGGAAGGCTTCATAAAGTCTGCATCTGAACTGGGATTTGACAGATAAGTAGGATTCTCCTTGAGAGAGATGGTTTATTTTAAGATTCCTACATGTAAATAATGTCCTGATTGCTTGAAGGATATGTTCAAACCATTAATTTAGAATCTAGAAGGAGTCCATACTGTTACCTACCCTGATTAATTAATGACTTCAAGCTATCTCATCCTTTTTTAATAAATGTTTTTTCTTGAATATTGAACTGCATCTGTTGCACTATTACTTTGCTTTCACTGTTATATTTGTATATGCAATCAGGCCCAAGTTATTAATTTAAATTATTGAGACTGACAGTTAACAATAATGGTAAATTTATTTCTTTTCAATAAATTCATGATAGCATTTGGCCAATTAAACAGTGGACCTAGTATAGTGTGAAATGTTTCTTACCTGTAGAAGTAATTGCATGTTAATTGTGGTCAACTTGGGAAACTTATTCCTTTTAGTAAACTGGCATTCTTAGAGAAACATTGTTTCATTAGAGCTGCCAAGGCTCTGTTTAGTGGACTTAAATAGTAATTCACAGAGCAGTACCTTACTTTTTCAGAAATTTAAAATAATTCCCAAAGTGCCTGACACACTTATTTTGTTTTTATAACCTCATATATAAGCAAAACAGTCCAGAGTCAAATGTTTGATTGGATTATATAAGTTTTGGGCAACAGATTTGGTATCCACTTATTTTTTTCTTAGGTTAGTAATAAAATGGGTTTGTGTTGCTTGATGTCATACCAATGAAGGGAACACAGGTAAGGTGTGTGTGTGTGTGTGTGTGTGTGTGTGTGTGTGTGTGTGTTGAAGTGGAGGTGGGTGGAAGGTTAAGGGAGATGGCAGAAAGCCATCTTAGAGTTTCAAATTTTCTGTAGATGACCCAGTGTTTGAATAATTCACATTTAGAATTGGCTACATTAAGTAAAATTTTAATTTAATATATTACAGTTGTTCAGTTAATGGAATAATAGATTACTTACTCATAACCCTACTGCTTGATAATTCTCCTTGCCAAAACCATCAGAGAACCAAGAATTTAACAAAAAGACCCCAGAAAGCCTGGAAGAGCTTACAAATTCCTGCAAAGAACAGCCAACCACTTCTGTCATAGGTTCTGGATAGATGAAGTTTCATTATACTTTTAAAATAAATTAATTCTTTGACAGACTCATTGATTTTTTGACTGATTGATTGGTCCATTCACTCATTCCTTCATTCCACAAATATATATATTAAGCATCTGCCATGTGCCAGGTAATATGATGTCTTGAGGATACAGAGAGGAATAAGATGTGGTCTCTGTCTGTTCTTAAGGGGCCCCTTGTCCAGTGGGATGCTGGTAAGTTAATAGATGATGACAATACAGGGGACAAAGGCAAGCTCTGGTGTCTGGTGGAGCAGTGAGAAAGAGAAATTCTGTGACAATGCCTGAGAGGGAGCCATTGAGGGCTCTGGACACATCACCGATGAGAATGTGAACTCTTTGCTTCACCTGAACACTGTAGGAAAATTGAGGGAAAATGCTGACAGACAAGAGCAAATGAGTGCAGATTAAGTGACAGGAAAAGTGAAAAATGGGGGCAGATTTTTACATGATTTATTCATAGAGAAAAATAGGAAAGAAACAACAAAGTCTAGGGAGTTCTACCAGAACCGTTGCTGACAGAAAAGGAACTTAAGGGTCAGGAAGTATGATGAAGCTTCTGAGAAATGATGGAGGCCTGTGATCAGCTGAATTGGTTCTACTGCTTGCTCAGCCTAGGGGAGCCAGTCCTGGAGTGTCAACAAAGGTGCTGCTCTGGGACCTTTGTGAAATGTGTTTCTCTTTAGTTCCAAATTACTCGGAAGCTTTTTGGTTTGTATGGACTCTTACAAAAAATAAAAAGGTGATCTCCATGGCAAAATGGCGCATGTGTTTTTGAAAACGCTGCAGCATGCCGTCAAGATGATTTAGCAGATTCAGAGGAACCTGATAAATTCCTCATAGCAAGTATCAAGGGAGAGGTACCTTTGAGTTTCCAGCCTTATGTTGCAGATGTTCTGAATGGTGAACTTCCAAATAAACTTTTGGAGTATCTAATATTTCTGAGAAGAGCATTCTGGTTCCCATTTCACAGCAACACAGAGGCAGTCTTAGCAACTAATGGATTTTACATCTGGACAGGGAGAAAAAAGAAAATATTTGGCCAATGACTAAAATATTTCCACATCATCTAGCCTTTGAAAGATCACCGATGAGACACTTCAGTTTTAGAACTGTAGAAGTTAAAGTAATTAATTCCAAGTCTAACTACTTTGGGAATACTTTTCAATATTCTGCCTAGTATAGATTACACGGGGGAAAATGTGGAGTTGAATCAGGTGGCTCAGCCACATAGCCTTGCCACTGAATTTGCTTTTAGAGAGAAAGGGAATTAATTTAATTTTAGGAAGGCCTCCCAGGGCTCCAGAAGGAGTAGAGCAGAAGGGACCAGCATTTTTGTTCTTTTCTGAAGGATTTTAATTTATTTCTTCTTCTGAACATCCAAAGGGGCTCTGGAATGCCTTCTGAAGCCCTTTGTTTAATCACCCTTTTAATCTTACCTTTTGCTGCTTTATTCTTTCAGTGTTCAGGGAATGAAGACAGCAACAGAATAAGCATAAGTGAATTATATTGATGATTCTGTATTGATATATGTGGTTATGGGAGTCAAGGAAGAAAACTGTATTGAAACTATTTATATGCAATTTGCTAGCTACTAGGATTCAGCTGCTCAACCAACTCTGAGTCAGGGTTGGAATATGGCTCCATGTGACTGTCCTTTTTCAGGATATTATTCAGCTGACTCCTCAAAAATTTTTAGTTACCAAGTAGAGGGGCCTAGGTGGACTACTGTCTGGTAACCCAAACACCAAAAGGATGGTCATTATGACACATTTTAATATTAATGATGTCCCATTGGGGATTCTTAAGCTGTGACTTATAGTGAGAACATATTTGCTCAATAAGCTACACCTTGTAGATGACTTTGAAACAGATTTACCAAGCAGTAAATGTTAACTCTACAATTTATTATAACCATGTAGTTTTGTGTGACTGCTTTATCCAGGGCATTGCCTAACCACAGGTAGGTAGGCTAGTGCCTCAGTCCTGAGGTATTTTGTCTTGTCCTCACATTTAGTTTTCCTTTCCTTTGACCTTCTTCACACTTGTGCTTGCTGCAGGAATCTTATGACCGTTTAATAATAATTGTGAATACTTGCTATGTGCCAGGTTGCATTCTTTAGATGCAATGTATGATTTAATCCCCTAAAACCCATATGTGGAATTTAATGAACAAACTTAAATAACAAGCAAAATATACACAGACTCATAGATAGAGAGCAGGCAGACAGCTCTGTTGGGGAGTGTTAGGGGGGCAGAAGTATTAAGAAAAAAAAAAAAGAAAGAACTCATGGACATGGACAACAGTGTGGTGATTGTGGAGGGGCTGTAGGTGAAAGAGGGTATAGGGGGAATAAATGGTGACAGGGAAAAAATAATATAAAGAAGAAAAAAACAATGAATGAGGTTCTACTTTTCCTTCCCATTTAGCATATGGAAAAACTGAGGATTGGTGAACTTAAGCACTTTACTGTATTAGTCACCTTTTCCTGAGGTTACAAACAAATAACCCCAATATCTTGGGGCTCAAACCAGAGTTTGGCAAAAATTTTCAATAAACAGCCTGACAAAAAATATTTAAAAGTTTGTGGGCCATATGGTCTCTGTCACAACTACTCAATTCTGCCATTGTAGCACAAAGGTAGCCACTTAAGCTGTGTAAACAGATAACTATGGCTGTGTTTCAATAAAGCTTTGTTGATGGACACAGAAATTTGAATTTCATATAACTTTTACATGTCATGAAATACTATTTTTTTCATGCTAAAATGTAAAAAACAGAGAGAGGAAACAAGATGGTGGCGTAGGTAACAGCTGTACCCGCCACCTCCCACAACCACATCAAAATTACAACTAAAATACAGAACAAACATCACTCAGAGCCTCCTGAAATCTGGATGAACAGAAGCCCTACAACCAGGGAACTGAAGAAGCACCAAGGCCGGTAGGAGGGGCAGAGATGCAGGTGAATTGGGGCTGAATCCCAGAGACACAGTCTTGGGCCCACATCCGGTGCCGAGGTGGACACCCGGGAGGGAATCTCGGCGGTGGGAGTTTCCTGAAGGAGTGAGGGGTCCCAGCCCCACAGCGGGCCGCCAGCCCAGGGCTCCAGGGCCAGGAAGAAACGTCCCCACAACTCTGGGCTGTGAAATCAGTGGGGACAGTTTCTGAGGGTTGCAGAGGCTGGGGGAACCCCAGGCAGCTCCTCTTAAAGGGCCCGCACACGGACTCACTCGGACGCTCTCCCTCTGAGCCCCAGCACCAGGCAGCAGCTTGAAAGGATTTGAGTCACTTGGGGAGGAACTAACCTGCCTGAAATCCAGGTAAGAGCTGGAGGGACAGCTTTCTCACAGGCAGAAGAGCTGGCAGAGGCCATTGCTCCTTTGGCGAGTCCTCCCCGAACACAGCTGGCAGGCAGGCACCATATTTGAATCGCCAGTATCTGACTCACACCTTTGGCCCTGCTCGGGTGATTCTCAGAGGCCCCGCCCCTCCCTACCTGCAAGCTCATCCAGGTCATTTCCGGGGGCATTTCTGTGCAAGTGGCCTCTCGAGCCTCATGCTTAAGACTTTCCTAAAATCTCTCAAACAAGCAGCAGCATGCCCCATACAGCTTGATAGGTGGCCCCAGGCCTGGCACTAGTGGCAGCCTGCATTGGCTCATAGCTTGGCCTCTCCTGGACATCTCCAAGCCCAGCACAAGTAGAAACCATCTATGCATTGCTGTGTAGCTCATGCTGCATGGACCTGGGCAAGGCACTGGCACAGGCTGACTTTGCACCTCCCAGGAGGCCTCAGAGACAGTGCACCTGGTGGTCAGGCTCAATCATGCTGGATTACAACCCTACCACATCCACAAGTGACACACTCAGGGGGCATACTTGGTGATCACCAAAGCTCCACTGAAGTAAATCCTGCTCCATAGGGGTGTCTCCAGCACAGCAGCTCTCTGGCTGTAGTTGCAGCTGGTCCTCACAGCTGATTGGTCTGGGGGTCGGTTCCTCCCAGTGACGCCAACAGCAACCAAGGCTCAACTACAACAGGACAATGCACACAGCCCACACAGGGGAGCACCTAGAAGGCCCAGCTCAGGTGACTGGGGAGGCTGAGCCACTGGACCCTATAGGGCACCTACTACACAAAGCCACTCTACAAATTCTGGGAGACATAGCAGCTCTACCTAATACATAGAAATAAACACCAGGAAGCAGCCAAAATGTGGTGGCAAAGAAACATGTCACAAAGGAAAGAACAGAAGAAATCTCTAGAAAAGGAACTAAATGAAATAGATCCAAGCAAGCTAACAGATACAGAGTTCAGAATAATGGTTATAAGGATGCTAAAGGATATTAGTAAGAGTATGATGAAAATAATTGAGAGAGTTGATGCTATACGAACTGAAATGAAGAATAATTTACAGGGAATCAACAGTAGAGTAGAGGATGCTGAAAATCAAATCAGCAATTTGGAACATGAGGAAACAAAAAACACCTAACCAGAAGAGCAAAATGAAAAAAGAATCCAGAAATATGAGGATAGCATAAGGAGCCTCTGGGACAACTTCAAGAGGCCCAACATTCATATTATTGGGGTGCCAGAAGGAGAGGAAAGAGAGCAAGAAATTGAAAACCTATTTGAAAAAATAATGACAGAAAACTTCCCCTACCTGGGGAAAGAAATAAACCTATAAGTCCGGGAAGCACAGAGGGTCCCAAACAAGAGGAACCCAAAGAGGCTCACAGCAAGACACATCATAATTAAAATTCCAAAAGTTAAAGACAAAGAGAGAATCTTAAAAGCAGCAAGAGAAAAACAGTTAATTACCTACAAGGGAGCACCCATACAACTGTCAGCTGATTTCTCAACAGAAACTTTGCAGGCCAGAAGGGATTGGCAAGAAATATTCAAAGGGATGAAAAACATGGAACTATAGCCAAGATTACTCTACCCAGCAAAGCTATCCTTTAGAATTGAAGGTCAGATAAAGAGCTTCTCAGACAAAGAAAAGCTAAAGGAGTTCATCACCACCAGACCAGCACTAAAGGAAATGTTGAAGGGTCTTCTTTAACAAGAAGCTAATGAACAAAAGAATCTGATGAACTAAACAGATACAGAGACATTGATGCATGTAACAGATGATCATATTTCAGAGGGAAGAGGGAAGAGGGGTGGAGGGTGGGAAGAGATTAACAAAAGAAGTTATGTGCATATATGCATAACCCATGGACACAGACAATGATGGGGTGAAAGCCTGGGGAGGGGGTGGGAACGAGGTGGAGGGGGTCATTTGGGGGGGGGCATGGGACACCTGTAATACTTTCAACAATAAAGATAAATTTAAAAAAATGTAAAAAACATTCTTAGTTCACAAGCTATACAAAAACAGGTTGGTTTGTGGACTCTTGATTTAAACACCTGTTAGATCTTGTTCACATCATGTGAGGGCTTCGGGTCAAATGTAGTACTGCTGGGCTCTATCCAGCTTGGCTGTGCTTGGCACTGCAGTTCTTCTCATTCTGGAACCCAGGCTGAAAGAGCAGCCATAATGTATGGCATGCTGTTCTCATAGGCAGAAGCAAAAGTGGAAAAGCCAAATCACACAAGGCCATTTAAAGCTTACTTGTGCTTATGTCATGCCTATTTATATACCATTTGCCAAAGTAGGCTACATGGCCAAGTCTAAAGTCAATGGGGCAGGAAAATATACTCTGCCTTAGGGAACTCATGTTTAGGGAGGAAATGAATCATTGTAAATTAGTAAATTAGTAATATAATTGACCATTTTATCTAAAATTGAATGATGTGACTTGAGGTCCAGAGTTTCTTGCTCCAAAGTCTGTGCTCTTAACCACTAGGTTCTGCTGCCTTTATCTCTGAAAGGACTTTGCTTCCCCCCATACACACACTCCCTTGACTACCTGTTCAGTTACTGTCTGTTGCAGTTGCCTCATACAAGCACTCCTTTTCTTCTGAGTTGCTCTAACTATAGCCTCAGGCTTTGCTGTGCTACATGGATTTCCTTGTATTTTATTCCTCTCCCTCTGACCGCAATAGCAGGCCTCACCGCAGACCATGAAAACACCCAACCAGGTTGCCTGGCCAAACAGGTCACTGTTTTGCCTCTCACTTGCTGCATAAATGGTGGGAAGGGCTGTGCATCTCCCTCAGGAAAACTGCTTGTTTCATTGGGAAAAGACTGGCTTCCTGGCAGAGGACACCAGGAATAAATCCCAACTGCTCCCTCAACCTCCTGCCATCACTCCCCTTCCAGAAAACAATAGCTGACATTTGTATCAGTCTTTATAGTTTACAAAGCCTCTTCTCTTCACCACTGTACTTGATCCTCATAACCATACTAAGAGGCAGACATCATTGTTACCATTTTACAGATAAATAAACTGAGTCTGATAGAAAATGAAAAGTTTTCTTGAAGAACAAAGAATTAGTTACTTAGTCAGTCAATTAGTTGGATAGTGGTGGGGCCAGGACTCAAACCCAAGGCTCTTTGCAATCACCCAGAAACACACCCTGCCTTTGATGTTTCCTAATTTCCTCCCTTTAAAGCATTCCTACTACTACCAGGCAGGATTAGAGTTCTTCCTCCCCTGGGATTTCAAAAACCTTAAAAGGACTGGCAGAAGTGAGGTTTAACTCTTTACTGCTCACTGTGTGAGAATTAACATCAGTCTTGACTCAAAGGTAATAGTCACTTGAAGGCGGAAAATTGTGACTGCTAGTGCACTGGAGTCCTAGACCAACTGATTCCTCAGCCATTTCATCCTTCAGGACCTAGTTTAATGGCATCTCCTGTGTGAAGCCCCTTCTTATCTTCTCCAGGCAAAGGAATGAATTCTCTCTTCTGTGCTCCCACAGTTCCTAAGCTTCCTTCTTTCTTAGATTATCACTCTGTGTTGTAATTGATTATTTGCTATTGTGTCTTTCTCATTAGACTCTGAGCTCCCTATGACCAAAGACCATGTTTGCTTCACATTCGTAATCCCTGCTACAGCAGTTATCCCTTTGCCTTTCATTCACTTTGTTGCTTCCTTATTTGCTCTACTGAAATCTATGAGTACAGGCACCCCACTTATTTTCTTTACTGCTATACAACTATGCTCATACTAAGCATGGTACCTGGCTCATGGTCGATGCTCAATAAATGGTCAATGAATGTTAGGATTTGGTTGTTTCCCACTTAGATGCACCCACCTGAGGTAGGAGTCAGTGAGAGCTGTCTTGCATAGTTGTAATCAGACATAGAAAAAAATCTTCTCCTGCCCCAGAAAGTAAGCAACCAACCAAATTTAGTGGGATTTGGGAAGGTGGCACCATCATTATTTGGGAAGGTGGCACACGTCATAGTCCTTTGAGGCCAGCTAGAGAACTGGTTAGTAAAAGCTGAGAGGAAGAAGAGCACCATTCCAATTCCTTTTGTTTCCTTACTCAGATTCCAATCATCTGAGCAATACACTATTAAAAACCTCAAAAATTCAAAACATAGCACTGAAAAGGTAAAATAGGAAAGCCTTTTTGTTTTATCAGCCTGTTTCTCCATGTTCTCACTCTACAAGCACTTGAGTTCCAAAGTAAAGCTCAGCATGATATGAAAAAGTTCCAATCACTCTGATTTGTAAATTTCCTGGGCAAGGGAAAATAATTTTTTTATCCATGAAAGTCCATTTTCTGCTATCTGTACATGAACTCCAGTTAAAATTATTAGGAAACTCTTTTAGCTTACTGAGTGTAATCTATTCAAGCTCATGTTTATCATAAGTTACCAGAAGCTTTGTGTCTTCTAGTAGACCCTTAATGTAATTCAATATGTGACGAACAAAGTCATGTTGTTCAGGCATGGTTAAAATTAGGAGAGAGCAGCTTTTATTCAATATGGTTAGAAATGCATCTTACATATGGAAGCTATGACGAAATGCCACTTTAAATAAGTAGCCCCTATATTGGGCAAAACACCCACATCCACTCCCTCAAACTTCAATACACTCCACTCCCTCTGTATTTTGTCATCATGGGCAGACAGAGAAATTCTAGCCAAGATGCATGATTTAGCAGATGTTTTGCAAAAGGTTCCATTCTTCTGGCCATCAGCACATGTGGAGCTGTCAGGAGTCCTGTAAAGATTTTACAAGCCTTATAAGTCATAGTTTATTGAGCCTGGAATGGAATTTAATATATCATCATGGTTCTGTAAGTTCCCTTCTTTTTGTCTGTTATAGTCTCTAGCTTTATTTACCTTTAAACCAAAAATGTTGGATATAATAATGTACAGGCAAAGCTCCCCATTGGTGCCCCTGTGTCAAAGCTTTCTAGGCCTGGCTCCTCATTTATTTCATGATGGCAACACTCTTATTTTCTTCTTTAGGACTTTTGGTATCAGCACACTGAATCAAGATTTTAGTCAGCTTTCAGTTCATTTTATTTTCCTTTGGAGGACATGTTTCCCAAAGTTTTTTAGTGATCCTAAAGTCTTATAAAACTATCTAGCAAGCACATTTTACCAAAACTTTTATATGCTGTACGAAGTTCCAATCATGCTCGAAAGAGTTGGGATGTCCCAGGTCTTATAGCACTTATTAAAACTAAGACTAAAAAGTGACATACAAAGCTTTATATGAAATCTAATATTCCAGGCAACTGGGATGCTTGGCCAGCTCAGTACATCTATATGTCAGGCTTGTTTTGCCAAATTTGAAGAGTATGTGAGCAGATTCATTTGCAGGACTGGGAAAAAAAATTGCAGCTGCCATTTGGTGAGCATATGCCTTTCAATAACTCTGAGATAGATATCTTTTTTTTTATGTCCCCATTTTATAGATGAGGAACCCGAGGCTTAGAGAGATGAAGTGTGAGACCCAATATGACACAAGGAATCTTTGGCTGCATAGGACTTGGGTCTCCTGGCTTTTTATTACAGCACAACTTTCCACTTATTAGGGACTATAATGTCAGTTATGGTCTAGTATAATTGGAAACTCTGGGCCACTGAAGCCAGATAGACGTGGGTTCAAACTTACTTAGGCAGGAATGTTTTTTCGTGTCATTTCTTCTTATCAATCTCTCTCTCTTCTTTAAAACTTTTCCTGACCTTCTTTTTCTTTCTTGCCATCAACAGATGCGTTGCTCTCCTTTGAATCCTTAAAGCACTTTGTTCGTATTTATTTTTTAACACAAATTACCATACTTAAACTGTAATAATTTGTTCATTCCTTGATCTCTATACAGATTTTTTTGAGAGTTTTTTATGTGCAAGGCCATGTGCTCAACATTCCAGGAACACCAAAATAAAATACATTTGGATAATGCCTGCAAGGAGCTCACCCTCTAGCACAGGAGGTAAGGCATGTTAATAGAAATAATAAGGGTTTTCCTTATTGAATACCTATCTGCAAGGTCCTGTGACAAGCATTTTACAACATCTTTTCAATTGATTCCTTCTAACAGTTCTGTGAGATAGATATTGTAAATCCCATTTTCTGGGAGATGAAACTGAGGTCAAAGGAGGTTAAATGACTTATTCAACCCAGCTGCTTCAACGGAGGAGCTGGGGTTTAAGGAAAAGTCTGATTGCCAAGCTCAGTGCTTGCTACTACACTACACTGACTCTCTACAGAACACCAGATAGAAAGTAAGTGAAGGGGTCATAAGAGAAATATAGCAAAAGTGCTAATAGAGTTAAGAGGAGGGACAAAGTTTTTGTATTGCTCTTTTTTGCACTTCTTCCCCCACCCCCATCCTCAGTGCTTGGCCCAGTGTTGTGAGAACATGGCAGGTGTTCAAAGGATGTGGGTGGAATTAAATACAGTAACTGTTTTCAGGAATGGAGTGCGGTTGGAATTTGCTACATATTATACAACACCCACTCTCTAACTGCAATCTTACTAGACAGCTCTACTTGGGCTCCCTCCCATGTTTGATACTGGGTGGGGATACCATCAGACAGGCAGAGAGAGAACCTAAAACCCAACATTCTGTTTATTTTTAAACATTTTTATTTTTCAATTACCATTGACATTCAGTATTATTTTATATTAGTTTAAGGTGTACAGCTAATTGGTTAGACAATTATATAATTTATGAAGTGATACCCCCAATAATTCAAGTACCCACCTGGTACCACACATAGTTATTATAATATTATTGACTACATTTGCTATGCTGAACTTTACATCCTCATGACTATTTTGTAACTACCAATCTGTACTTCTTAATCCCTTCACCTTTTCACCCATTCTCCCAACCCTTCTCCCACCTAGCAACCATCAGTCTGTTCTCTGCATCTATGAACCTATTTCTGTTTTGTTTGTTCATTTATTTTGTTCTTTAGATTCCACACATAAGTAATATCATATGGTATTTTTCTATCTCTGTCTGATTTATTTCACTTAGCACAATGCCCTCTAGATCTATCCACATTGTCACAAATGGTAAGATTCCATTATTTTTTATGGCTGAGTAATATTCCATTGTGTAAATATATGACCACTTTTTTATCCATTTGTCTATTTATGGGCACTTGGGTTGCATCAATAGACGAATGGCTATTGTAAATAATGCTGCAATGAATATAGAGGTGCACATATCTTTTAGAAATTAGTGTTTTGGGTAAAACCCAATATTTTAATGTGGGTTTGTCTATTTGATATTAGCTGCATTTCTATAATTTGGGAGGAGAGTGTTGGTATCATACTTCCTTTGTTCATGAAAATTTTAATATATCAATAAAAGGGTGCTTGGGTGGGATTTTAGGAAAGTAATTTTTTTCGTATTCTTTTTCTAAGGTAAATACTAAATATTCTGTAAAGATTTTGACTGTTAAATGCAGTTATAAGTCAATGAAGTAAAAGTAGGTAGGAGAGCATTGTGGTTAAACACATAGGCTTTATAATCAGGGTTATCTGGGTTTGAACTCTAGCTTTGTCACTTGTCAAATATGGGGCCTTGCATAAATCACTTAATCTTTCTAAATCTCAGTTCCCTAACTTTTAAAATGGGAATAATATTATTTCTTTTCAAGATTGGATGAAGTGATGCATGTAAAGTATCTGGCATATATGAAACTGTCAGTATTAGTGATTAAAACAATAACCAGACTATTTAATTGAGACAAAATGTGGACTTATATTTTCTAATAGTATTCAACTAATTATTGCCCATAGTATACGGCAATAAACATTAGTTAAATTAGATGAATTTCTTCCCATTTCCTCATTGTCAAATGTGGTTTTCAGAGAATGTAACATATGGAAAACACAAGTAATTCCCATAATGGAAATGGCTTGCCAAAGACACACTCAGGATTTTTTTGTTTTCTTTTCTTTTTTAATTGTTCTTAATTTCCTGAGAATAAGAGAAATGGCACTGTGAGTTCTGGAAAGGCAAGATGTGCTGTAAGTATAAAATACCAAATCCCATTTAAAATTACAATTTACAAGTGAAAGACTACACTGTTAGTAATTAGGCTGAGAAAGCAGAAGTTAATCAGGATTGTCCCAGACAAACCTAGGCATATGATACCCTACACAGAGGTTATGAGCACAAGCTTTGGTGTCAGAAAAACTTGAGTTAATTGAAGGTCTTCTTTGCTCTCCTATAGTCCTTTTTTATCTCTTCCCATTTTTGCTTATTGTTAAGTTACTGGTATCATGCAGTATTTAAGAACACAGGCTCTGGAGGCTCAATAGATCTGGGGTCCAATATTGCTCCAACAAATAACCGTGGACAAATTATTTAACCTCTCTGAACCTCAGTTTCCTCATCTGTAAAACGAGTATAATGATAATACCTATATCATAGTGTTGTATAGATTGTGGTAAGTATGAAAGACTTTCCAAGTGGGACTCTCTGAGACAGTTCTGATTAGAATGCAGAGTGTGTCCTAGGGGGGTGTTGAGTGAAAAAGAGGACCAGCTATGTTATGTGGGTCCAGGTAGTGAAAGGCTTTGAAAGTCAGGCAGAAGTGTTTGACCTCAATGTATTAGTACCAGTAGTGTTAGCTTCTTCTTCAGGTCTTTGCTCAAATTTCACATTCTAAGTGAAGCTTTCACTAACAATCCCAGGGGTGAACAAAGCAGACAAAAGTTCCTGACCTCATGAAGTGTTCAGTCTGGAGTGAAGGAAGAAAGAAAATGAACAAAAAACATATATATAATTGAAGATTGCCATAAGTGTCATGAAGGAAATGAACAGGATGCAAATAGGGACTAAGATAAGCATGTGTGTGTGTGTGTGGGGGGTGCTGGTGATCAGGGAAGTCTGATCAACTTTCTGAAGAAGTTACACAAGCTGAGATCTGAAGGTTGAGAAAGGCCACATGAAGAGAAGGGGAGGAAAATTCCAGGGAGAATAAAGAGCATATGCAAAGACCCAGAGGCAGGAAGGACAACTTGAGAAGAGGTCATTTGAACTCAAGAATAGTGAGCTATGAAGACAATAAAAGAGAGTGATGTGATAGAAAGTGACAGCAGTGGAGGAAGGGACAGGTCCTTTAAATAAAGGGTCAAGGAAGGCCTCTCTGAATAGTTGAATTAAGACCTGAGCAGACACAAGGAATCAGCCATGCAAAAATCAGGGGAAATTTTCCAGACAGAAAGAATGGCCAACTCAAGGGCTCCTAGGTTCAGCATGCCTGGCCTGTTGGAGAGAAAGCATGGAGGCCATTGCTGCAGAAGTAGAGTCAAGGGCTAGGGAGTGGGAGGAGATAAAGTTGGAGAACTGAAAAAGAGCCAGATCATACACAGAGCCTTGCAAGCCATGGTGAAGATACTGGATTTGACTCCAAGTGAAATGGGAAGAGTTGTGGGGGATGAGAGGGTCTTTGAGTCAGGGAGTATTTCACTCTGTCTTCTCTGGAGTCCTGCAGACATCTTTTATACTGTTCTTTGGCTTCAAGGATACACTAACCTACTCTGAACTATTGTTTGTTGAGCATATCTGGTCTTGAAAACTGGACAGGAATTACCTTAAGTCAGGATACCAGGGCTAAGGCATTTGGGAATGAAGTGCCCAGCACAGCGATAGAAAATGTGTGTGTGTGTAGAAGGAGGAGGAGGTAGAGGAGGTGTGTATCTTGCTGATGTTGATAAAGTGATGAAGTTCCAAACTAGAAATACAGGTGGAGAAGATAAAATGTGTGGATATCATAATTCATATTTTAGATATTTCAGGGGTAATGCTAGAGGAAATTGGTGGGAGTCCTTATTAAGTTATTGTGCTTGGGTTGTAATGGCTGGAGTGAATTCTATTGGGACAAAATCTTGAAGGCACCTCTATTTACAGGATTAAAAAGCAGTGCCTTCCTCTTTGGGTTTTCTGGGCGTAAGCTTAATTTTTAGGTACGGCTTCCAGACCAATTGGTAAGACTCTCCTGGCTTCCTACCAATAGTCTTGTCTCAGAAACAAGTCTTTCCTTTTGCTGAAATGAGCTTTTAAGCAGTAATCTTTTTGTCCAGGAATAGTAATAACAACAGCAACAACAACAACAACAATAATAATAATAATAATAAATAAAACTTTAAAACGCTTATTATTGTGTTTAATTTGAGTTATTTCATTTAGGCCTCACAAAAATCTTGTGAAACAGGTCATTATATTATTGCTATTACTATTTTATGGAAAGAATACAGATTCAGAGAGGTTGACTCATTTTCTTAAGGCCACAGAGCTAGTAAATAGTATAGCTGGAATTTGAACCCAGGTCTACCTGATCCCAGAGCCCTTCTTCTTATCATTGTATGTTGCATTATTTATGTATGTATGTATGTATGTATTTATTTATTTATTTTTACTGTATGTTGCATTTAAAGGTGAGTTTCCACTGACAATCCCAGCTTATACTGCAATATGGTTGGATTTGTTAAGGCACATCTGCTGTCTTTCCATGTTTCCCCTGATACAGGGGATTTTAGGGCTTAAACACATGTCAGCTAATGGAGGAAGGAATAGTACATTCCTGCTCAATACAAAAATCCCTTTGTCATATTTCTTGAAGGTAGTGATCATATCTTACATAGCTTTATATTCCCCTCAGTTTAAAGCACAGAATACCCTTACAGAGTAGATGCTCAATAAATGCTGAATTGACTTGAAGTCAATTTCTAAAACCCAAGATATTATCTGACTACTCCCAGCCAGAGAGAGCTGCTCCAAATTTCTACATACTTTTTTTAGGGTACGAATGTTGGTTCAACAGGGTCCATGAGTATGTTTGAGGTGGGTGGAAGGGAACTGCCATAAGTTTTCTAATCCTGTGAATAATATAGAAAGGGAAATGTGAGCTACTTACTCCAACTACTTCATTCAGTAATACATTTAGTTTATGAAAATATGTAGTATTTTCTTAAAAGCAAGGGAGGCAAGGGGGAGCTTGATAATTTATATTTTGCTAGTATCATCAATGCCTTAACATAGCTCCTTATTCAGGCAGTGAGGGAGAACTGCATACTCTCACTGGAACTGGGGCACATGCCAATGGTTGCAAAGAGTTCATTCAGTGGCTTTGCCTGTATACTTAGGTCTGGACTGGTTGGTCTAGCAAGTGGATCAGATCAGAGACTAGAAAGTGCCATTTTGTTTTGACACTGAATTGAAATGAAGGAAGAGAAAGTGTCTGTTCCATGAGATTTAAAGGAAAAGAATGCATTGGAAACTTTCGAGCTTGATGTACCTTTAACAGAAGAATATGTGATCCATCCAGGCTGGGTTTAAAAACATATAGGATTGTTTATGACTAAGATTGCCCCACATTTGGCAATGCTTTAGTTGTGTAGTGACAAAAAAGAACAGAAAATGTACAGGAGCCTAATAGAGCAGTTCAGTTTTATATACAGTGAGGTGTTTTTACATGTAGGTACAAATTCATACTGTAGAATAGATGTGTTTAACAAAAGTCTAGTTTTTCCACAATAATAATGCAGTTGCCAATTACCGAGCCTGATTTATTTGCCAGGCTTGGTGATAAGCACTCTGCATGCATTGTCTCATTTAATTCTCACAACAACCCTGTGAAGTGCGTGCTCTTATCTACTTTTTTTACTCATGTGGAAACTGAAGCTCAGTGCGGTTAAGTAACTTATCCAAGGTCACACAGCTAGTAAGTGGCAGAACCAGAATTCTGAAGTGAATCTCTGGCCTGAGGAGGGCTTTTAATAAGACTAGAGCCACCAACTGAGTATGAAGACCTGAACAGTTTCTAAAATGAGGTACTGTAGAGGAGTACATCTCAAGAATTCTGTTGTGTATGTGTTTGTGTGTGTATTTTAAGTTCTTTAACAGAGAAAGTGGGTAATTTTCATTGTGCTTTTAAAAAATATGTATATGTTTATTGATTTCAGAGAGGGAAAGGGAGAGAGATAGAGACAGAGATAGAAACATCAATGATGAGAGAATCGTTGTTTGGGGGGTCCTGCACACTCCCAACTGAAGATAGAGTCCGCAATGGGGCATGTTGATGCTCAACCGCTGAGCCACGCCCAGCTGGGCTTCACTGTGCTTTTAAAATAACGATTGCTTAATCGACTTTAACACTAACAGCCACTTAGTGGTTAAGTGATTTTTTAAGGAAGTTCTCTTGGCAGTTGCTTTTTGAGAAAGGTGATCAAAAAGCACATCAAGAATGCCAGTCAGTGGTATCATTATTTACTTAGTATAAATTTACAATAACAGGAAAATATGTTCATGGAAATAAAATATCATCTAAAGAATTTAAAGAATTGAAAATGATTCTCATCTTTGTTGTTAGGCCTTACCTTCCTTTATAAAACAAACAAAACTGTTTATCGCTTTGTCATAGAAAACAATGACTGTGTTGATAAAAAAAGATAAGCTTAGGTAGGAATAATAAATAACTATCATCTTGAATGAAACGCCTTTGTAAAAAACCTTTTCAATCCTTGAAATATTCTTTTGAAGAAAGGCACACTGCTTAAGAGTTAATTGATAAATCAGACACCAAGGAACTGCAACCAAGACTACCCACTGCCAAAATAGCAACAAAATTGATAGCTAAATGGCTTTAAAATTAGAACAACTCAGTTGCTTTCACATTCTTCTTTATGGTCCCTTTGCTCCCACTAAATCAGTTGTTTCTCATATATATCCTATGCTTTCCTAACTTGCTGTCTTTGCTCATACTGGTCTTTCCCTAGAATTCCTTCTTCCTCTATTGTCATATATCCAAATCCCCACCCATTCTTCCAGGCTAACTCAGATGTCACATCTTCTATGAAACTTTCTCTGATTTCCTCATACAAACAATATCGCTCTTCTGTTTCTCTATTCCCCCCTCCATTAGCTTGGCAATCCCATAGCATTTTGCTTTTATATTTCTTGAGGATCCTCTCACTTTCCACTTTGAACTTTAGTTTTTTAATATATTTGTCTTATGCCTTCTACTAGTCTTTAGATTTCCTGGAAGCAGAACACATTTTCACTCAGTTTTGGGTGTTCCTCAAATACAAAACACAGTGCTTTGAATATAAAAGTCACTCAGAAACATCCATTTATATTCGAGTGGCTACCATGTGCCAGACACTGCGTTTGCAGACTAAAATAATTCCTGCCCTCAAAATATTCATGGGAGACAGACATGTTAGCAAAGAGTTTCAATATGACCTAGCAAATAATGAGAAAGAGTCACAAACAGGGAAATATGGAAGCCCAGACTTTGAGCTTGACCAGGGAGAAGGTGTGTAGTCTGGAAGATGAGTGGTCTTGGTCAAGAAGTATATACATTTATGGTTTTAAGGTGAAGTCATTCTAGAAGATGACATTCAGGACCTGACCATGAGAGTGGAGTAAGCCAATGAATATGAGTCTAGGATGTTGGATGACTTTTCCAGCTAGCCAGTAGTGCCAGTAACTGGGGTAGAGAAGATGCCAGAGTCCTTAGTGAATGAAAGGAAATGTTCAGGAGAGGGCTAATTACTCATACCAGGGAGGAGTAAAACATGGTATCTCCAGAAGGTGTGGATATTATAGGCAAAGGGGCTTTTCATGGATCTGGAGCACTGCTCTGCTAAGGAAATGGGGAGGTAGGAGTGTGATAGTTCCCTACTCTATCCCACCCTCTCTACTCCAGAATTTGGATATTTGAAGATAAAGTAGCTTTAGTCGGTGAGAGTTATATAGTGAGGCTCATTGTCTTTTTGCAGAGCCAGGTCTTTTTTAGGGCAGAAAGTAGAAGATGTTTTGTGAAAACACTGAAGTTATAGAGGTGCTTATTTATACATTGAATGAATGTAGATAAAGGTGATAAAATGGGAACACTGGAAGGGACTTCAACAATAACCTAGTCCACAGTCATCATTTTACGGTTGAAGACTGAAGCCCAGCAAAAATATGTAATTTTTCTCTTTGGGCTTCAATAACTAAATTTCTTTTCTTTTTCAAACAGTTATTTTGATAGATAAGTGTTTCTCAGAGTATTCTTGAAGTACACGAATGGCCTATAAAGGCCTCCCAAGGTAGTCTGTGGGCTATTTCATAGTACAATGTTTCTAATATGATAAACCTATAAAAGCATACAAATACCATGTTTTGATTTTAAGACCCTGCATATGAAATATTATAAACATATGTCAATAACTCATTGACATTTTACACATTGACATATTCTTCCTAGATATTCATGGCTGATTCCAAGCCCTAAACAAATAGTGTTTTTTTTTTTAATATATGGTCCTTGAAACTTCCACCCATACCACTGTGCTAAAATAGCTCTCACTAAGGTCACCAATGACCATTAGGTGACTAAATCTACCAGGTACTTTTCAGTCATTATATTTGACCTCTCAACAGCATTTGATACTGACAATCATCCCTTCCTTTTTGAAGTACACTATATCCTTGCCTTCTATGAAACTATAGTCTCCTGGGGTTTTTGCCCATTTTTTGGTCTTCCCCATGGGTTTATCCTCCTCTACTTGGCTATTAAGTATTGAAGTTCATCAGGATACTGTTCTAGATATTCTTACCATCTCACTCTACAGTCTTTACCTGAGGGATTAATCCATTTTCATGGCTTAAAATACCACCTTTATGCTGCAGATAGCAAGATGTGTATCCTGTACACCTGAAACTAATATAATATTGTATGTCATCTGTAATTGAAAAAAAAATTAAAAATTTTGTATCCCCAGCCCAGATTTTTTGTCTGAGCTCTAGACCCCTGTGTGCAACTAAACATCACCACTTGGTTATTTTAAGGGCATCTCAAATTCAACTTGCCTGAGAGTGAACTCATGATTGCTTCACCCATTCTTGTTCTTCCTTCAGCATCACAGTGGGTGACAAAACCATCTACTACACTGTACAAGCAAAAAACTTGAGTCATTTTAATTTCTCTTTCTCTCAAACTCCACATCAAATTCATCAGCATGTCCTGTTGATTAGACTTCTGAAGTATTTTGCAAAGTTATCCACTTATCTCCATTTCCATTAACACTACATTTAGTCAAGCCATTGTAGTAAACTTTTTTTGGTAACAGCTTTACTGATATATAATTCACATTTTATTAAAATCCACCCACTTAAGGTGTACATTTGGTATATTTATAGTATTGTGCAACCATTTCTAGTAACTATACTCTAGACTTTGTTTTTTATTTTATTTTTTAAAAATACATCTTTATTGATTTCAGAGAGAGGAAAGGAGAAGGAGAGAGAGATAGAAACATCAATGATGAGAGAGTCATTGATCAAGCCCGCAACTGGGCATGTGCCCTGACTGGGAATCGAACTCCGATCGCCTGGATCCTAGGTCGACGCTCAACCGCTGAGCCATGCCCGGCCAGGCTAGACTTTATTTTTTAATAGTCTGACACATTTTATGGTGCCCAGACTTTAAAATGTGATGTTTTCTACATGGTAAGTTTTCATTGGTCTTAGTAACTGCTGCTATTTATTCGCGTAAGAATGAAAATCATAGAGATCAATTATGTTTGTCTGTTGTGTGATATAGGCATTTTCACTGCTTAGGTTAATGGATAGTGTTTGGGAGGTTACTTTTGCTTTGTTGTCACAGAATTTATTGGTTTAATCAATACTGGTTAGGTCTTCTGGTTATAATTACCAGACACGGGACAGAGAACAAAAGGCTAACAACCATGGTAAACATATAGAACACAACACAGATTTAGCAGAATAGTGTTTTACTATACAATTAATTATTTAAGAATCATAATACTCTGCTTAATATTTTAGTTGAGCTTTATTTAAACATATAATTTCTAATGAAAATATATTGAAAAATATTTTGAGAAAAAAATTTTTGTATGATAATTTCTGAGCAGAAATCACTGACTTCAATGATATTCATTTTAATTTCACCACGAGACAGAATGAGGTTAAAAGAATAGAAAAAAATTCTCCTCAACAACTCAAAATTAATTGATCATGCAACTGAACTGTGATGCACTTGAAATATCTGAATATAAAACAATTTTTTTACTCCTAAATAACAAGCAAACACAGTATCAAATATCTTCAAATTTCAGGTTAGAGTACATCTGGAAACTCAACATCTAGGCCACGAATTATCGCTTTTTTGTCCAGAAGTTATTTACTACCCTTTTTAAGCTGTAGAAGTCCTTAGAGACCTTTTTTATTAGCAGATCAGGAAATTTGGGTTTGGAGAGCTTAATAAACAAGTCAGAGGCCACAAAGCTAGTTATTCAGTTATTGGCAGACTCTGGATTTGAACCCACGTCTCTTCACTATCATTTTTGCCTCTTTTAGACAGTAATCTACATAATACGAAAGAGCAACATGCATACATAGATACATATTCTCAAAATATATATTCTCTATTTTGTTCTGATTATGACAGTAATCTTTGTAAAAATATTCAAACAACAGATAAGAACAGAAAGCAGAGTGAATTTTGAGCTTCCAATCCAGTTAAACGCTATGTATTTCACATAGATCAAAAGAAAGACAAGTCACCTTAGTATAGTTTAAGCTAAAAGCTAGGAATAGTCTCATTTTTTGAACTTGTGCTTCTTTCCCATACCATAGGAAAGCATTCATTCAAAGTCTGTCATTACTGCACACCCAAATTTAGAAAGTATGGCTGTGATATTGCTACTCTTGAAGGAAGACTTCACACAGAGCAGTTTTGCAAAATGTTATGAAATTGAGTGCTATGGAAAGAGGACACCACCTGATTCCCCTTTGGAACACATGAGGTAATCACTTGAATTATACCTTTGCAAAGACATGTTAGAATGCATTTTTAGATCCCTGTTTGAAACAGTGATTAACATGACCCTCTTTTAGGAAGTTCGATCTGCTTGTCAGCTGCCTGGAAACCTAACAGGCTCTAAAGGAAGGTTTATTATACAAGTAATACAACCCAAAAGGCAAGATGCATGCAGAATGAAGAAAGATTTTGTTCTGTCCTGGTGTGTCTCAGATATTTATTAATCGAGATGGCACTTGCAGTGGAAATCCAATTTCCCCTTTCACCCCCCCCCCCTCTGGCTGGCATATGATGATAGCATTAGAGCTGATGCCACTTGGCCAATCATGCATTGCTGATCACCATTCTAGGCAAAAGGAAGAGACAAAAGAGAAACCCTAGCAGTCCCGAGTACTAATGTGAAGGCAAAATTGCTCATTTGAAATGGTTTAAGATTTCTTTCTATTTCTAACAATAACAAAATGTATTCCTTTCCTTTTATTCATATATGTTGTTACATGTGATACAGTCCATTATTTATGAACCACTTGCAAAAATGTTCCTCCCATCTCTCCAACCCTCTCACACTGATATCTTCCAATCCCCATCCTAAATACTATCTTGTCTAATTTGGTAATCTTCCCTTTGTTCTACCTTATGCTTCTAGTTTAAATATGATGGGGTTATATGAGATGGGTCATATTAGAAGAAAAGAGGAAAGAACTAAAACCCTTATTTATAAATAATATTTGCATTCTGTGGGTTTCTCATGATTTTACAGAACATTCTATTGCTTTGTGTTTAGAATTCATCTGACTTCATTTAGAATTCATTGCTTGGTATAAAAGATATGATTAGACATTTTTCCTAATTACTAATTTTAAAAGACAACTGCAATATTTATGGAGAAGATGTGAGTTTATGGACACTTAGGTTCTAGACCCACTTCATTGGTTGGAATTTTTGTTAAGGAGTGGTAAAAGCACTAAGTCTTAAGAAGGTTCTGAAAAGATTTCTATAACTGCTATGATGAGTCAAGAAGTCCATGAGAATATGAGAAAATCTCTAGTATATAGTGCCATCTTGGATACTTTGCTAATTTTTATTCCATAATTACATTATAGTCTCATTTTAATATTATTGAATTAAGTAATGTAAGAAGGAAATCTAAATATAAAAAGCTGAGATTCAGAAAATACCACTTGCTTTTCTTTTCATAAAATCCAGGCACTGTTCTAGGCAATGCAGCAGTAAACAAAATGGACAAAAATCTCTGCTCTCATAGAGCTTGCATTCTAGTGAAAAAAATGTTTATTGCATAGACTCAATAATATAACTGTAGGTAGGTGACTGATATTACTAATGATTAAATTATGAGAAAACTGGAGGCTGCTTCCATGCCAGGACAGCTTATGCACAATCCTCTGAAGACATTTGATTTATCACTATCACATCAATTTGACAACTAATATAAATGATTTGAGGTAAGTTTCCTACCAGACCTGCACATTATGTTACATAATTCGGATGAGAGAGGTGTGGGAGGGGTAATTCAGTTGCAAATGGTATGCAATGATACCAGTTTTATTTCCTTTCTACAGGTTTAGTCAAAATACTGGCAGCTCATGAGCATATGTGATTGGCTAAAGAATTAGAATTTTCTTGGCATGTTTAAGTTACACATTTAAAAACATTTTCTAAGTATTTTATGTCATATACAGTCCTGAAAAAAGAATGGTATCTTTTGCAGTAGAAGATAGTGCAATAGAAAGAAGTCTTAACAATCAGGAGACTGAGGTTCTTGTCCTGGCACTTTTCACAAACTGAGTAACCTTGCACTATTTCTCCTTTCTGGTCCACAATTTTTCCATCTGTAAAATGAGGAGTTTGGCAGATGATCTCTAATAGCACTTCCAACTAATACATGTCATGCTTCTATGACTTGATGAGCTAGGGTTATATAGAAGATCTTTCCCAGACTACAAATATAGAGTTTAGATTTTCACTTTAAATCATATTCTTTCTTGGAATAAATTTAAACACTTTTTTAAAGCTAAAGAGACATACACACAATCCAAAAGAGCTATTTAATTCGATTCTCAAAGTTCCAAGTAAAATAAAATAATTTTAAAAAATAACAATCAAGGGTTTTGTGTGTAAATATGGAGTTCATTTCTGATCATTGTTTCAATCCCATAAATGCTTACAAACTTCTCTTCCTCTTCTCTACTTCTTTTCCACTTTTGCCTTTCCCTCATTTCTCCTGTCTGCTGACTCCCCTCTCTTTCTTTCTTCCTTATGTCGACCATTTGACTATTTCTTCTAATTTTATTGAGCACCTACTATTTAGCCTTTACTTTGTTTTTTAGAAATAATTATAACAGCTAGTGAAATATCTTAATTCTCTTGTTATATTTTTAGGTAACTATTTACTAGGAAATTAAATCAAGTCTTGAAAGATTTAGCTATCATTTAACTTATATTTGCATTACAAACATTTAGAGAAATTAATCTTGAGATTCTTAAATACCCATATATATCTTCCTGAATAATACATATATGTAGGTGTGTTAAAATACTTCAAGCATTAGAATTAATTTAAATGGAAATTCTCAGTTGGCAGGGATGATTAAGTTAAATTTCTTTAAACTGCCTTTTTTTTTTTTTTCAGGGGAAAAAGCTTGACTTTACTCTGAACTTAACCCTTGTCTCTTTGAAAAAGAGTTTAATGAGAAAGACTTGGAATCAGTTAACAAAAAATGACTTAAGATTTGCATTCTTTTAGTAATGGAAGAAATGAACAAAGTTTGCAATTGAAAAGACAGTTTACACCTTTTGTTGTTTTGGCCCATAGAAATCGTATTATAATTCAAATATACCGCTAAGGAATGTGCAAACAAGTATTAATTAGATCAATGACACGTCTTTGTCATTTCTTTTGTTAGGATATTTAAAACTGAATATTCAAACCTTCATTCATATTTCCCACACTTGTCTTACCAGTACATTTATATCCTAATATAATTAATTGCTAAATGTTATTTTCTAGTGAAGATCTTAAATACATTGAAAGTTGGGCTAGAAAGTCAGCAGTGTCCTGCCAAGGTGTTTGCGACTTAAGCAGCCACTCACTATAAGCCCTTTTACTATTTGAAATTATTGTCTGTAATCTATCACAAATGAAGACTGCATTTAAAGGATTATAGGGGAGTATAAATGGTAATGGACTAAGACTTGACTTGGGGTGGTAAACACAGAATACAGTGTACAGATGATGTGTTGTAGAATTTTTACCTGTAACCTGTATAATTTTGTTAACCAGTGTCACCCCAATAAATTTAATAAAAAGAAAAACAGAAAGATATTCCACAAACACGGTTTATTTTAGTTAGAGGAGTGAAGATACATGAAAGAGATTCATAAAATGTGATTGGACCATCTGAAAATAAACAGTTGAGTTTTCAAAAATATTCAAAATCTTGATAGGAGGTTTGTCTCAGGCCTCTGGAAATATTCATATTTACCTTTTGCCTAACTTCTCTTCTATTAGTTTTTTTGATCCAGAGGAAATGGCTTGCATTTGTATTGACAGTTTAGCCTTGATGATTTTAACCTGTACCTTTACAAGCAGATCTGAGATGATCAATTTTGTTAGAAGCTTGACCCCAGGTTTGCACAGATAAGCTATTTTAGGCAAAACTACGGAATATTTTAGTAAGGACTATGTGGCAAATCATATACTCTAAAGAAATCTATCTGTCTATATATCTAATCTGCTTCCTAGTTCATATGCCTCTTGTTTTGACAACAAATAACAAGTTTTCTCTCTTTGAGTACAAAACTATATACATTATGCTTTAAATTAGACAAAAGTTGGGTAAATCTCTTGCATTATCTATTAAATAGACCAAAGTTGGATATTTCTCATGTTTTATTATAGTTGTTTTGGATTTCAAATTGATGTTTTCCTTTCTGAAATAGAAAGAAACTTCTGAGGACTATTAGAACTTTTCTAATAGTCATTTCTATTTTTCTCCACTGTCAAAATCCAGAGTAATAAACCCAAGTAGTAACTGTAACATATTTTCTTGTGAAAATGAAATGGAAAAGTGTGATGTACAAAAGTAAGGCAATAGACAGCATAATGCATCTTTAAAAGAATTAAAGGTAGATCTCATTGGTTAATAGCATATACTTTTATGTTACATTGAAAAAAGCTTTTGAAAGAGTAAATACCAAAATAAAACATTGTGTTATTTGATGGATAAGCTGAACTGAAAAAAGTTAATGTAAAACACATAAATATATTTATTTAAGTATTGTCTATAGGGTTATTTTAATTAGAATGAGTATAGACATTCAATCTGAAATAATAAAATTATATTGAAACATAATTACATTGAACCATTTGGAGTTTCTTACTCTTGGGAAAGAAATTGCATTCCCAGCTGTTTTTCAACCCCAGTAATTTAAAGAAGTAAACCTTTTGTTCTTAAAACTTACTTAATTCTTTCTAATTCTGTTGATGGACATCCATTTCTACTGCCTTATTTTATGTTAATATCTAACAAAGGAATGCAGTTAGCCTCCTGCCAGTTAAGGCCCCACCTCCTTTGTAGGGGGGAGAGGGAGAGGAAGGGGATTCTTTTTTAGCCTTTTGCTTTAAAGAGGACTTTAAACTTTCTCTCTCCACTTCTAGTCAAGAAGAGAATTTCTGCTTGGGCTAAAAATTCATAGGAAAAGGCTATAGCCCCCAAGTGTGGAAGGTGGTTCTTAGCTGTCAATTTACTTTTGTTACTCGCTCAAATGGAATTATGAAATGTTCCTGGCTTTGTAGGGCAGAACTGCATTTCTCCTGAGCAAATGCAAATGCATTAGGTGTGCCCAGGTAATTTGAAATGCTCATGCTGGCAGCTTTTCTGCCTGAGTAAAGCTGTTTAATTAATGCATTTCTCCCTTCCTTCTGATTAGTTGATTCTGATTTTCTTTGAATAAATTAAGCTCTCTGTAATATGCTTCCTATAGCTTCTTGGGCTACCCAAGGCCTGATACCTCCCACCAGGAGGGCAGATGCAAAGAAATGAAATGATTCTTCTGCATATTTCTCACAGAGATTTTTCTCTTATACAAAAGACTCTAATTTTCCCTGTAATATGGCTTGGATGAGTGATGTGTTCAAAGAGGATCTTAGGGTTTTGTTGATGTTGCTCATTGGTAATAGTCCTTCCAACTTGAATCTCGGTAATGGGTGGTAGTTCTGTTTAGTTTTGTTTATTGAGATTTTGGGAGTAAACATTCAGTGAGGTAGGAAAGAAGTGGCATTAAACACTTTCCCTAAGAACAATGCTCATGTTAACTGTCACTGTTTAGTACATGTGCTAGCTTCTACATATGGCATGGAAAGGTAAAATTTTTCCATAAGTGCCACAGGTTTCTTAAGGAAACTTTTGATTTGTGAGAAGAATTTATTTGCATCAGGAAGGTAGAATGGCATAATAGAAAAAAAAAAAGCTAGACTTGGGTTTGTGAAGGACTGTCTTTGAAGCTATAGCTCTGCCACTAACCAGTTTCTGTAAAATCAAGGTCTTGTAGCAGACATAATCTCTTATATGTTCCCCTCCCAGCCCTTATATCCTCAATATCCTAACAAATCAGGCATCTTACCAAGGATTAATATACAGTCCCATTTTAGGTTTTTGCTTCTATGACCAAAAGAGAAATCCCTAAAGAGAATTCTCTTGTTTTCCTTGCTCCATTCCACTCGTACACACTGCAGACGTAATGCAATCATGTTCTTGAGAAAATGATTAATGAGTATAATGACAATAGTCACAAGATTACCAGTTGGTATTTTATAGTCCTTTTCTGTTAGATACTTGAGACTTGTTGGCAGCCTTTTAGATTGATTTTTATATATTTATGTATTTAACACAGATTCCTTGACTTCCTTTTTAAGACTCTTGTAAATGAACATTGAAAGTGAATGCCAATGCTAATGTTATAATCACATTCTCTATTTTTTATTAATATATTTTACCTGCCTCCATTTTTGACTTAATAAATCTCTAGTTCAAGGCTAATTAACATGGCTCATTTGCAGAAATAAGTATAGCTCACCTTATACTCTAGAAGTATTCTTGGAGAAGTTCTGTATGATTAAGAATTGGTCAAGAGGGGAACAACATTTTTACACAGACTCTTATAATTATGTTGAGCTCCTTTAACTTATAAATGGTTTTTCTTGAGGTCTCTTACCATGCAAAGTAGTTAATGAGCTAATTGTAGTTGTGTTTAAAATGGTCTAGTTTGATTAAGTAGACAACCCACTCCTTAATATAATATTTTGCAATATGCATCCAACAGTTTTCTTTTTAATTTTTAATTTTGAAATAATTCCAAAGTTACAGGAAAGCTATAAGAATAGTACAAAGAGCTCTCATGTATTATCACTCAGATTCCCCAATTATTATTATTTAAAATTTTTTCTATTTATTGATTTTTTTTTAATTTTTATTTTTTTAGAGAGAGAGATACATCAACTTGTTGTTCCACATATTTATACATTCATTGGTTGATTCTTATATGTACCCTGAGCTTAGGTCGAACCTGCAACCTTGATGTATCTGGACAATGTTCTAACCAACTGAGCAACCCAACCGAGGCAGATTCCCCAATTATTCATATCTACTGTATCATTCTCTCCTTAAATTAATATATATTTTATTTTTTTAACCAATGGAGAATAAGTTGCAAACATGATACCCATTGCCCCTAAATATTTTGGTGTGTATTTCCTAAAAGACTAAGATCCTCGCCTATATAATCATAGTGCTACCATCAAAATCAGGAAATTAACATTTATATAATACTACCATCTAATCCATTAAATTTCACCAATGGTCCAATAATGTCCTGCAACAATCAGTCAATGAATAATGTATATTTTTTCTTCTGTTCCCTGATCTAATCCAGGATCATGTGTTATATATAGCTGTCACATCTCTTTAGTTTTCTCCTATCTGGAACAGTTTCTCAGTTTTTCCTGTCTTTGATGACCTAGACATTTTTAAAGTATAGATCAGTTGTTTTGTAGAAGGTCCCTCTGTTTGGGTCTGTCTGATGTTTCCTTATGAGTAGATTCAATTGTGTATATATTTTTTTTGGCAAAAATATCACAGAAGTAATGTATTTTGTCAGTGTATCATATCAGGAGGCACACTGATTTGTCTATTACTAGTGATCTTTATTTTAATCACTGATACCAAGACCATCCAGTGGAGAAAGAATAGTCTTCCACAAACATTTCTGGGAAAACTGGATATCCACATTCAAAAGAATGAATTTGGACCCTTACTCAAAGTATATCAAAGACCTAAATGAAAGAGCTAAAGCTATAGAAATCCTTAGAAGAAAATATAGGAGGTATTTCCTTATAAACTTGGATTTGGCAATGGATTTTTAGATATGACACCAAAAGCATTAGCAACAGAAGAAAAATTAAATAAATTGGACTTCATCAAAATTCAAAACTTTTGTTCATTGAAGAATATCATTAATACAGTGAATAGACAACCCACAAAACAGGAGAAAACATTTTAAAATCATATATCTGATAAGGGATTAATATTAAGAATATATAAAGATCTCCTACAAATGAACAACAACAAAACCAAACAACACAATTTAAAAAGGGGCATAGGACATGAATAGACACTTCTCCAATGAAGATATACAAATAGTCAATAAGCACATGATAAGATGCTCAACATCATTAGTCATTAAGTAAATGCAAACCAAAACCACAATGAGATACCACGACACATTCATCAGGATGGTTATTGTCAAAAAGGAAAAAAAAAAAAAAAAGGAAATTAGCAAGTGTTGGGGAGGGTGTGGAGAAATTAGAACCCTTGCACATTGTGGTCAGGAATGTAAAATGTCACAGTTCCCAGAAAACAGTTTTGCTGTTACTCAAAAAGATAAATATAGAATTACCGTATAATCCAGCAATTCTACTCCTAGGTCAAGAATTGAGGGTATTCAAACAGATACTTGTACGCCAATGCTCATAGCAGCATTATTCACAATAGCCAAAAGGTGGAAGCAACCCATTTCCATCAATAGATGAAGGGATATAGTCTGGCTGATAATATTTGTTGAATGTGGCAGGTTTGCTGCTTAATTTGCTCACTTTTGTCTCTTAAACTAGATAGTGAAAGGGGAGGGGGATTGGGAGACTGGGTGAAAAAGGTAGTCAATAATATTATAATAATTATGAACAGTGCCAGGTGAAAATATCAGGAGGAACACTTTGTAAAGTATATGGTTGTCAAACCTATGCAGTTTATACCAAAACTTGTATCAAATAATATTGAAAGTAAAAACTATAATTGGAAAAAAAACCCTATGCAGTAAAATCCTGGTTGAGCTCATAGCACAGGTTAAAGAAATACGTGTTGATTGATTCCAAAATTAAACTAAAAAAACGAGATGATCTATTGCTTTGTGGTTTTTTCCCCCTCTTCTCCTGTAATCAGTCTGTGTATAATTAAGAAATTACTGTGAAAGTTAAAATTTCTGTCTGCTCTTCATTTAATGAGAAATATGCTTCTTAAATTTTATTTCAATTTTTTGTATTGAGTTATTTCTTAAGAGCTCATTTCCATTAATTCCTAGGCAGGTCAAGCCTGATTTATTTATATCTTCAAATTGAGGAGATATTTTATTTAATATGTATACTTTCTGGAAGACCTGCTGCGATTTACAGACTTATGCATAAAGCAAAGTAAGATAATTAAGTTTTAAACAGAATAGATGTGTTTTACAGAAATTAGGCAGAGTAGATGCTGACAGATAATGAATTGAGCAGTTTCCAAACATCAAAAGAAAAAAAGGGAGAGAGATGGGGTGCTTTTTTAAAATTGTTGACAGTATTACAAATGTCCCCATTTTTCCTCCCTTTTCCCCTCCACCTAGCCCCTGCCCCACCCCACACCTTCCCTACACTATTGTCTTTGCCAGAACTTATAACAATCAATAGTGTCTTCCCTGAGAATTTTGTAGAAGGTATGGCAATAAATAAATGGGTTGTCTATCAACTTCAAGATTGAAGGTATAATGTTAAATTGTTCAACAGTGTGGACATTTTTCTCAATGGGATTCAAATGATATAATCTAGATAGTTTGCTTTCTAATGGTTACACTTCGTAAAGGCTAGAGAGTAGTGATGATTATTCTGACCAGTTTACTAAAGATGGTGGGGAGTGGTCAATTCAGAATTGAGCACCTGCAGTAAGCATAACTTTTGTGTTTGATTAGTTCCAGAGTGGCAACATAATATTCCAAATGTGATGAGTACAAAACCATTATTCCATTGGGAAAGTTTCAAAATGGGCTGTGTTCCCATTTAGTGAGAAGACCAACTCATTTCCACAGCACCATGGGTAGCAGTAGTATTCACAAGTGGAAGCAGGAGACTTTACAAGGAAGAGCTTTGGATTTTTTCAAACATTTCATATACTGTTCATTGGTTGAGATCCTAATATCCTGTGTCCAATAGCTGGAAGTTCTAAGAAGTTTATTGAGTACTTTTCAATGATACATTATCAAGTGGCTAGAATTTATGGATTACAACCTATAAATCTAGGCTTTTCCAAAATGTTTGTGTAAAATGCATATTTCCTCCAATCTCAAATGTGACCATGAGAGAGATTATAGGAACTTTTTGCCTGTGTGTATAACATATTATAAAATATAATTGTACATTATATTTATGTTATATTATTTTAAAATATCTTATATATGCATGCATATTTGATAAATATATAAACAAAAAGATATTTGAATTTAGGGCACACAGATTATGCAGCTCTTCTTCCTACCCCCAAAGATATAAGTCTTTAAAATCTAATGTTTAGGTAACTTCTCTCTGTTTCCCTCTTTCTTTCTATCTCTTTTCTCTTGCTGGGTAAAATTCTGAGTCCTTCGAGTATTGATTACCCCGTTAAACTTAAGACTGAATTTCCAACTGCTAGTGAGACAAGATTTTCCTGCCTCAGAATCGTTCCATTTGTTATTCTCACTGCAGAACAACAATCTCTCCACCCCATCCCCTTCTGGGTTAGCTCTGAATCATCCTCATGGCCCAGCTTAAAATTCTCTTCATCTAGGAAGTCTTCTCTGAGTTTTCCTGAAACTGAGATTACATCTCCTTCTTATAAATTCCTATAGAGTTCCTTCTTTAATTTTCACTATAGAAATTTAGCAATTCTCGTTCTGGGTATATACCCAAAGGAAATGAAAACAAGATATCAAAGAGGTGTCTACATTCTCATGTTTATTGCAGAATTACTTACAATAGCCAATATATGGAACAACCTAAGTGTCCATTCACAGATGAATGGATATAGAAAATGACACACACACACACACACACACACACACACACACACACACACACAATGGAATGCTATTCAGCCAGGAGAAGAAAGGAAATCCTGCCATTTGCAACAACATGGATGGACCTTGAGGGCATTATGCTAAGTGAGATGAGTCAGAGAAAGACAAATATTGTATGACCTTACTTACACATGAAATCTGAAAAAGGCAAACTCATAAAAACAGAGAATAGAATGGTGGTTACCAGGGGCTGGGAGGTGGGGTATATGGGGAGATGTTTAAGGGTAAAAATGTGCAACTCGTAGATAAACAAGCTCTGGAGATCTGATGCACAGCATAGTGATTACATTCAGCAGTACTATATTATAAACTTCAAATTTACTAGGAGACTAGATCTTAATTGTTCTCAACACAAGAAAGAACTGGTAATTATGTGACATGATAGAGGTGTTAGCTAATGCTACGGAAGTAATCAAATTTCAATGTACATAAACGTATCAAATTGACATTTTGCATACCTTGGACTTACACAAATGTCAAATACATCTCAATAATTAACTTTATTGTGAAAAAAATTTAAACATCCCAAACTAGGGAGAATAGCATAATAAAGCCCTACTTGTAAATTTTGTTAACTGTCTTATAAATTTCTTATTCAAAATCTGTCTTTCCAGGCAGACTTTTTTTTTTTAAATATATCTTTATTGATTTCAGAGAGAGGAAAGGAGAGGGAGAAATAGAAACATCAATGATGAGAAAGTCATTGATCGAGCCCGCAACCTGGGCATGTGCCCTGACCGGGAATTGAACCCCAATCACCTGGATCCTAGGTCAACGCTCAACCGCTGAGCCATGCCCGGCAGGGCTCCAGGCAGACTTTAAGTCTCATGAGATCAGGAACCATGAGTGACTTGTTTATTGCTTTATTCTTAGTGCCTAGAACAGTGCTGGATACATAGTAAACATTTAATAAAAATGCAATCAGTCAATGACCGTATCAGTAAATTAATGAGTGTGGTAACAAGGCTTTTTTTGTTTTGCTTTTTATTGTTAAGATGGGAGAGACAGAAGCATCTTTAATCCTTATAAAAAAGAGCAAATAAAGAGGACCAGGTGAGGATAAAACAGAGGGGAAAATGGGGTTCCTGAAGAGGTAAGGGTGGGTCCATAGAGATTACAGCCTTGGCAGTCTCTGCTTTGATATTGTAAAGGCATCTCAAATTCAAATAATCCAAAATCTACTCCATATCTTTCCCTCGAATCCTATTCTCCCTATTTCTATTAATGGTTCTACTCTTCCTTCAGATAGGAATCAGGAGACTTTAGTTCTAGTCCTGACTTCTCTATGTACTTTCTGGACAAAATACCTCTTTCAGCCTCAGATTTCCCATCTGTAGAGTTAGAGATCAAGACTAGATGACATCAAAGATATCCTCCAACTCTAAGATTCAGAGGCTAATCCTGACCCATCTTTGATTCTTCTCTTTTCCTCATTTAACGTATCTAACCCACTAGCAGATCTGTTTAAATTTTCTTCAGAACCCTGTTATCTCTCTGCTAGGCTAGTGTACATAGTAGACTCCTGTGTGAAGTATACACTGCTGCAATGTTGATGGTCCTAAACATAATCTTGATCCAAGCCTTCAGTACCTTCTCAGTATTTAGTCAATAAATTCCAAACTGCTTAGCCTAGCATTTGTTATGCTCTAAAATCTGGCCCAACCAGACTTGTTTCTTACTTCTCTATAGATCCTACAATCCAGCTGGACTGAATTGCCCTATTATCCCTATGAAAGGCCTATGTGTTCCCATCTCTCTGCCTTCTCTCAGGCTAGTTCCCCCTCCCAAAATGAATTTTCTTCTATCACTTCATGTGTTAGGTCTATTCATTATTTTTAAAATTTCATTTTATTTTTTAAAATTTATCTTTATTGTTGAAACTATTACAGATATCCCCCTTTTTCCCCATTAATCCACCTACCCCCCCAGGCCCTCACCACACTATTGTCTGTGTCCATGGGTTATGCATATATGCATATAAGTTATTTGGTTAATCTTTAGGCAGAAGACTTTCTAATTCTTTAAGTCGTACGGTTAGATAGTTTACTAAAATTTTTTCTTGTTTTTTGAAGTAGGCCCACAGTGCTATGAACTTCCCTCTTAGGACTGTTTTTGCTGTGTCCCATAGATTTAGTGTGTTGTGTGCTCATTTTCATTTGTTTCCAGGAAGTTTTTTATTTCTTTCTTGATTTTATTGGCAACCCCCTCATTGTTTAATAACATGCTATTTAGCCTTCATGTGTTTGAATGTTTTTGATTGTTTTTACTGTAGTTGATTTTTAATTTCATACTCTTGTGATCTGAAGTGCTTGATATGATTTCAACCTTCTTGAATGTGTAGAGACTGTTTTTGTGTTCTAACATGTGGTCTATCTTTTAGAATGACCCATGTGCACTTGACAGGAATGTATAATCTGCAGCTTTAGGGTGAAATGTCCTGTAAATATCAATTAAATCCATCTGATTTAGTGTGCCACTTAGAGTCACTATTTCTGTGTTGACTTTGTCTGGAAGATCTATCCAGTGAAGTCAGTGGGGTGTTAAAGTCCCCAACTATGACTGTATTGCTGTTCATTTCTCCCTTAAAGTTCTGAAAGTAATTATTGATAGGTCTTTATTGCCATTTTATTTCTTTATGCCTATGTTTCTCTCTCTATTTCTACTTCTAATTACAGCAGTCCCTTTAACATTTCCTGCAATGCTGGTTTGGTGGTGATAAACCCCTTTAGCCTTTTTTGTCTGGGAAGCTCTTTATTTCACTTTCTATTTTGAATGATAGCCTTGCTGGATAGAGTATTCTTGGTTTCAGATCCTTGTTTTGCATTACATTGAATACTTCGTGCCATTCCCTTCTGTTCTGTAGAGTTTCTGATGTGAAGTCAGCTGACAGCCTTACGGGAGCTCCTTTGTAAGTAATGATTGCTTTTCTCTAGCTGCCTTTAATATTCTCTGTCTTGAATTTTTGGTATTTTAAATATGATGTGTCTGGGCATGGGCCTCTTTGGATTCTTCTTGCTTGGGACTCTCTGTGCCTCCTGACCTTGTGTGACTTTTACCTTGACCATGGTAGGGAAGTTTTCTTCCATTATTTCTTCAAACAGGTTCTCTAATCCTTGGTTACTTTCTACCTCTCTGGCATTCCTAAGATGTGAATATTGTTATGTTTCATGTTGTCCCACAGCTCCTTTATACTGTCCTCCTGTTTTTAATTGTTTTTTCTTTTTGGTTCTCTGATTGAGTGATTTTTTTTTCTACCCTGTTTTCTAATTCACTGATCCAGTCCTCAGCTTCCTCTAATCTGCTGTTTATTCCTTGCAATGAATTTTTTATTTCTGCTATGTCATTCTTCATCTCTGATTGGTCATTTTTTATAGTTTGCATATCTTTTTTCATATTGTTGAGCATCCTTACAATCAGTATTCTGAACTCTATATCTGAGAGATTGCTTATCTCCATTTCATTTAGCTCTTTTTCTGGAGACTTCTCTTGTTCTTTCATTTGGGGCTTATTTTTTTGTCTCCCCATTTTGGTTGACTGTTTGGGTTTGTTTCTATGTATTAGGTAGGCCTGCTAGGGCTCTCAGTCTTTTTGGAAGGTCTCTGGTGCAGGCCAATGTCAGACACAGTTTGTGACTGGCCTTAAGCATCCTGTTTGGAGCTATCAACAACCCATAGCTTGAGGTCCCCTCTGTTGGGGCTGGGTACATTTGGACAGGACCAAGATGCACACCAAAGTCTGATTTTACAAGGCCCTTGTCCAGAAGCAGATCAGGCAAAGGCTCAAGGCACTCTGAGGTCTGCCTCTGCCTGCAGGCTGATTAATCTGGTTCTCTTAATGAGCCTCAGGCTGTAGAAACTCCACAGGGTAGGAAGCTGATTGTTCTCAGTCTCTTAATGAGCCTCAGGCTTTAGAAACTCCCTAGGGTAGTTGTGAGAGGTTTTCAACAGGGTGGGGCAATTGCTTCCTCCTCAGACAAAAGCTGCTTGGAAGGTAAATGTCTGCCTATGAAAGATGTCCTCTGTACTATGGGGGAATGACTTGGCACAGGAATTCAGAGGGGTACCCTCTGAGCTCTATCTCCAGAGCCCACAATCCTAGATTCTCCTCACACATCTCCAGTCCACTCTGCCCTCCCTCTGCTGGAGTCCAAGGTGAGTGGCTGCACAGGAAACTTTGTGCATTGGCTTTTTAATAGGCTGCCTGCATTTCTAGCTGTCTCTCAATGGCAGACAGAAACCTAACTGCTTTTCACAGCCAGATGTTATGTGGATACCTTTCTCAGTTCTGGTGCTCTTGGCTGGGAAGCCCAGCATGGGGTTTAGGCCCCAGAATCCTCAGTGGGAACCCCCACAGCTGAGATACCCCTCCAGCCCTTCAGCTGCTGCCTGTGGGATTCCAGCCAGCCCTCTTGCACCTCTGCACTTCCTACCAGTCTCTATGGGGTCTCCTTTTTTCCTCCTTGGTTATGCGGGTGCTCTCCAGCTCGTCTTCAGTTGCAGTTCATTATTCAAGATGGTTTTCCTATATTTTAGTTGTTATTCTACTTTGGTCCTAGGAGAGTGTCAGTGTAGCTTCTACTCAGTCCGCCGCCACCTTTAATCTCGAAACTGAGTTCCAGGCCTATTCATTCTTTAAGAGTCAGCTCAAATGTTACTTCCTCCATGAAGCCTTCCTTGATTCTTTCTAGCCAGAAGTCATCTCTCTGTCATCTAAATAGTCTGAATGTATTTTATAGTGCACACCTATTTTATCTGAACTTTACGCAAATGCCTGACTAGATTAAGTTTTTTGAAAGACAGGCCAATGTTTTGATTATCCTTATTTATTTCATCATAATTTTCTCAGTGCCTAGCACATAACAAATACATGATAAATAATTTTAAGTGTATGAATCTACTTTTTAAATTTGCTAATATTCTGTAGTTCATAATATTTCCAGGTGCACCAAAATTGTATTAGGGTTCTTAAGAGAAACAGAATCAATAGGGTGTGTGTGTGTGTGTGTGTGTGTGTGTGTGTGTGTGTTTGTGTGTGAAGAGAGAAAGAGATGAAAGAAAGAGAAAGGAATTTTCCCATTGTTCCACATGACTATGGAGGCCAACAAGTCCCACACTCTACAGTCCAAAATGTAATTTCTGTCTGAAAGCTGGCAGGCTCAAAATCCAGAAGAGCTGATGTTTTAGTTTCAGTCCAGATGCATGCATACGACATCAACAACAATATCCCTGCTCCAAGGCAAGTCAGGCAGAAGGAATTCTCTCTTACTCAGCTTCTTTGTTCTAATCAGGCCTTTAACTGATTGGATAAGGGTCACCCACATTAGGGAGGGCAATCTGCTTTATTCAGTCTACAGATTCAAATGTTAATCTCATCCAGAATAATGTTTGACCAACTATCTAGGCCCCCCATGGCCCAGTCAAGTTGACACATAAATTAACCATCACAAAAAAGAAATTCCCAGCTTAAATTAATCAATGTTTAACTCACTTCAACCATTAAATACTTAAAAGCAATAGAATGTACCAGGGCCTAAATAAGCAAATACATATAAATACATATAAATGCTTGGGCATATTTATGTCAAGGTCTATGGCTCCATTTTACTTAATGCATGGACCTTCTCAGGTTCAATGACAGCAACCAGTGTATTTCCCCTAATATCAGGGATAGAATGTAAGCTTTTGTGCTCAACTTCCAAAATAAAGTGTATATACATATATCATATATCATATGTATATACATATGTATACATGCATATATGTATGTATGTGTATATATATATATATATATATATATATATATATATATATATATATATATATATATATATCTTTATTGATTTCAGAGAGAGGAAGGGAGAGGGAGAGAGAGAGTTGAAACATCAATGATGAGAGAGTCATTGATGGGCTGCCTCCTGCATGCCCCTGACTGGGGATCAAGCCTGCAACCTGGGCATGTGCCCTGAGTGGGAATCAAACCACTATCTCCTGGATCCTAGGTCAATGCTTAACTGCTGAGCCATGCCCGGCTGGGAATAAAGTGTATTTGAATTATATACCTATACCTCCTGATGATCTATACAGGTACACCCTGTGTGGCCACCTTAGAATGTCATAGGTGCATCCTGACATCTAACCTTAAGTACAATTATCTTTTGTTTATAGTTCCACAGTAAATTTACTATATTGTACGGACCAGGAGTGTGAAGACTGAGAATGACTCCCTGCTACCTAAGCTTTTTGCTTTTTGATCTTTTTTATGTAGATATAAAATTATCCTTTTAACATGATTCTAGCCCTACCAACATTTTCACATACTTTCACATGATTCTCTCCACTCTAACAAATGCCATTAGAAAAATCAAGGATCAGAGACATAGCTAAGGTAGCACAGTAGTGTCAAACTTGTATAATTTTGTGTGATCTTACAAGTTTTGACAAGAAGATGCTGATCCCATCCCCCTTATGATCACTATGCCTGTGAAAAAAAAACAGGAAGGTTGTATGGATTGCATATGCTAGCCAAAGGAACCTGCTGACTTATGTAGGCACAGAGATATCACTAGTTATGACTTCTTCCCCAAATAGAGGAAGCAATTGGTTATCCTAAGTGCATGGTAGGCAGGCCTGCAAATACCTCCTTTCCCTCCCTATATTCATGCACTCCATGATGGGGTGCAGAGTGCATTGATGAAGAGATTCTGCTATATTGGAATCTAGATGGGGGCAAGATGACCAGCACTGGGCAGCAGAACATTTGTATATTTTTCCAGTTTGGTTATTCAGCTATGGGCAGTTCTGAGTCTATAATGTTGTCCACTTGCAGTGGAGACTTGCTAACCTATTGATTTGCTGTCTATTTTTGTTGGGTTCATTCCTAGCATATTGTTAAATGCTTAGGTATCTCTGACAGTCAAACTTGTGGCAAATCATCCTCCTCGTCAAAAAGTATTCCAATGAACGAGCAACAGCAAAGTCTATTTTCGAGAGCATACAACTACAGAGTTAATGAGGACAAATTGAAATTCCCTAAGTATCCAAACTGCTGCAATCATTGCAGTCACCGCGGGAATCTAGTCTGTAATGTGGCACTTAGGATGTGCTCACAGCCTAAGGATCTAAATTCATGTGATTTGGAGCTTGTTATTTGCTTATATGCTACAAAAAGAAACAAATGAATGCAGATTGAGCAAAATAGCCATCTCATATTTTTAGCATGAAAGTTTCCAAAATCAAATTTTACACATTTGGCAGGACACTTGGTTATTATGCCAGGATCTCAAAAGCTTATGGGGACCAAGCCAAGAACATAAATGATAAAAGTGGGCTTAGGGGAGACTGGGGTGAAATGGAAATAATGTGTTCCATCTTTAGAAGCCAGAAATACCTCAACCCCAGCCAAATGCCCACACTTCAGAAATGCAAGCCCAGTGTGGCTACTATCCTGCCCTTCAGTGGAAATCCAGATTTTTTTCTGAAAAACTTTCTGATTTTTAAATGTTGGTCACATATGTTCAGAGGCAGGGTTTGGCCTGCAGGCTGCTTCTGGTTTAGTAGAAGGGCAATACACTACAAATCAGAAGTATAAATTTGATTATTCATTAAAGCTTTGAGATCTTTGACAAGTTACTTAGTCTCTGTGGGCTTCTGCTTTCCCATATGTAAGGTGGAGGGAGATTAGAATGCTTACTATGATTTTGCCACAGAGTTGTGTGGGTGAAGTGAATGGTGTATGTGAGAGTGATTTGATATAAGCTACTCATTAGACAGTGGTCCAGGTTGGTAAATGTTGGTTTGATACAAATCAGGGATAATGGTAAGTTTAGCTGTTTCTCAACCAGCTTTATGAGCCTAAGGGAAAGAGCTCAAATATTTTTTAAACTTTAAAGTCAAAGAACTTTCACTTTTGGGGGGAAATGTAAAAGTTGTAAGCCAAGCCAACATCCCTAGACTAAAACCTGTTTGTGTTTTGAAGAAAAGAAGTAGTTTTATTTTTTTTCAGTGTTTATTATTTATTATTTGTTTTTTATTTTTCAATTACAGTTGATATTTAATATTATATAGTTTCAGAAATATAGCATAGTGGTTAGACATTTATATAACTTACCAAGTGATCTCCCACATAAAAGTCTAGTACCCACCTGGCACCATACATAGTTATTACAGTATTATTGACTACATTTCCTATGCTGTACTTTACATCCCCATGACTATTCTATAACTACCAATCTGTACTTCTCAATCCCTTCACTTCTTCCACCTCACTACCCAACCCTCTTCCCATCTGGCAACCAGCAGTTTGTTCTCTGCATCTATGAGTTTGTTTCTGTTTTGTTGGTTTGTTTATTTTGTTCTTTAGATTCCACATATAAGTGAAATCATATGGTATTTGTCTATCTCTGACTTATACCTTCTAGGTCCATCCATGCAGTCACAAATGTTAAGATTTCATTCTTTTTTATGGCTGAGTGATATTTCATTGTCTATATATACCACATCATCTTATCCACTTGTCTATTGATGGACACTTGGGTTGCTCCCATATCTTGGCTATTGTAAATAATGCTGCAATGAACATAAGGATATTTTTGAATTAGTGCTTTGCATTTTTTCGAATAAATACCCAGAAGTGGAATTGCTGGTTCATAAAGTAATTCTATTTTTAATTTTTTCAGGACCTTCCATACTGTTTTCCATAGTGGCTGCATCACTTTGCAACCCCACCAACAGTGCAAAAGGGCTCCCTTTTCTCCACATCTACTCTAACACTTGTGTGTTGATTTATTGATGATAGCCATCCTGACAGGTGTGAGATATCTCATTATGATTTTAACTTGCATTTCTCTGATGATTAGTGACACTGAACAGTTTTTCATATATCAATTACTCAGAGGTAATCTCCTGAAGTCAACATTCATGGGCCAGAAATGAAATCTTGAGCAGAAATGGGAGTGTGTATTGGTAGTTGTGGCGGGAAGACCTGGGTATCTGATACCTAGGCCACACCTCAGCTTTGAGGGAGAGACCTTAAAGTCTCTAGCCCTGGTAAAATGGACAGTGCAAGTTACATAGTATAATCTCTGGCTTAAATTTTAAGACATGCTTGGTGCTATATTCACCCTCATGAAGAAGCTCAGGGAAGGTTTAGGTTGCAGATTTCAGTTTAGTGACTACATGAATAATTCATCAGTCATTTGTTAGGTTGTAGCAAATATTTTGTTTTCTTTCAGATGCTTAGACCTAGTTGTGAAGAATTAACTGGCAAGAAAGTGAATATTTGCATGCTTTGCTTTAAGGCTCAGAAGTGGCTGATGGAGACAAATGTATCTTCTTAAGTTTATTTTTCTAGTTTGCCTGCTGTTCTTTAGTTCTGCCCTATTTGACTGCATTTTCTTAGTCATTGATTAAGTGAACTAGATTTGGGTGATTCACTATATGAATAAAAGTGTTATGTTGATTCTCAGAAAATCACATTCCCATCCTAGTAAAATGTGCCTTCTTTTCCTTTTTGAAAACACATCTTCTTTAGGAAGTTAATATGATCCTCAAAGGTGCTTGCAATGTTTTATAGTTGCATGTAAAATGTGTAAGACATATACAAGTAAAATTATGTAATGTTCATGATTTGCTGTAACAAATTTAGCTCTGTGTGTTTAAGTTCATGAGAGAGTATGAATGAAATAAGATCAGCCAGGAATTGATAAATATTGAAGTTCATGATACTATTTTCTCTAATATTTTATAAAAAGGGAAAACAGTAAATTATTTTGCACAATGTCATAGTGATGTTATATTAGTTTACTACCCCACATCCATGAAACTTCACTTGTCTTTATTTTTAAATTATTAATTATAAAAGTATATACTCATTGTGAAAAAAATCAGAGTACAGAACATACAAACAGTAAAAGTCCCCATTCACATTTCACTGTGACCTCTCTCCCATCCAACATGCTTCCCCAGAAGTAACCACAGCAAAATTTGGGTGTATATTCTTTCAGAGCTTTTAAAAAAATTTATTTTCAGAGTTTTGTTTATGCACACCCAGACATGTAGAAATGAATTGTTTGTTTTTTGTTTGTTTGTTTTTTTTTTAAAAAAAGAATTGCTACATAAAGGGCAATTTTATTTTATAGAAGGATCAGTTCTCCCCCACCCCAGTAAAATATGTCTCCAATCCTATAATGTCAGTGAGTGGAAAAATAGGTACTACTTAACAGAATTTTGTATAATGGCAGATTTTGCTGTAACTATAAAGAAATGCATGCCCTTTGTTAATAGGTTAAACTTTATTGGGATCAGAGAATGAAATGGATGTGGCTGAAATGTTTTCAGTGTGTAAGGGCTGATTACTTTAAAGTATGGCCACCAAAAGAAACTTGCAGGAATTCTTTTTAATTAGTCAATGATGTCTTTCATTTGAATACATTTTCACGTGTACATTCCAGAGGGAAAAGCAAACCCATGTAAGCCAAAGAAATCAGCTTGTGATTTTGACTAATTAAAGGAATCATTTTGTTTTAATGTTTGGTACTGTTTATATTGGTGTCAAAATAGAAATTTAGATTCATCAGCTCTTACTGAATAATGAGTGGTGGAAGTGCTCAATATATTTGCTCTGTAGCTTCTCAAATCACCCCTCCCCATCTCTCTGTCTTGTACAGTTTTATATAAACTTTTGAATATGGGCTGTTTCTCCCAGATGCCTCATATTTACTTCCAGCAGTGGTGAGAACCACAGGTCTTAAGAGCTATCCTTCTTTGTTTTCTCTCTGATTCACTTTTAAGGCTTATAAAAGGCACTAGGCTGACAGCTCTGGCAGCTCCAGACCAGTTTATCTGTGGGCCATGTGCAGCATGGCACATCTCTGTCCCATTAGCAGTTGTCAGTCCTTTGCACCTGAGGAACCCACATGGGGCAAAGGCCAGGATACTCCATCTGAGGTGCTTTTTCAGAAAGGAAGCAATTAGCCATGATTCAAGGGCAGGCTCTTTCTCTTATAAGACTTCTTGCCTACTGTCCCCCCCCCCCCCATCCTCCAAAACACACACACACACACATTTATTCACAAAGTCTCTAATTGGCTCATATGAACTGGTGTTTGGATATTGTACTAAAGAGCCCCATTTATATAAGAAGCATTTAGTAAATATTTGCCATGTATGCAGCTTTGTACCAAACTCCAATGGCTAAGACCACATTTTCACCACAAAATGAAAAATTGAGGCTGTTATCCAGGCATTTGAGGTGTAACTTTTGTATTAACTTGTATGATTTATATCTGTGGTTTTCTATTGGGGTGGGTGGTGAAGGAGGGAGGACTGACTGAAACCTATGTAAATGGTCCACAAATCCATATGCAGTTTGAATAACCAATATATCTCACATTTACACATAAGGCATTAATGAATTTATAGTAGTTTCTTTTATTTGCTTTTAAAAATTGTCATTTTAACCATTTTAAGTGTGCAATCCAGTGGCATTAATTACATTCACAAGGTTGTGCAATCATTACTACTATCTGTTTCCAAAATAGCTTCCCACTCTCCTGTCCTCCAAACCCTGGTGACCTCTTATCTACTTTGACTTTATGGATTTTCCTATTCTAGAGATTTTATATAAGTCAAATCATACAATGTTTTTCTTTGTGTATCTGACTTATTTCACTTAGTATAATGTTTTCAAGGTTCATTTATGTTGCAGCAGGTGTCAGTACTTCATTCCTTTTATGCCTGAATAATATTCCATTGTATGATATGTTACATTTTGTTGATCCATTTATCTGTTTATTGACATTTGAGTTGTTTCCACCTTTTGGTCACTGTGAATAATGCTGCTATAAACATTGGCATGCAAGTATCTTTTTGAGTCCTTGTTTTCATTTTTCTTGGCTATATATCTTGGAATGGAATTTCATGTTGAACTTTTTCAAGAACCATCAATTTTTTTCCACAGTGTCTGCACCATCTTACACTCCCATCAACAATGTATAAATGTATAATGGCTCCAATGTCTCTACACCCTATCGACAATTATTTTCCTTCCTTTTTTTGTGTAAACCATCCTAGTAGGTGTAAAATGCATAATTGCTTTTTGTAACATATTTTCTCAATGCACTACTATCCTGTGTGTGGGGGGAAGGGGAGTCTATAAAATATTTGATATTCAAAAGGTATTTTCAAATTTAAAAAATTAAAAATCTCTAATTTAGATTTTTAGAAAACATTTTTAGAAATTCTGCACATTGCGTATTTTAAAAACATTTCATATAATCCTCAGAGTAATACTGTGAAGTACATGTTATTATCCACATATGGAGTATCTGAGGTTCTGAGAATTTAAAGAATTTGCAGAAACAATTGCTTTGTCCTTTTCCCAATGCCCGGTGACCTTTTCTCTGTCTTATCCTAATTATCTTTCTGGATATGATCTGCTAAAGCTTGGAGGGAAGCAGGACACAAGTCTTTTTAAAAAAATCTTTATGCATCTATTTTCCATGCCATGGCCTACCTGTCTACAGTTTTTTCCCCTCACTATATCTCTACACCACATTCTCTTTTGTTTTGATTGAGGCTCTACTATGATACAAATATTCAGAAATATACAATATTAAAAAATAGAGACAAGAAAAAATAATTCTGAACCCTAATACCATGATATAATTGCACAGCATATACATATATACCTACTATATATTAGATATATACATAAATTTGCATTTATACATATAATGGTATATGTGAGGATGGGAGAGAAAGATGGAGAAAGAGAGAAGTGTGGAAATCTTTATCTTTTTATTTGGGATTAACTTGTGAGGATAGGCTTAAGTGGCAAATAATACAGATAATTTTCATGGAAAACCTTGCAGAGCTAGTTTCTTCTCTACTCACTACTCCAAGGGAAGCATAGTAATTATGGTCTCATTGGGAGAAGGCTAGAAAGAGGCTGTTCCCTTAAAAGCCCCAGTCTCAGGGCTGCTCCATGTGGTGTGAATAGTAGAGGGAGTTCAAAATCTGGGTTTATAAACACAAATTCCCAAAATAGTCCTCTTACTTTTTGTCAATTGCAAAATAAAATGCTATCTCCAGTAGGGGAAGGCTCCCTCTTCAATGCTTGGGGGAACTGGAAGTGTTGGGGACACTGAGCCAGAAATATCATCACTCTCAGACTGATGATTAACTCAACAGAATATACGGTGACAGGGGCTGTGATTTCTTCACTCATTCTTTTTTAAAAATTTCATTTATTCATCCCATGAAACCTTTATTAACTCTTCTTTGGTGCCAGATTTTAAGTTAGGATCTGGTGATACAGAGAGGAATGAAGAATATCACTGCCCCAGAGGAGCTGGGAATGCAGTCGTGTGGAGACAGGCCAGAAAGAGTTAATACAGTTGGGAGGTCTTAATGCTACCAGAGGCAACTGATAGACACCTTGGGGCCATAGACAGACAATGGAGAGGGTAGGGTGGTCGGCTTAGTGAGAATTTTTCCATGATAATTGGGCTTGGAGTTCCACACAGGGGTCTAAAAGTGAAGAAAGCAACCATAGTGGCAACTACAATAGTCCCCCCTTATCTGTAGTTTTAATTTCTAAGGTGTGAGCTACCTGTGGTGAAGACTTGGTCCAAAAATATTAAATGAAAAATTCCAGAAATGAACAATTTATAAGTTTTAAATTGCATGCTGTTCTGAGTAGCATGACAAAATCTCACACCATCCGCTTTGTCCTGCCCGGGATGTAAATCATCCTTGTCGAGGGTATCAACACTGTATACATGCCCCGCCCTTTAGTAACTGAGTAGCTAGCTCAGATATCAAATGGGCTGTCAAGGTATCACAATACTTGTGCTCCAGTAACCCTTATTTTACTTCATAATGCCCCCAGATGGCAGAAGTGGTGATGCTGGCAATTCAAATATGACTAGAGAAGCTGTAAAGTGCTTCCTTTAAGTGAAAAGGTGAAAGTTCTCAACTTAATAAGGAAAGGAAAAAATATCCGTATGCTGAGGTTTCCAAGATTTATGGTAAGAACTGTGGGGGCTAAAAATTATTAATACTTTCTCTCCCATTTTCTAAATTATTCTGGCTGGGCTAATAATAAAATTAACCTAGACAGATTAACAGGAGAAAAATCAAACTTTTATTACATACATATGGAATTCACATAGACATGAAAATTCCAAAGACAGTGAGGCAACATTAGATATATAAGACATTTTGGACAAAAGAGAAAGGAGGGGGGATGATCCCTTTAGAATGAAACTTCTATCCATGAAGTTGCCTCATTTATAAATTAAACTTTATCACAGCTATATATGTATAGGAAAAAACATGGTATATATAAAGTTCTGTACTATCTGTGGTTTCAGGCACCCACTGGGTGTCTAGGGATGTATCCTCTGTGGATATACTTTCTGAACACCTACCAGGGCCCTAAGCATGTTATAACATAATGATGGTAATAAAATAATAACTAGCATTTATTGAATGCTTCCTGTATGTCAGTTACTGTGCTGAGCATTTTTTATTAGACTTTATATTTTTAGAGCAGTTTTAGGTTCAGAGCAAAATTGAGTGGAAGGTACAGAGTTCCCATATACCCCTGCCCCCACACAGACAGAGCCTCCCCCATTATCAACATCTCTGACCCGAGCGACACATTTCCTACAAGCCATGAAACCACACTGACACATCATTATAATCCAAAGTCAACAGTTTGCATTAGGGTTCACTTTTGTGTTGTGCATTCTATGGGTTTTGACAAATGTATAATGACATGTATCCCTCATTATAGTATCATGTAGAATTGTTTTATTGCCCTAAAATCTTCTGTGCTCTGCCTAAGTATGTTACATATATTAACTAATTTAATTGTCATACTAACCTTATGAGGTAGGAACAATTATTATTACCATTTTACAGATGGGAAAATGGAGGTATAGAGGTACAGAGATTTCAAGAAACTTGCTCAACTAAGTATTCTAACCAAAATTTAAGTTAGATCATGTGTTATCCTTGTAGGTAATCACAGAGTTTTGATTTTATTCTGACTTCAACAGAAGACCTTGGAAAAGGCAAGTGAGAAGGATTCCAGAAGCATAAGTGGCACTGTTGGCCTTGGACAGGAGAGGCATTTCCTCAGTCATAGCTATAGGAAGAAATGGGGGTACGTGTGATTTATAGGTTGGTAATAGGAAGAGGAGTCATTCTTATTTGGTGACTTGTATTTTCTCAATGAGCTAAGTGTCAAGGTCACAGCTGAAGAAGGTAGGAGGTAGGATTAGGCATGAAATAGTTGTCCTAGAAAATAGAAGAGATTTCTAAAGAAACATAGTAGGATCTCTGTTCAATGTTTGAGGATTCATTAGAGGTCTAAAATCAGGAATTTAAAGGAAACTTTTGAGCCCAGATGTGGGATTCTCTGCCTATCGTTGTTTTCTTCCTTCAAATCTGGCCTCCAAAGAAAATCCCTTTGTTAGAAGCTTACAGCAAGGATTCGCCTGGTGTCCATGAATCCACTTCAGGGGGCCCAAGAATCTCTGAACTTATATGCAAAATTTGTGCATATGTGCATTTTCAAGAGAATAGGTCCTTAGCTCTTGTTAGATTTTCAAAGGAGTCTTTGAATGCCCCAAAAGATTAAGAACCACTGTAGGAATACCCTAATAGTACAGCCCTTCAGGACTGCCCCACAGGTGCCCTCATTGTCTCGCTAATTGCCTTATGTGGAGGCCCATTAGGTAACTCACAGCTAAACCCTTCCTACAGACTTCAACTCCTGAATCTCTCATCCCCAGAGACTGACCACAATGACTATGGGGAGAGGGGTCAGTGCCTTTGCTTTAAAATACAACATATACCATCACCAGAAGTACAGACATTCCTGCCTTTATTTAACTAGTCTCTTTCTATTAATAGACATTGATGTTGTTTTCCAGCCTTGACCATGCTAGATTAAAGAGTGTGTACATATTTTTGAGTGTATGCATTTTTAAGAACTCCAAAGAGTTGTCACCAATTTGTATGTGAACTTGCTTGTTTAACCACACTGGGAATTGTTGAGCCTTTTATTTCTCATTGCCAATCCGATAGTTGGAAGTTGTTCATTGGTATCTTAATCTGTTTTAAGTATGTCACCATAACCTGGGGTTCTTAGATGGGCAGGAGACTCTTGAAAATTTCACACAAATGGTTTGTGCTTCTGTGTATTCTTCAGAGGAGGGGTTGTCAGAGGTTTCATAACCTTCTTCAGATTCTAAAGGGAGTCTAGGCCTCCAAAATGTTACAAAATAGGCCTGGAAGTGTTTTATACTAAATCAATAAGGTAGGCAAAAGAAAGAAAAAGATAAAAATAATAAAAGGGAAAATTACAAAATTACTGCAATTACACATTCTTTCTTACCTGGTACCCAAAATTCGGAACCTCCTCTAGTTTCCTTCCACTGGGATGCTTCTACTCTTTGACCCACAGAGACTGTTTATGTGTGTCTTAAAAATTAAAAACAATTATTTCTTATTGAAATATTGGTTTAAAATGGACATTCTGGGAAGTCATCTGATGTTTGTCAGTGGCTCCAAATACTTGTAGGTCAGGTTTAAATCTGACTGATTTTCTCTGTGTTCACTTTTAACACATAAAGTTAAAATAAAGCTCATTTGCAAAGAATAATTGTTAATTTTTTCATTTTGTAGGATTTTCTGTTTCAGCTCAAAAGGTATTGAATTATGTTTTTCAGAATTTTCCCACTTTGCAGGAAATTCTTTTAACCTTAAGAAATGTTATTAAAGAATGCTACCATAGTTAAAGTTATTTTTCCAATATCCTAGTTCAACCAAATGCCATTCTGTGTTCAGAAAGGGTGGCCCCATGCTCTTGCCACCTGAAAAGACAATGTCTGTCATCTTGGAGGAAGCGCATGGTTTGCCTTTTGTTTACTATTGCCCTTCTAATTTTGTCTCTATTCATAATGAAGCAGGTGATAGGATCCTGGAATTACAATGCCTATATGGACTAAAGAAATTGAGGCAGGAATTTGTCCCAGGAAATCAGTGATAAAATGGGACTAGAAACTTAATTTTCTGATACCCATTATCTTTCTGTGAGGAAGTGTTGTATAGTAACAGAATTCCTATCTGATAATAGGTCTTGGTTCTACAGCTTCCTACCTGTGAGGCTTGTTGCAAGTTATATCTCCTCTGTAGATCTCAGTTTCATTATCTATAAAATGGAGATAGAAATGCTTACTTTGCAGGGTGGTTGTAAGGATTAAGGGAAATAATATCTGCAAAATGTGTGACAAATAGTAGGTAAAACAGGATGATTCATTCACAAATCTCTCCACGCTACAGGGAAACATTCATTAAGGAAAGAAATAAACAGTTATGAAGATTGAATGACAGATTTTGTTTTGGTTAGGGAAATTATAGAACTTGAGACTCTTTGGAGTTGGGAAGAGCCCTTAGAGATAAAATAGTTTAATTAACTTGTGTTACAAAGGAGGAAATAGCCCAGAGAGGGCTATGCCATGTCCAAGGTCTCAATGTGACACACAATCCTTGGTAAAGACACTTTTACTTAAGAGAAAAATGTCTTTTAAGGAAACTTTGTTTCAAAGGCTGTATTAAAAATGAACTCTTACAAAGTAAAAATGCATTGTGCCCTGAAAATAAGAATTCCCATGCTTAAAGCTTATCTGATAATAGATATAAACCAGTTATATTTAAGATGATACCAAAGTAAAGTAAAACAAGGTGAACATTTTTAAAATTAAAGGGTAATATATATTTTAAAAATACAGTGATGCACAGATAATTAATAAATACATTAGCATATATCCATTAAAATGGTATATCACATTACTAATCTTCCTCACCACTGAAGAAATAAATGCACTATCAAAATATTTTACAAAATATGAGATGAAATTTTACTTAAATTATTTCTTCTAGGCCTTTTTCCCTGTACAAGATTACTTTGGTCTGTCTACCAGCAGAACAAAAATAAGCTTAATATATAGATAAATGCTTGTATTCCTAACACTACAAAAGAAACATTTGTTCCCCCAGATAACTCTTAAGTAAACTGCTGTCAAAACAATTAGTGTTATTTTTCTATTATCCTCCTATTTGAGGGTAAATAACCATTTCATGAATATGTTAATTATCTAGAAGGTGGAGAAGATAAGGAGGGCCTTATATCTCCAGAAGCAACAGATAAATCATCAAGTGCATACAAAAACACAAGGAAGGGTTCTAACCTGGATAGTCAGATGCCCACATTTCACTTAGTCAGACTGAAATCAGTTCAGCTTTGATAGCTTAAAGGGAACCAGAAAAGGAGTGACAATGTTTTGATAGAATTAACCACAAGTAAACCTTCATTTGTGCACTGTGACTGCAATGAGGCTGTCTTCTAGCTAATCAAGTATTAAGTAGTTTTATTTTATTGCCAACAACACTCCTTTTACATGTTTTAGAATACACATTTAAAAATTTTGTAATACCATTTTACAGAATCAAAGTAGTGATGCTAAATTATTGAATATGCTCCGCTCATTAAAAATACTAATTTACAGTATAAGTGTTGGACACATATTTTCTCTATAAAATCATGCTTTAAAAATAAATGATTGTGCTTTCTTTAAGCTTAATTTACCTTTAGTAATCATACACAACTTTTGGCAGCTTTGATTGTGCCTTTTGAAATCTCCAGCACAGAATTCTTCCCCATCCACAGTGGTTAAGTGTTCTCTTGAAAGAGAATACATTTCAAGGGGGGGAGTGAACGTGGGGGTGGGGAGAAAACACAGGAAAGTGTTGTCCCTTCCTATTTTGAAGGGGCAAGATATATTTTCCATATTAAATATTTTCAAAAAGTTGAATGCCACATTGTGCCACATAATTAAAATGTAAATTTCAGTATCTATGCTTGCTTTGTGATTTTTTAAAATACATTTAAGTTAGTTGTCTTTTAAAACATGTGGTCAGCTGTTGTATTCACATATGGTCAAATGATCAAAGTCTAAACTCCTCTCTAATTGTCCCCCCGCTGCTCGTCTGCTCTGTCCGTGATCAAGGCCTCAGCAGGTGATGAGAAAGGCATGAGAACAGGCTGGAAGGAGAATGAGGCACCGAGAGGCCCAAGCTGAAAGAAATAAAGACTTCCAGTACATCACCCTGACAGTAAAGAGCGAAGGAAAAGTGACGTCTGGTTAGTAGTGCTTATATATTTTTTTGTTCGCCAATCTGCATACATTTTTGCCTTAGCTAAATGCAAATGGAACCTAGCCTGCTCCCAGAGATGGAGCCCCACACATCAGCGCCGCCACCGAAGTGTTGCATTTGTTTACTTGCCTCAGGAGGAAGCTGCTAAGTCCCACAGTTTATAGTATTTCACATGTTTGTGGAAATCATTGCAATTCTTTTCACTTCTGCTTGTCATTGTTTGCCTAGAGTTCACTTTGCCAGATGGTGCTTTATTGTCACTAGTGGTTACACCTCGCTATTGGATCGGTTCAAGACCAAATGGTGTGAAGAGCTTTCATACTTAGAGCGTTTAGTCAAACATTCATTCTTTGCTATTCAGGCCGCTTGAGCACTAATTCATAAATGAGCCGGCTGGCCTAGGAATAAAGGGAGGAGAAAGGGGCACAGGTTCTTTTTTCTCCGTAAATTATTAACTTGTCTTCTATTTACAGTTCAAATTGGGATGAATCATACTTAAGCAGGAGTATCTTGCATAAACATAAATAAGATACTAGTGAAGGGGTGGAGAGCAGGAAACAAGACACTGGCTGCATTATATGAATTCTGCCAGAGCTTGAGGGAGTTTGGCAGTCCACACAAAACCACAACGCATTATTTCCCCACAAGTCCGGATTCCAGATATTCTCTGCTCTCTTATCAATGAGCTAGTTCTATCAGAAAATGCCGTGAATGATCTCATCAAGAATTTTTTCTTTGGCATGTATTTTTCTGTGAAAATTGCTGGATGTAAAATGCTTACCTTTCAAGTGTGAACATGTTTTCAAAGTTGGGAAAGGATCTTTAAAATTCAAGAGATTGCATTCATGTTATGTGATTTATAATGGAGGTTTGGAGGGTCTGGGTGGGTAATTTAGGGGCCTGAGATAGGCAGCATTCTACTGTGTGTGTGCACATGTGCATATGTGTGTGTGTGTTTTAAATGTTAGGGCTGTTGCCTTTATGAAGGCAAATCTCACTATAAATCTCTTGGCTACTGCCACAAGCTCTGAAACTTGTCTTCCTTTCTTCATCAAATCGATTTAAATGGTGTAGTAAAACTAAGAGAAGGGCATGAGGAAAAAGGTTAAGCAAACAATGACCCAATTGCTCTAATTTTTTTCTTATCAAATATGAAGCCCTGTGGTCATCTCCCTAGTTTTCTTTTTCTTTGGGATGGGAGTGTAGCTTTACCTAACTGTTCAATGTTAAAAGGACAAAGAAAAGCACCAAAGTGAAGAAGGAGGTTCTTTGGCAGAAGGCAGGGACTGAGGGATTTGGAGGTTATTATAGAAAAACTCGTTGAAGCCCTTGCGGCAATGCCTTGGTATAGTAAGAAAGGCAAACAGGATAATGGATTGTGTCAACATAGGAAGCAAACCCAAATCAAAAGAAGTGATCTCGTTACTGTATGGCCTGATATTGTCCCCCTACAAAGAGCTGGTTGGCGTTAATCAAACACATTGCACTCCAGACCAATCACCAGGTGATGATACCTGTTTTTCCAATGAAGGAAATGAAATGAGAGGTGAAGGCTTTCTCTCCTTCATTACATTTTTTGCTTTGAGGTACAATGCAAAATTACGTAATAACTGTATCCTCAGGGCCTGAAAAAAATCTAGGGGAAGCCACCACAGTGGGGATTACAGCTCTGCTTGGGAAGTAAGCACAGCTGGGAGGAACAAAGCATCAACTGGGAGCCCTCTGGTTTTTCCACACATTTCTGGACTGCAGCTCTTTGCTATGCTAAGTGGACTACCAAGGAATCATACCTATCCTTCTGAACGGTAGGAGACAGAGAAAGCTGGAAGGGCATAGTGAAAAAACAGGAACTATTAAACTGGGGATTCTGGTGGGGGTTGGGGTGGGGACAGAGGACCTTGCTTTCACACAGCTCCTTAAAACAAAACTATGAAGTAGGTAGACAGAGTTAGTTCTAATATTAAACCAAAAGATTTGGCATTTTCCATTTGAAAATGGGACAAAAAACTGGCTAAATAGCAAATGTCTGGAATTAGGAGGTAGGTTTCATCCACCTTAGCAAATCACCTTTGGGGAAGCCACGGTTTCCATATCTGAAAAATTGATAGGAGGGGTTCAACGTGAAACCTAAGTTACTCTTCAGCCCTGACGTTCTGCAAGTCTGCATCCTCATGTTGTCTTGACTTTCACCTTTCTGTAAGAGTCAGTGTGTGTGTGGAGGAGAGGGGCATAACCAATTCAGCTATATTGAGGCTCTGAATGACTTGTGTTAGCTCAGATACAGAATTATATTAAAATGTTTGAGTCTCTTGTACTGTACACTGGAACCTTCTTTTGGCAAAGAGTTATGAAGAGTGGCTGGCTAAAAAGTACTTGATCGTTCAGCCATTAGTTTTAAAAGTGTGGAATTGCTGGAGGTTTAGAGCTGCTACATTTTACAGCTGTTTTAGAGGCTGTCCCCCACTGTTCCTCTCTCCTTGCAAGGTTCAGAAATTCCTGGCTCTGGGTTCATATGGCTGAGGCTAATCAAATGCTTTCATCAGCCTCACCATTGGATGTTGAGTGATATATTACCACCAGTTAAAATTTGACCTACTCAATGACCCTCTTGCAAACATTAATTGTGCAGAACATCTTTCTCTGGCAACAAGAGTATCTTCTTGAAAAGGCTACTCATTTACTTAAGAGTTAGTCCAACTCATCCAACTTTGTTACAAAGCTTATCTCTTGCGACTTGGTACAAGGATTTCTGGAGAAAAGAATCACATAGGTCTAAAATAAATATTAAGAAGAGACTATTTTCCCCAGAGACTTTGCAAACAATTACTAAAAAGGACCTTCTGAACTTCTACGAGATACTTATTTACCATAACAAAAACACAGCCCTAATCACCAGAGAATAGGAAGATGTATAACTGAGGCTTTACTTTAGCTGAGAAGGATTTTGTGTAATACCTTTAATTTGCCATGGGAAAGGAATGCCAAATTTTAAAGTGTAGAGAAATATCAAAACAGAATAAGCAATGATGGTCTGTTTTTCAAACTGGTTGATGGCTAAAGATAGGCTCTTTTTATTTAAGAAGAAAACAAATCACATTAAACAAGCATTTCTTATCGTGGAGCCAATTGTATGCAATTTTACACAGATTTGGTAGTTGATCTCATTGTTCCCTCAGAGGTATTAAGAGGGCATTGTCCTGCAAATATCTAAAAGGAGACTTTTTAAAAAATAAAAGTACAGAAGCTGCAAAACAGGGGAAAAAACAGAGTTGTCCTTAAAATTACCTAACTGAATCCAGCTAACTACAGATATATTCTTTCTACTTTATATGATCCATTTCACTCATCATTTTAGGAATACTTTGCTTCTTAGGAAAATGGTGTTGAGTTGATCTGGAAATCTTGAGAAGGTCTGCTGCATCTGTTCTGTGTTTGTGTGCATGTACCATTACAGCCAAAACAGGCATTCTTTAAAATTAGCTTTTCCTTCCTGGACTTATAAGGTAAAGAAGTTTCTTTCTCTGGTTCATTTCTTTTACACCTAATTGGTGCAGAGGAAAGAGCACTGCAGTTGGAGTCAGATGAATTTTGGGTTGAATGCCAGTTCCACCACTTTATAGCTGTGTGACCTTGGGCAGGTCACTTAACCTCAGAACTTCATCTGTCAAACGGTTAGAATTCCCTCCTGCTTTCAAAATTTGTGAAAGAAAATTCACTAGTTTGTCTATGTAATTTTATGAAGAATCAGATATAAAATACCTTGGGGAAGCTCTATATCACTCCTAGGTGTAGGGGACAAATACTTTTTCCCTGTTCCACCTTGGCTTTTCCAAGTTGGGAGGCCTAGAAACAACCCTGTAGGGAGGTTTTATTATCCTTGTTTCATGAGGAAACTGAGGACCAATGAAGTTGTGGTTTTCTCAGTGGCTCACAGGTGGCAAGTGACCAAGTAAAGACTGAAACCCAAATTTTCTAATTCTTCATCTAGCATTTCCACCATGCTTCTAACAAACTGGGCTTGCACAATTAGTTTTCAGTGAGAAATTAGCTGTGTTTTAAAATGTATCTGGTAAAGCAAATTCTTCAAATCCTCTCCTAAAGGACATTCAGTGATAAATATAAACTCTACAGCTAGGCCACTTTTATACATTCATCCAAGTTGGAAAGATACAGATCCAAGGTTCCCATGGCAACCTTTAGTCTTCTCCTTTGAGAAAGAACATTCCTATAGGGCTCTTCCTTAACCAATATCCAACATGGAAGCTTGAATATAAAAACTCTGATAACCTTGCCCTCTCCTACTCTGAGAACAAGGCCTGAAATTTTGTAGCAATTTTCTTCTTTTCCAGTGGGAATTATTTGTAAGTATTTTTTCCAATGTGAGAAAAAAAGACTACTATGAAAAGGAGAGTTTCAGTCCATTCTTTCACATTTTGGGGATGGTTAATAAGGTAGCCCATAGTTAGGTTTATCATTCTGGTACTGGGTTCATCTCCCCTTTTATATGGAGGCTTACCTTTAGGCTGATAGTATGGACTGAAATCATGTCCAATGGAGCCCAATTCCTTCACTCAGAAGTGGGTTTTGGTCTTGTCTGGCCTTGGGCATGGGTGGAAGAACTGGAAAGCAGATGCTGCAACTGTAGCAACACTTAAATTGTCTCCTCACTAAAATGTCTTCAAAAAGCAAACTTACTTTATAGCAACTATAAGCCACGTTAGCCTTCAAGTATTTTGAGTGTAAATCCCAGAACCCCATTTTTACCGCCCTTTTCTCCTTATCTTCCAATCAAACAACTTTGGAAAAGATAGTAACTCACATTAGCTCCTTCCAACTGGGTACATTGATTATGTGGATGTGAAATATATCACTAGGCCAACTATCCCTTTGCAAGGAAGTCAGAGGCTTTTCCTTGCTGTGCACAACCATTGACTCCATTTTCCAGCAATAGTGAAGTGAAATTTAAGGAATCTTTTTTTTCTTCTTGGTTAAAATACTCTTTTTCCATTTTCACACAGATATATTTCAGATCTGGAAGGAATCTAGCCCTGTTTTCAAACAGTTTTTTTTTCTAGTGGAACTTTAAATTGTTAAAATATTTTTAATTGTGGAAAAATATACATAACATAAAATTTATCATCTTACTATTTTAAGTGGTATTACATACATTAATATTGTTGTGCAACAATCACTACCATTCATCTCTAGAACTCTTTTCATCTTGCAAAACTGAAAATCGGTCACCATTACACAATAACTCCCATTTCTCCAGCCCCTCGTAACCACTATTTGACTTTCTATCTATATGAATTTGTCTATTTTAGATATTTCATGTAAGTGGAATCATAAAATATTTATTATTTTGTGTCTGGCTTATTTCACTTAGCATATTATCTTCAAGGTTCATTCTTGTTGTAGCATGTATCAGAATTTCATGCCTTTTTAAGGCTGAATAATATTCTATTGTATGTATATACCACATTTTATTTATCTATTCTTCATCTGTTGATGAATAACTTGCGTTGCTTCTATTTATTGTTTAATGTGAATAATGCTTTTATGAACATGAAAATAGAAATATTTAGTTTTTTCCCCCAAGAAAATTTGCAGATACCTACATGGAAGTCTGATAAAAAATGATAAGGAATTCTTATTGTTTAGTGGAAAGTATTTCATTGTCAGGACAGTATAAAAGGCACTAGTCCATTCAACCCTCTCTTTTTCCAGGCAAGGAAAATTAACTCTAGAGAGGGAAAGAACACAGTGGGACACCCAGTAAGTTAAAGGCAGAACCTCCACAAAAACTGGGTCTACTGACCTCAGTCTGCTGCTATTTCCACTTTACTTGACATTACTAGTTAGGGAAAATGATAGCACCCTTTTCTAATATCTGCATTGGGAACATAGAAAACATTAGTGTAATCGCAGGACAGTAGTTTGGTAGAGAATATGATTTGTGTTAGGACTTGTACTTTGAGGTAGTTGTGTGTTTCTTTCCCCCTGCCATTTAATTGTGCTCCAATAGCCCTCTAGTCACAGTATGTGGTTTCCAGAGTGGAACTGCTGACACCACTAACCAGCCACATCATTCCACATACTCTAGCTTAGGAATGTGCTATTTGATTAATGAGATAGTGGTTTCAGAGCCCTTTGAGCTGCTCAGGATAAAGGCACTGGATAGATTCAAAGTGTTAACATTGTGGCATTCTGTAAGGATAGACGTTTTGCTAAATATTTTCATTTCAGTATTAATCTTAAAATATCTGCAAACATTAGTTGCATTTACAAAATGAAGTTTTAAAATAAACCTGGGGAGACAATTACAATTGGATATCATAAGATATACTTGACCCTACTAAGTATTTCAAGATAACCAAAAATAGTTGGAAACTATGGCAACAAAATGAACTTTCAAAATTTGAAACATATCTTTCATAGAAAAGATCCCGAATTGGGTTTAATCTTTTTTTTTTTTTCATTTTTAATTGACATGAGTTGCTTTTCAGAATGTTAGCTTTTATTAGCTTATTTCACCTAAGATCAGCACCATTAAGGTTTGAATGTCCATTTGTTGTTTATCAAAAAGAAGAGAAATGCTTAATGTTCTTGTTTACAACATAATGGATTTCTGGACCTTCCCCATTTTTTAATTTGATTTTTTAGGTCATCTCCATTACTTGAAATTCCATACCTCTAAAATAAGGGCCATAAAAGTACAGGGAAAGCAATAGAATAAAAGGGGAAAGCAGATCTACTCTCAAAGGGGGAAGTTTTCTTCCACCTACAGCTCACACAGCAATGTCCTGGAGGCGGAAAGTAACTACAAAGGAGAGGATGCTCATATTAAAAACCAGGAAAAAAACAGCATTTAAGCATTTACTTAGCTGTTATTAGATGCCAGACATTGGGCTTGACCCATTCCTAAATATTATCTCAGTCCATTGTCACGGCAATGCTGTGAAGTCTATAGTATCCCTCCTTTTTACACTTGAGGAAAACAGGGCTCAGATAATGTAATTTGCTCCAGTAAATTGAGTCAGAATTGGAACAAAGGTTTTTTCTGTCCAAATTTCTTTACTTACATCAGCCTATTAATTCTGTGCATAGACTGTTTGCAATTGTCGATATATCCTTATCATTGTGGTCACATTTACATACTTTGATCCCCAAACACCAATGTCCAGGCTTGGGGGTCGGGGGTGGAGAAAGGGCTTTCAACAACAGGAAGGAGACAGACAATGGGAGATAAGAGAGGAGGGGAAAGATTAGTGTTTAAGACCCGGATTTAAAGCCTCCTCTCGCCAGCTGCTATGTGCACCTGAGAAAGAAACAACCTCGATGAGACTCAGTTTTGTCACGTGAAAAACAGGGATAAAATGGTATTCATCTCATAGGGTGGTTGTGAGCTTTGCTGATCCTGCCAGAAATGTGTTCAAGCACAGAGCCTGGTACCGGAGAAACATTCTGTGTGGTTACTCTCATTTCCAGAGTCATGTGTTCAGACACAACACTGGGTGTTTTCAGAAAGAAGTACAGATTAGTGATTGGGAAGGGAGCTCACAGGATTAGCCAATCCAAGTCAAAATACACAATATGGAGAGAGCATTTGCACCCAGAGCTCCAAACAAGCCCCCTAAGGCTCACTGGAGTGTTCAGAGCTGGACTGAAGAAGTGTCAAGTGCTCATTGACAATAATGTAAGCCATTCCCAGTTTGCAGATTGTTGATATATTTTTTCAATTATAAATGTTTCTCCCATAAATATTTATTGCACATTTGGTGCCTGCTACTATTTATTTCTTCATCTAAAACATAGTTTCTGTTTTCTCTGTACTAGGCACTATTTTTGGCATTGGGGAAAAAGCAGTAAAAAAAAAAAAATGCAGACAAAAATCCATACCTTCATGGAGCTTACATTCTAGCAGGGGAGAGAGATGATAAATAAGGGGATTGGAAGTGTGGCAGGGGTTAGGAATATTTGGTTGGGAAGCCAGCTAAAGCCGTACTGAGGAAGTGACATTTGATTTGAAGGAAGTGAAAAGGAGAATAATTCCAGGCAGAGAAAACAGCAAGTGCAAAGGCCCCAAGGAGGGAGCATGTTAGGAATGTTCTAGGAACTCAAGGAAAGCCAAAATGGCTGACAGAGCAAGTAGGAGACTAGTGATGGGGTGGGAAGGAGGTGAGAACAGGGAAAAGATCAGGTAAGGCTTTGTACAGATGATTTCTTGTAAATGAAAAAATTAGTAAGAAACTAGCAAATGAGTGGAATAGAAAACTTAGAAATAACATATAATTTTTAAAAATTGGTTCAGGTACTGATATTATTGTTGTTATTTTGATACAAAGACATGTGCACATATAATAAAGCCCAAAGTTTTTGCTGGCAATGTGGTTGTCACTATTTTATGATGTGCCTCAAAGGTTCCCATGACTTCCAAGTCCTTTGCCATCTGCACAAGTTGGACAGCCACAGCTAGTAAGTCGCAAAGGTAGAAACAGAGTCCAGGCCTCCTGATTTCTAGGCTAGGATTTGTGTCCTGCAACAAAGACCCACTCAATATCAGAACTGAAAGTTGTCTTAGAGGTTGTCTAATCCAACTTTCTCCTTATACAGATGGGAAAACTGAGTCACAGAGAGCAAAAGTAACCTATCAAAGGTTAGCCATCATGTCAGTGACATACCTAGAAGTAGACTTCAGATCTTTGCTCCATATAGTCAGGCTCTCTACCTAGCTGTTGTTTTAGAGGCAGCTGTAGCTAGGAGAGAATTCATATCTTGGCCTGGGACCAAGGAGATTTGGGTCCTAGGTAGTAGAGCTGAGCTGATTTTAGCATATGGGCTGACTATAGTCTGATTGATTGTTGCAACCAAGGCAGGGTCTGGTGTTAAAAAGGATCCTATGTTTTTTAGGGGGTGGGGGTGTGGATAGAGTTGGTAAATTTATATCCTAGAACGTTTTGAACATCTTGAAAAGGCCACCCATGAAGTTCATGTGTTTTCTTGTTGATTTGTGTCTTAGGTGCCGTGCAGATGTGCCTGGAATCTGTTTAGCTGAGAAAATGCCATGCGGTGGCAAATGTTCTTGCTGTGTGGGCTGAGCTTGTTGCTTCTTGCTGCCACCAGCTTGTTGTTGAGACTTATACTATAGCAAGTTGGTCTGAGGTGGGCATGTGGCAGAAAGAGAGAAAACCTTCTGATTATAACCATCTGGGGCAGCCTAGCTATAAAGCTAGCAACACAGATTCATTCAATATCAGAACTGGAAGTTGCCTTAGAGGTCATCTAATCTAACTTCCTTCTTGTATAGATGGGAAAACTGAGTCACAGAGAGCAAAACTGACCTGCTAAAGGTTATCCAGCATGTCAGCGACATAGCTAGAACTAAATTTCAGATCTCCTTTACCCTTTGTGCTAGAAAGTATGCTGAGCTTCCCACTTGCTGATGCTACCATAACATTTCAGATAAGGAGCAAGACCCATTCATTATTATCATTTGCTTATCCTTAGAACTTCCAATCAATTAACTTAGTCTTATAGACAAAGAAATGGCTCAGGAACTTACCCATGCTTTTCTGGGTTGGGCAGTGATTAGTTTCAGGGTCAAGTTCCTTTGCACACGGCTTGGGGGCTGACCTCAGTTATAGAGGGGTGGGATTGAGACCAGCAGGGGTCAATCAGAGGCTGCTATCCTGGAAAACCATCCTAATGCCTAGCTAGCAGTGTGGGGTTTAGTCTGGCCTGCTTCTTGGTTGTCCTTCTACCTGGGAGTGGGCACTTAGTGGAGCTCACATCCACCTGCTCCTTTCTCTTTCTAGTCCTCTTGCTCACGAAAGCTTGAGAAGCATACATCATATAGCATAAAAAACCCACATCTGAGGTGGAGGTGGTAGGAGCCCACTAGTGAGGCAGCTGTGAGTCCTGAGACATGTGTTAGTGCTGGTGGCTCAGGGCCAAGTGAAATACCAAGCACCAATCATGTGGCTACCCTCTGTGAAAGTTGGCTGTCTGAAAGAATGCAACAGGAAAATCAGAAATGCCTGCACAATTTCCCTTGTTTCAGTTGGTACTGAGCTGGAGTTCAATCCCACTCAAGTCCCAGTAATGTTAGGGAGATCCTTTAATATTATTTGGAAACCCAGACACCTGGTTTTGCCATTTGTAAGCTCTCATGAGTCATCATCGTATACCACTCACCTTTGATTGAGAGTGGCTTTCCCAGCTGGAAGTTGCCTTTGTGTGGATTGTTGGTTTGTTGCATTTCCAGAAAGTAAAATGTTCATGGCTTGACGTTATCTTGGACATTGGGACAAAAAAGTACAGAATAACATGATGTTGCTCTGTGAAAATGGGAATGTAGTTATCTTGCTTCTGGGAAAATGTCATATCTTGGTCAATGACTGAGATAAAGCAAGGAGCTGGCAATACATAAAATGTTTTTGAGGCACCACTTGAACCCCTTTTGCAAAGATTGCAAATTGCTACAAATAGACATACACTTTGTTATACTGCAGCGTCTTCATGAAAAGTAATGGCACCAAAAATGGGTGGAGGTTGGAAGTGGGGAGGTGGGGAACTGACAATATTGCATGATTTTCAGAGAACTGCAATGTGTCTGCTTGAACGAAAGGAAGTTGGGCTATGATAATATAATTCTGGATTTCATGGAATGTGTGGCTCAGAGAGGCAAGAGATAAAAGACAGAGAAACAATATAGTGGTGAGTTTCAGGGGTTTTATTTTATATTAAAATATCATTTTGTTAAAAACATGGGCTGAATGTGTATTCTGCCCAAAAGAAGAGTATTATATTTCTATGCATCAAAATTTAAACATGCTCACTAGGCTGTGCTTTATATTATCTGAAAAAATACCAAGTGCTCCTCATCACACTCTTTGTCCTAAAAGGCTTGCAAAATAATTCCAGCAAAGCTATCCTGGCAATTAATGGCATTTTAGCCAGAAGGAATAAATAGCTACTTGAAACTACCTGGGAAGGCTCTTTACTGGCAGAACGTATGTCCATGCCCCATTGCTCTGTGTTCAAATATGTTTCTTCAATCACCATTCAGTATGGGTGAGTTAGAGAGCCATGGATCCATAGGCATATTTTACATAGATTTGCCCAAGTTTATATAGTAGTTTGTTATTCAACACAAAGGCAGCCGCCATAGCAACCTCAGGATCACAAAATACTTATTGTACCTCTGAGAGACTAATCATCATCTTGCAAAGCTGTTGAAGTTCATCTTTGCCCTGTGTGAACCAGAGAGCTGCATGGAAAGAATGCTTTCTTTTTGGTGTGGTCCTAATGCCCCATTAATGTACCATTTGCATTAAGTAAGCTGGCTAGCAGGCGGATTTGCTCTTCTCTCATGGTTTGTTTTTCATTTTCATTTCCTTAATGATTTGAAACTTGTTTTCAAAGGTTCCTCAGACAGGGCCCAGTGGCGCTGTGCTGGGTCTGGCTTCCTTTGCTGCCAAAGTGCAGACCCTCTGTCATGTAACAGAACAAGGCCTTTGAGCCCCTAACTGGTGAGGGATACAGTAATGAGCTCCAGCTGTGGACTGCAGGCTCTGAGGAACTGGAGGGGAGCCCAAATGGAGAATTTCAGGTTGAGTCTGGGAAGCCGCCACTTTTGGTATCTTTCCCCCCTTTCCTACATTCACTCCCTGTTTTGTTATCCAGAACCTAGAGCTAAACTCAAGCTGGTTCCCCTGCTTCTGAAAATCCATTGCGACCTGCAAGTGTCCTTCAAGTGCTGGACATGGCAGACTCCACACCCACAGGTCTTAGCTTTCACCTGTTTAACGCTCTGTAGTGGAGTGCAGATAAACTGGGTCTCCGAAAAACAAAAGAAAATCCCTGATTTTTAGGATCTATAGATCTGTAGGATCTGTAAATACTCCTACCATAGCGCAATTTCAAACAACCAACAGCTTAACAATTGGCACCCAAAACTCCTGAAAATGTAACAAATGGCTCCAGCACACTGTCACCCCAGGTTATCTCATTTGTTATCCATAGCCAATCTCACAGATAGGTTGGTGTCTTCAACCCCATGTAACAGAAGAGGAAACAGGCCCACAGGATTGAATGCAGGGATTCTCAAACTTTACTGTGCATACGAATCACCTGGGGATCTTGTTAAAGGGAGAACCTGTGATTCTGCATTTTTAACAACTCTCATGTGACATGTTTCCACGGAGTTAATTAAAGCTACAGTCAACCTTCTGGGAAAAAAGGGGAGGAAGCTTAGAGATGGTCTCTCACAACTGAAAAGCCACACTCTGCCCCTCCTCCAAGTCACACTGTTTCCTGGATCAATTTCACTCCTGCAAAGTTCCGGAACCCTACTAGGCTTCCCAGCAGTCACTGGCAAAGGACCATAGGACACAACATAGGCTGTACTTTCAAGAAGTGGAGCTGGTTTTCTCTCCAATACTCACAGGTTAGTAACATGTCACAAGGCAGAACTTTGATTCAGGGATGCATGACCCAATCCTAATCGTATAAAGCAACACTCCTCTCTTCTTGAGTTTAGTCACATTATGTGACTTTAAGGTACAGTATCCTTAGGAAGTTGCTCAAATTCCATATTTTCACTCCTCTCTGGATCTTAGAGGAAAACCTGATGCTGCATATTATAGAGGAGCCAAAAATTGATGCTATTTTCTGTCCACCTGAAAATTATAAACTCAGGGACTAAAATTAGCAACCTGGAAAATAATTACAAGTGAGTTATAACGGGAGCCCTGTTTTCACTCTAATTCATCACCTAATGAAGATGCAAGTACTGGAGAGATGACTGAGTGGAGAAACCCAAGCTAAGGAGATTCTGTGCCTTTAATGGTGCTAAATTCTGAGGACAGATGACAGTATTCCTGACCTCAGAGAGCCCGAAATCCAATCGAGCAATGCACACCCATGAAACAGGGTATGAGTCATTATATATTACGAAGTCCAACTGTGCAGTAAGATTTAGATCATGTTTATTGTACAGAATGCTGAAATGTGTATGGGCAGGGCTGCCGTCTAGACTGCCAGAGCACAATTTCCAAGGGAATGTTCTCCATTCCTGTTTTAAGACATTCATTCAATCGGGCAATCAAAAGATTCAAATGTATCCAAGATACTTTCTAGTTAATGGAATGCACGAGCAAAGGATTATTTTCTTTTCCTTTGGAGAATGTCTCACAATCAAAACCATCTTTCAAGTAAAATGATTTTATCCTTGATACTCAGCTCCAATTCTTTTTTACTTTCTTCACCTGAGTCTGGATAAAGTGATTCTTGATGATACATTTATTCACTGCCAAAATGTATGTTTGCATTTATAGAGACATAATCTGTCTCTCCTTTTCTTTATCACCCTACCCAATTCCATTCTGCGTCTGGTAGAGGAATACCTTTGTGTTACAGGTCAAGATAGTGCACAGACACGTATCTTCCCCTTCCTATCTATGGAAATTCTCCTCATTTTCTCAGGCCCAATATGAACTATCATCTCTAGGAAGCATTCCCCAATCCCCAGAGTTAGTTGGAAATTATTACATTTTCCTCTGGTCAGCCCTCTTCTCAATGCTAACTTATATTTCATTCTGCCCTTTCCTACCTCCACTCCAGCTAGAATGTAAGGTTTTAAGGCTGTTACGTCAATAATAATTATAATTATCAATTACTTAACACCTACTAAGTGCGAGGCATTTTACAAGAGTGTTTAAAACTGCAAAATAACTCTGTCAGAGATGTAGCCATCCCAACTAGCAATACTTTTAGCCTGACCCAAAGCTCACATTCCTTTCATTACACTCCCCAGCCATGTACTATCATGTTAATGGATGCTAATAATATTTTTTTATTTATTCATTCAACATTTACATTAAAAATATTCAATGTGCAGTTCCAGGCACGTAGGATGGACCTTATAAATATCTGTTGAATAAATGTGCTAGAGATAAAACAGAATTGTTTGTGGTAATAAATGAAAGGAACATAGACACAGGTTAGAACTATTTTCTAGCAAACACATCCAAGTACCGAGGACTGTGCTAAATCAGGAATTCCAAGATTACTAAGACAGGCGTGATCTCTGCCCTCCTGGAGCTTACTCTCTAGTAGGTGACGTATTTGCATTTCACACTAGGGTGTACTTGAATCGATGTCCTAATCTAAGAGTAGGCTACAAAAGATATTCTAGGGCAGGGGTAGGGACTGACTAAAATTACCAGGCAAGGTTTCTTGTTATTGTGCTTCATTATGAAGAATGGATTTTAGGCTTCATGTATCCATAGGGGCTTCTCCATTCTCCATTTTGTTTCATTATTATCAACTTGGAAGGAAGGCATACCTCCTTAGGGAATGTAACATCATTTGCAATGAGTGCTTTTATCATTAAAAAAATTCTATAAACCCCAAATGAAAAAAATTCTTACCATAAAAAGCCTCTGATAATCCCAATGTTACCTTCAGACTTTGTGTCAAACACATTCTCCAGAAGTAATCATAATTAGTTTGTTGTGTCTCCTTCTAGATATTTCCCCCTATAATTATAAGATCATATGCACATATATACATATATTGTAATTATTTTTAATATAAAAGCAACAAATTTTATGTATTCTTGAGTTAATAGCTTTTAAATTTAATAATATATCTTAATTTTTTTCTATGTTGCTACATATAGACCTACATTCTTCTTCCCTTTTTAAAGAAAACAAACCTATTCCATTTAAACTGCTGTATAGCATTTTGTAATATGGATGTACCACAGTTTATTTAACCATTCCTATACTAATGGATATTTATGTTGTTTCTAATTTGTTTATTCTTTATTAATAATGTCACAGTAAACATCCTAGGCAATCCTCCTTCTGCACATGTGTATCTCCCTAAGGTAACTATGTGGAAGTACAATGGTTGGATCATGGGGTATGCACATCTAAAATATTGCCATATTTCCCTCCAAAGTGGCTGAATCAATTTATATTACCACCAATAGTGTATGGATGTTCTTTCCCTCTACCTTTGTTCAAAATGGATATTATAACTTTTTAATTGTTCCCAATTTGATGAATATAGAAATTAGTCCCTCATTATTTTATTTTTAAAATGTTCTGATTATTACTGGGTTTTTACATCTTTTGGTATGTTTATTGGCCATTAGGGTTTCCCGTTCTTTGACTTGCTTGTTCATATCACTTATTTATTTATTTTGTGTCTTATTGATTCATTGGGATTCTTTTTATACTCTAGATATTAATTATTTATAATATGTTGGGTATATTTTTGATGATTAGTGACTTGCTTTTTAACTTTGCTTATTGCGTCTTCTTATATACAGAACTTTTAAAGTTTTATGTAATCAGCTTTGCTTATTTTGTGGTATGTGACTTAGGAATTTTTGTCTTGCTTTAGAAGGCCTTTCTCACCTCAAGATTATGAAAACATCCTCCTGTATGTTCATAGAACATTTATATGTTTTGACATTTAAATTTAGCCCTTTAAGCCATCTGAAATTTATTTTGCATATGGTATGAAATAGGGATCTAACTTTTTTATTTTCTCAAATGAAAAAGCCAATTATCCACACACTTTTTCCTGAAAAGCCCATTTCCTTCCACTAATTTTAAGTGCTACATTCACCATGCACTAAAATTTTCTGATTTTTTATTCTATTCTGTTCCATGGATAGGGCTTAACCAAACTACCCATTAGCATAACCATTGAATGGAATATCTGCATCAATACTGTTCATTAATATTAACTCATTTCATTTTTTCAAAGAAAACTCAATTTTATTCACAATTTTTAACTAAGGAGTATACTAGTAAAACTATTTTGAGAATACTATATCTGCATGCAATGACCTCAGAATTACCCTATTCCAATAAGAGATTAATCATTATAACAGAAGACAATAGAAAAGGAAAAATTAAATATTGGTTCATGTAGTCACATTCTTATTTTTTCCATTAATATGAAAGGATATGCTGAGAATTTTTTTAATGTCAGAAGATATTGGACTTTATACTTGATGGACCGACCTAAAAGACTGTTACTGTCCTACTTTTACTCACATCTTGAAAGCAAATTTCACTCCACATATTAACTTTTGTAGAGGTCCCTTTAAAGACCAGTTAAAGAAAAGAAGAAGAAGAAGAAAAAATCTCTGCAGAGTGCAACAATACAAAGGGGAGAAAAAGTATTCGGAGCATCATTTTATTTTTATTTTTTTTGTAAGCCAGAAAAAAAAGAGACAAATTTATAGTGATGACGAAAATAAATTTTCCTAAATGTTTATCCATCTATTAAGCAGAACAGTTGCATTTTCCATCTCAAATGTTTGTGGCTTTCCTATAGGGATATGTTAGCTTTCCTTTTGCTTAGGAGACCAATACATGATGTTGATGTTCCTCATGGAAGATGATGAACATTATCTAGGGGAAAAATGGTTGTGTTGTAACTTTCAGTGGAGCACTTCTAGTTTTTGATGTATGGCTTTTTATGCACAGTCAATGACGTAGTGTCATATTTCAAGTACAGGAGGGTTTAGAGTCAGACAACCTTGGTTTCTAGTTCTGGTTCTGCTATTTACTGGCTGTGTGACTTTTGGTAAGTTATGCACCTCTTTGAGTCTGTTTCCTTATTTGTTCAGTGCTGGATCAAAGCACTATTCTGCCTATTTCACTTCAGTGAATCAAATTATTATGAGAATCAAAAATGAAATGAACAGAAAAAAAGCTTTAATTGCTGTAAACATGAAATAAAAAGAGATTATTATTGTTAAAGGGCACCTAAAGAATATGCTCTGATGGTCTTCAAACACTATAAACCATCAGGAAAAGCGCCAAATTGGGACAGAGGGAAAATAATGATGATAGAAAATTGAGAAGAAACAGAGGAGAAAGAAGGTCTGTGGTAGAAAGCACAAGCTCCAGGACTATCTTATACTCCCCACCACCACTTGTTATAAACCTAACAATAGGGAACCTCTAAGTGGTGGATAGTAATATTATAGTATAGTGGTTAAGAGCTTTAGGAAAAGGAAGTCTGATTCTGGTGCACTGCAATTGTCAAGTTATTGGGGTTGGGAACAGTGATGTAATACTGAGTGCCTACCACAGGCCAAGCACGGAAGCCACATGCTTTATATACATGATTTCATGTAATGCTATCAAGCAACTTGCCAAGTCTAGATCTTAACCCCATTTTACAGATGAAGAAATTGATTTGTGAATGTTCTGTGCCCCCTGCTGGCTAGCACAAAGAACTGACCTATCTTTTCCTACCAGTTACTTTATTCTACCCAAGGGCTCTGAATCTCTACCTGCGTCTACCTTCTGATCTTTAATTAGTTAATTACACCTTAGGTAATCTCCCCTTCATATATATATACACACTTTTGTGCTTTTACACACCCTTTTTCTTCACTGCTTTACTTCTAAATGTTGTACAATTACCTAAAGAAAAGTTGTTTGTCCTTAATTTCTTTGAGCCATGGTTTACTCATTTATAAAATGGGACAACTCACAGGCTAGATGTGAGGTTTAAATTTGATTATGTATGTTAAAGCATGTTGTAATATATAAATCTATAATCTCTAAGTTTAAATGTAAGACACTCATTACTGTTCTCTAAGGAATGTTCATTAATTGAAGAAAGATATTTAGTGGCATGCCACAAAGCTTTGTCTTTGTCCATACTCTATTCAAATATATATCAGTATTGGAAAAATGTCTGAAGACCCCAGCTCTGCCATAACAGAATGGCAGTGGCAGCATGTAAGCAGAGGCTGGCCAGCCCATATGTCAGCTTTGTTGGAGGCAAGTTCCCTGCAGGGGTTCATAAGTACACAGTATAAAACAGAGCACAGACTCTGGTTAGCAGTGGTTAAGAGCCAGACTATATAAGGATGAAATCTGGACTTTGGTAAGTTATTTAACCCCTCTGTGCCTCAATTTTCTGATCTGTAAAGTAGAGATAATAATCCTGACTTAAAGGGATGTTTTAATGTTTGAATGGATAAATATTGAATTGAATGAGTTAATAAAACATGCAAAAAATTTTAAAAATCAGTCGCTACACAGAAATAATTATTATTATGTGTTAGTTATTATTTTCTGAAAGTCACTTGGAAGTTCAAGTTTCTGTAGACATATAAAATGGTGTTTCTTCATAGTTGTTTTCATCATTTTTGCTAGGCCATTTTGCATATTTGCAAAATATTTTCTTAGCACCCAGATTTATAGATCCTTGGTTACCAGAAATGATCATATGTCATCATGAAGTAAAAATAACATGAGTTTATTTCATATTTCTCAAGAAACAGGAAAAAGTCCAAAGTTATATATGGGGTATTCAAGATCCAGCTTACCAGCCCAAGCTCACCTTAGAGTGCAGCCTTTGGTCTGGCTATGTATTACCTTTGGGCCTTTGCTCATGTTGTATTCTTTTTGACTGGAGTGTCTTTTTCTTCTGTCTTCCACTGGTTCTCTCTGTTCACATTCTCCAATACTTGATTTAAATTTTTTTTTTCCCATGAAGCATTTTTTCAATCCCCTTAAATCAAAATCCATTTTTCTTCTTCTACATTTTTGCTTGTATTTATAATTTGTTGTTTACATTTATATTTTTCCTACTAAATTGTAAGCTTACTCAGGGTAGGGACTTGTTTAATTTATATCTTTATCTCTGTCCAATGAAGCTTTTTAATGCAATATGAATATTTGTTGACTGTGGTCTGCTGGAAAGACACTACACTTGAAATCATAAGAACTCATTTGGCCCTGGCCGGTGTGGCTCAGTTTGTTGGGCATCATCCCATGCACCAAAGTGTTGCTGGTTCAGTTCCAGGTCAGGTCACATGCCCAGCTTGTGAGCTCGATCCCTGGTAGGGGTTGTGCAGGAGACAGCTGATTGATGTTTCCCTCTCACGTCGATGTTTCTCTCTCTCTCACTTTCCCTTCATCTCTCTCTAAAAATCAATAAAAATATTTTTTAAAACCCTCATTTGTTTTTTTGTCTAAAAAATTTGTGCTCCAGCTCTGCTACTTAGCTGCTGTGTAACCTTAGGCAAGTTATTTAACTTCTCTCTACATCTATATTTCCATCTTAAAAATGATCATAATTATACACTTTATAAGATATTCGGAAATGCTTGATAATGCCTAGAATGATGTATGGCACATAAAGACATATTGCTTCTCCCCTCTAAAGTATATACCACAAAACATTGAACTGTAATTTAATGATGTTCAAATGCAAAGAATTACAACATTGAACTCAGGTTCATTTTCCTGAGTGTGGGATTTCTTATGAGTTTTAATATGTTATTCCCTACAAACAAACCCATTACTTTCAAAATAAAGATTTCATTCAGTATCTTTAGGAGACAATTTATTTAATATTCTCTAAAGGCTAACTTGATGGGTAAATTTAGATAGATACATAGTTAGATAGATAGAAGTATAAATACATTTCCAGTAATTGTAGGTTGGTAACTTTGACTATATAAACATATTAAATTTATACATGACAAAAATACCATGAACAATGTTTTTTAAAACCCAATAAATGGGGAAAATATTTGCAATGCATAAATAAGAGAGCTAACTTTGTAAGTATACAAAGAGTTCCTATAAATTGATATGAAAAAATAAAAATAACTCAATAGAAAACACTAGGTAAAGTGTATAAATGGCCATAGAAAAAACAAATGTGAATTGATAATAAAGATAGAAAAGATACTTAATCTCACTTATAAATAAGGATGTTCAAATGAAAGCAATATTGAATAGTATTTATTTTCCTTATCAGATTGTCAAATATTAAGAAATTGGATAAATATTAAATGTAAACTGTAATTGAAAATAAAAATAAAATAAAATAAAAAGTAGTTGGATAAAGAGCCAGTATTAACCATGGTGTAGGAAAATGTCATACATTGTTAGTAAGAGAGTAAACTAAACAATCTTTTCATACCTAATCTGGCAGAATCTGTGAAAATTAAAAGGAGGGGGTACTCTTTGTCTCAGAAATTTTACTGATATTTATACATATATAGTCATAAATTCATTGCATCATTTATAACAGCAAAAAAATTTAACAGAGTGGAAATCAAATGTCCATTAAAAAGGGGGAGTTTAAATAAATTATAGCTCATCCATGTAATGGAGTATTTATGTAACCATTATATTTGTTGATGTGAAGAAATGTCTAATAAATATTAAGTACAAAATCTTGGGAGTGGACTATAATTTATTTATATAAAATAATATACATATATCTATATACCTGTATATACCTAACTTATTTCTTTAAGGATACACAAGAAACTCTTAAAAATGATAACCTCTAAGGAGTGGGACAATTGTTGAGAAGAGATGGAGAGAGGATGTGGGAAAACTATAGTATTTTTATCTTTCTCTTTCTTCCCCCTCTCTCTTCTTTTATCTGGGCATGTATCAATGTTATAATAACAGCTAGTCTTCAAATATTATGTTAAGGTCTCTTTGGGCAATTGAATAGTTTGGAAATATTTTACTCTTTCTCAACCTTGAAGTTAACATCAGAACTGCCATGCTTTGATAATAGTAATTTATGTTCATTTTTGATCTATATAAACCAACTTACTCTTTGATTTTTTAAAGGTATTTTTAAAAATATCTTTATTGATTTTAGAGACAGAAAAAGGAAGACAGACAGAGAAAAAGAAACATCAATGTGAGAGAGAAACATCTATTGGTTGCCTCCTGTATGCACCCCAACTGGGGATCAAACTCATAACCTGGGTATGTACCCTGACTGGGAATGAAACTGGCAACCTTTTGGTGCATGGGATGATGCTCAAACAACTGAGCTACGTGGGCCAGGGCTGTTTGATGTTTTTAAGGAGAAACCACCAGAGAGTAGACGATAAACTCACCAAACTGTACTTAATCCATGGTAAATGCTCAATAAATGTTAGCTGTGGTGGTTGTTGTTACTCCTTGATTTTTATCACAACTTACTGCACAACCTTATCCATGTTATTTCTCTTCTCTGGGCCTTGTTTTTTCCAACTGCACAGTAAGTGGAGCCAGACTAAATAATATGATAGTCTGTGACTCTTTTCGACTAAATTTCCTCATCTCCCACCCTGCTCCATCCCTCTTGGCTAGAAAAGTATGTGATAGATTATCTAGAAGATTCTGGCTGCTCCTGAAGGAGTCCATCCTGATTTTCAAGAGGTACAAACAAACAAAAAGGCTCAGACATAGTGCTGTATAATAAAAGGCCTACTAAGTGTTATATTGTGGTCTGTTCTTGAAGTTAAAATTAAAGATACTTTTTTCACTTGAAGTGATGAGAAAAGACTTATACTGTCATCTAATCAGGAAGCTGCTTGGCTTTGGGGACAACAGTAAACTTTTTTTCAACTAGTGTGAGGGGAAGTGAGAGACAGGAAAAAGAAATTCCCAAGTCAGAAAAGTGCTGTAAAGTTCCTGGCAGTCCTATTGGTGTAGAATAATGCCTGATGCAATTCGGACCTTCATACTAGCTTGACTCTTCTTTTTAAAAGTTGCAAATTCATAAAATCCTATGATAGGTCTTTCCCCTACAATGCGACTTCATCCAAATATTTATAATAAAAGTCATGTAATTTCAAGTTAGAAGGTACCTTAGTTGCCATGAGAATCAGTGGTATTCATGATGAAATACTACAATACAGAGGTATTCATTTGAGGTGGGATAAATATTACCAACTTAATAAATTAAATCAAGAAATTCTGTCACTCACAAGGGAGCTGGATTTAATTTTATTCCTTAGGGTAAATATTCCTCTTGATTCTATGAAAAGGGAGGTCTATTTCTTCCCAGTTCTTCTCAGCCCTTTCCTTATACAAAGGGCAGTGGTATAAGAATTGTTCTCAGTATATTTTTAAATTGTTTTGTCTACTGCTGTGATTTCATAGAGTTGATTTGGGATAAGTGTATGTGAAGGAATCGAAGTGGCCATGAGAACAAACAAAAGCAAATAAAATTTTCATTTCTTTCCTCAGTTCTATAGTCATCTGACTATGACTGTTACTTGATGCCTCTATATAATTTTAGAAGTCTCTGCAGTATCTGCTCTGTAAATTGGACAAATACTCATGACCTCCAGTGAACAAATGAGCAGCTTCCCAGCAACAGAGCTCACCATGAGTACTTGGAGAATTTCATTATGTATTTCAATGGGGGAAATAAAGAAACCAAAGGAAACCACAATTAAAGCAAAATAAAAGTATTAGGATTAGGACTGACTAGGGGAAGAAAAAAAAAAAAGTCTTTCTGTTCCTTTATTTCCATCCTGTTTTCTTGTCCTAGATGCTTCCTTCCCCCTTGGCATAATGCAGGTAAAAGATGTTTGTGGAGTTAAAAGAATCATTGGAATCTCGACATTTATGATGAACAGCCCTTCAATCAGTGATACTAATGCCACAAGTACCCAGGCACTCTTTCATTAAATGGAGTTGATTTTCTGCTGCAGGGATTCAGAGTCCCGGCCATACATTATTAAAGCACTGAAGAAGACAAAGGGTCCTCATTTTATATAAAGTCATCTTTGTTATCATCCGCCCTCTGCCCCAGGTTACTCCAAACATAGGCAGTTACTCTTCTCAAGTTCAGAGCTCTCTCCGAGCTTTACCTGAAAGGTATTTTCATATAATAACAAGAATGAAGAGAATAATACTAATTATAAATAGTAATAGTTTCCATGTGCTGTGAGACAAATGGTATATTAGCAGCTTTCTATGGTATCTCATTTATTTATTCTTTATATCAACTCAGGAGATTAACTTATTTGTTCCCATTTTATAGTTAGGGAAACTGAGGAACAGAGCGGTAAAATATCTTAATTGAGGTTACTCAGCTAGTAAGTTGGAATCTATATTCAGGGCTATGCGGAATCTAGGTGTGCTTTCCTTTATCACTATACAGATGCTGCTCCACAATCTCCACTGTGTGTGTGTGTATCAGAGGGATGGAAAATAAATAGTTTTATTGGGCTTAATACCAATATCCAATGACACAGAAACTAAAGGGGCATTGGCACATAACATGCAAAATGAATATTGAGTGCCCTAAATCTCCCCAGAAGAGATGAGAGCTGGTTGTCTTGCCTGCTGCCCACCCGTTGAAAACAACCCCCTGAGATGGGCTCTTTCTTTAAAGATTCTTAAACTCTAGAGAGTTAACCCTTGAACCTCCTTGTTAATCATGCTTCTACTTGTGCACCTTTGGTCTCACTAGCCAATAACACTGGTCATTCTCCAGTTAGGTTCACTAGTCCTCACCATGTGGGAATCACTCCTTTCCTTCATTTCCCCAAATCTCCTCCCTGCTCCATTTCTCCCTAGATTGTGATTTCTGTTACTGCCATCTCTTATATTTTTCTACCTAGAAAAGAATTCTGTGTGGTATGAAAACAGGTTCTTCTGGAGAATTCCACCTATCCAAATGTAGTCTCTTTGCCAAAGGAAGCCCATAGAAGTCAACCTGGGGAGTGTTTGCAAAATTAGCCTTTGATAATTTGGAGACCTCAGGTCTGAAAGCTTGAGTTTCTACAGAGGGAACTATTGGGACCAAAACAGTCCTGGGGATGGTTTTAAAACTTCATTAAGTCCAGGCTGGGTAGCTCAGTTGGTTAGAGCGTGATCCTGACACACCAAGGTTGCGGGTTCCACCCCTGGTCAGAGCACATACAAGAATCAACCAATGAATGCATAAATAAATGGAACAAAAGTACTCTCTCTCTCTCTCTCACTCACACACACACACACACACACACACACACACACACACGAATCAATTTAAAAATTAAAAAAACTTCATAAAGATAAAAACTCATAAAAATGCTCAAAAGATCTCAATTCTTATTATGGACTTTGTAAAAAAATGTCCTTATGGATCATTCAGTATGGGCAAAGAAAAAGTAGAGGGAAAGGAAAATTTCCATTTAATTAGCTGTGGTAGGCAGAATTCTCAGATAATATTTCAAGATTTTTGTCTCTTGGTTCACGAGATTACTGTGAACTCTCCGTTGAGTGTGGGCGGGATTTGTGAATATGAAGTGTTTTTACTCCCCTGATCAGGATATGGCAAAGGTGAAGACATTTTGCATATGTAATTAAGGTCCCAAATCATTTGACTATGAATTAATCAGAAAGGAGGACATTCTGGGTGTGCCTGACCTAATCTGGTGAGCCCTGTAAAGAATGCCCAGGCCTTTCCTAGAGGGAAAGGTTTGAAGTCAGATAATTGTTTTCCTGCTGGCTTTGAGGAAGCAAACTGTCATGCTGTGAAGAGGGTCACATGGCAGGGACTAGCAGGCTGCCTCTAGGAGCAGAAGCCTTCGTTCTACAACAAGAAACTGAATTCTCCAATAACCAGTGAGCTTGGAAGAGAACCCCAAGTCTGAAGTGAGATCACAGCCTTATCCAACACCATGATGTTGTCTTGTGAGACCCTGAGTAAAGAAACCAGCTAAACCATGCCTAGACCTTTGACCCATGAAAACTGTGAGATAATTCATGGGAATTGTTTTAAGCTACTAAGTTTGCAGTAATAGAAAACTAATACAGTAACCTTGTATTTTCTCTCATCCTTTTCAGGTCTATGTGCACAACATGGTACCGGTGCATTCTGTATGTGCAAGTGGACAGAGTAATTCGATCCACTGCACTATTCAGACATACAATGGGGCAATGACATTCACTTTAAGGAGTAGTTTGGTGGATATGGAGTGATATCAGTAAAATGTTAAAGGTTTATGACCTTGCTGAAGTGATGTTTGGGGGAAATTAGTAATACCTGGCCTACAACTTCTTTGCTTTTAATCAGGGATTTATAATGTTTCAGGATTATACCACTCCTGTCTTCTATCTTATTCATCAGCTCCCTATCCATTTTAAAATCCAGTTTGAAAACATGATTCCAACTTTCAAGTATTCATTTCTGTTTGACATTATTACTGTCCCCTCATATGGTCACCATTCTTGTTCCTTAATCTTGGCCTCATGTCTGCCTTTTTTCTACCCTCCCAAAGATGAGCATTTTCCTTTCAGGAGTGTATATTTTATTTCAAATCCAATAGCATATCTGGGTTTTTTGTTCACTTCCTTTCCTAGAGTTGTAAAACTTATCTTCCTGCAAAAAATTGAGGGAAATATTTATTTATGCCATACTCCAACAATATGTTTTAGAGTATCAGACATGATTTCGCAGTTACTAACTCTGAAGAAAATTAGTGTACTTTATTTTCTCAAGTCTCTGTTCTCTCTGTTTTTTCCCCTATATTGTGTTTTTTTGTGACTGCCATCTCAGATATTTTTCTATATAGAGAAAAACTCTGTGAGGTGTGTAATCAGGTCCTTCTGGAGAAGTCCAACTGAGCAATCCAGTCTCCTCGTCAAAGTAAGCCCATGGAAGTCATCTCTGGGTGTGTTTGCAAAATTGTTCTTTGATTTGTGTTCTAAAGACAGGAGACAATTCTATTCTTATGTGATGAGGCTTTAAAAAGCAAGCTACCATAGAAAATGTACGCTGTTTTTATATGTTTCCTGTTAATGTAAATATTTTAAAACTTTTTTATTTTAAAAACTTAGGAGAAAAAACTCAAGTGCGGCAAGATCCATGGTTGTTCAAGAGCAACTTTTTTTTAAGTTTCAAGACTAATAAGGAAGGGTAAGTGTCAGAGCAAAGTAGCTGGGTTGCTAAGGAGTGCAGAACAAAATAAGACATCTATGCATTGAACGGGAGATTGTCATCCAGGAAGACAATAGGATTCATCCCATTAATGGAAATGTGTAATTAACCAGCTGCTGGATGTCAGTCTGTAGTGAAAACCATGGCTTGGGCTCTTGCCTCCTATAGAGTGGCAGTCTTGTCACTGTCTTCTGGCCCCCAGTGGGGGTGGTACAAATACAAGTTCAAAGAAGAAATCGGCTCCCTCCCACCTTCATGGAAACTTTGATGCTTAAAACTACAGTCCAAGCTATATGAATAAGTAGACAAGAATCACATTTTCCTCCTGGACTGTAATCTTTTTCAATTGTAATAAATTAGTTTTTGCTGGCCCTATTAACTAAAACAATAATCACAAATTAGAGGAAAAATGATCAGCTAGTATACTTTATTGCTGTTAATTCTACTATAACCTGGTTTGTATGTATGATAGATGCTTCGTTTAGCGCTTGTAAAGCCTTTTGCAGTTTATATACCATTTCACATTCATTATCTAATTTTGATTTTCATTCTCAAAATAATACTGGAAAGTCAATATAATATGCAAGGCAAGTATTATTATCCCACTTTTACCAGTAAGGAAATTGAGGTTCAGAGAAAATGAAGTAGCTTGTATAAGATCACATGCATACCAAAATAGAGGGAAGATAGTAATTAAATAGTCTTAATAAAGAATCCTAGTAATACATATATACACAGATTACATGTATCTCACATACTTGTGCTCACACACACACACACACACACACACACTCTTACTTTTCTTGTCTTTTGTTTGGCAACCTAAATATATTTCCTTTGGGGCTGGATGAATCCTGATGATGACTAGGCTAGCTGTACTCCTGGGAAAACATTGCCTGTGATCCAGAAGACAGTGCCCTCTCTTCTCTGCATGTGATAGTTTTAACATTAGGAACAGTCTAGTGGCCTGACATCATAAAAACTTGCCTTTTATTCTTTGGGGAGCACACTGTAGGTATGTGATAGGGTGGAATTTGGGCATAGTTATCCATCTCTTTTTTACCCCAGCCTCAGATACTCAGGTTGACTATGGCCTCAGGTCCAGATTAGACTTTCTTGTTTAATTGACTGTTAATGTGAATCAATTTATTATTATTACTGAGACTAGATATAAGAAAGAAATAACAAAATACATCACTCCATTCTTTCATTCTTCTCAACCATATAGCTATCCATTATTCAAGCTGAGAATAAAACTTGAAATAAGAAAGATTTATGCTCTAGATAGCTTGCAGTTGAGGGGCTTCTCTGAATGAGTCAACAACAAAGAAGGGTGACAAATGGGTATGTGAATGGTTTTCAGTGCATTTCTTACTTTCCAATGAAATATCCCTAACAACCAAACAGTATAAACTCAACCCCCAGAGGATAGGATAAGACATTTCTTTGAAGGCTAATGTTTTATTTTAAAGAATCATATAAAAATCTGTATTTTACTCCATAATATATGTGTGTTTATTTTGATAATTACTCTCTCTCCCTTAATAATAAAATTGCTTGTCCACTCAGTGCTCCATGAATATCCTATGGTTTCAAGTCACTCCCAGTGCATTGCTAGGGGTACATATGCCCCAGTTTAAGTAGCTTGGTTAATGAAGTCCAAGGTCACTTCTTGCTGTAACCTTGTATGAGCCCTATATGAGTAAAGTCCCTGGATTTGTCACTATCCTTTCTTGCCAATATTTTCTTTTATTTTTTAAATTTAATTTTTAAAATTTAATTTATTGGGGTGACATTGGTTCTAGGGTCATATAGGTTTCATATGTACATTTCTTTTATACATGATCTATATATTTCATTGTGTGCCCACCACCCAAAGTTAAATAATCTTCCGTTACTATATATTTGGCCTCCTTTACCCCTTACTACTCAACCTAGAGCCTTCCCTCTTGTAACCACCATGGTGTTGTCTGTCTGTGTCTATGAGTTTCAGTTTTATATCCCACATATGAGTGAAATCGTATGGTTCTTACCTTTTTCTGACTGACTTATTTTGCTTAGCATAATATTCTCAAGATCCATCTATGTTGTTTCAAATAGTAGTATATAATCTTTTCTCATGACTGAATAGTATTTCATTGCGCATATGTCCCACATCTTCTTTATCCAATCCCCTACTGAAGGACACTTTTGTTGTCTCCATGTCTTGGCCACCATGAATAATGCTGTAATGTACATAGGGGTGCATATATCTTTGTGAAGACATGATTTTGAGTTTTTTTGGGTAAAACACAGAAGAGGGGTTGCTGGGTCATATGGTAAGTCTATTCTTCATTTTTTGAGGAATTGCCATACTGTTTTCCATAGTGACTGTACCAGTTTACATTCCCACTAGTAGTGAATGAGTGTTCTTTTTTCTCCACAACCTCTCTAACACTTGTTATTACCTGTCTTGTTGATAATAGTCATTCTAACAGGTGTGAGGTGGTATCTCATTGTAGTTTTGATTTGCATTTCCCTAATAGCTAGTGAAGTTGAACATCTTTTCATATATCTGTTGGCTGTTTGTATGTCTTCTTGGAAGAGGTGTCTCTTCAGGTCCTCTGTCCATTTTTTAATTGGGTTGTTTGTTTGATTCGTGTTGAGTTGTATGGGTTTTTTATATATTTTGGATATTAACCCCTTGTTGGAGCTGTTGTTTGCAAATATCATTTGGTTGGCTGCCTTTTTGTTTTGTTGGTGGTTTTTGTTGTACAGAAGATTTTTAGTTTGATATAATCCCATTCATTTACTTTTGCCTTTACTTCCCTTGCCTTTGGGGTCAAATTCATAAAATGTTCTCTATGACCAAGGCCCATAAGTTTAGTACCTATGTTTTCTTCTATGTACGTTATTGTTTCAGATCTATTTAAATCTTTGATCAATTTTGAATTATTTTTTGTATAGGGGGACAGCTGTGATCCAGTTTTATTCTTTTGCATCTGGCTTTCTAATTCTTCCAGCACCATTTATTGAAGAGGCTTTCTTTTCTCCATTGTGTGTTTTCTGGCTCCTTTGTCAAAAATTATTTGCCCATATACCCGTGGTTTTATTTCTGGGCTCTCAATTTTATTCCATTGGTCTATGTGTCTGTTCTTCTTCCAGTACCATGCTGTTTTGATTATCATAGCTCTGTAGTATAATTTGAAGTCAAATGGTGTGATACCTCTGGCTTTATTTTTCCCCCTCAAGATTGTTTTGTGTATTCAGAGTCTTTTGTGGTTCCACACAAATCTGATGATTTTTTGCTCTATTTCTTTTTAAAAATGACATTGGGATTTTGATGGTTATTGTATTAAATCTATATATTGCTTTGGGTGACATTCTTGCCAGTATTTTCAATCAATCTCCATGCCTCACCCCCATCCTGCTTATTCTCCACATGTGGCAAACGCAATTAGTTTTTTCTTTATTATAAGTGAAAATATTGACTCTTAATTGAGCACTTACTATATGGCAGGCATAAGTCTCATTTAGTCTTAAAATTTAACTCATGGGGTAAAGACTATTATAATCATCATTTTTTAGATGAAGAAATTGAGATTCAGAGGTAAAGTAAATTTTAGGGTGAAATAAGTAATTTAAAACAATATTTCAAATATGCTGCTGGCCTCTGAGGACTGTATTTCCAGCCTGCTGGGGCTACATAATACCCTTTCTTTACCATAGAAGCATTTGGGTAAAATATTTGCAGAAATAATAAACTATATGATATTTAAGGTTCACTTCTGTTCTGACATTCCATAATTTCATTGACTCTCTTTGCACTTAATTATGTCTATTTTTCTTTTATTCTTTGCTTAGCTCAAAAATATACCCCTCCTTTGTCCATGCACAGGAGTCAGGCTATTGAATAGAGAGCACCATAACAAATCCTTGTGATTATTCAGATGTCACTCTCAAATATTTATCATCTTGGTAAATCTCAAGCTATCACAACAGCATAGACTGCAACAATGAATATCACACTAACACCACTAAATTAGATATAACTGAGAATGATGCTTATTAAGCTCATAATGATTCTTTTCTCAAAGGACTTGCAATTCATCTCCTTTATGCTGCTTGCCTACCACATCTTGCAGGTTGGGTAGATTCTTCTTTGGTCTCATGTAATTCATGATATTCACAAGCTGTGATGCAGCCCTCATCATGCCAATCAAGAATGCAAATAGAGAGCTAGATGACTGTGTGATCTGAATTTTCTGCTTGTTTTGAAGGATATAAATATGGGGAGAATATGGATCTGCTGTGAAATGACTTAGAAGTAATCAGACTTTTTCTTCAAATTTAGTTAGTAAAGGTTATTTCAGTATTTTACTATACTTGCTTTATGTATTTAATTAAAAAAAATTATCTTTATTATTGAAAGTGTTACAGATGTCCCCTTCTTCCCCCCATTGATTCCCTCCACCCAGCATCCACCTCTGTGCCAGCCTCCAGGTTTCTCCACACTATACTTTTTTATTTAACAATGTTTATCTTAAATTACTAAGCTACATACTGAAAAATACCTGTACTTTTAAAAATGGATAAAATAAGTGATTAGAATTATTTCATTTGAAAAAATTTTTAAACATAAGTTATAATAGCTGGACATTATTTTGACATTCAATAGTATGTGTTGTACATTTTGCAGAATGGTCCTGGGCACTTGTTCTCTTGTTAACGCTGAGTTGGCATATATCTTACTGCTAGATAATATCAATTGTCATGGACTTCGGAAAAAATGGGAATAACAGAATTTAATCTAGACCTAATACAAGTATAATTTCTCTTTGGTGATTTAGAAGACACAAAGTTTCTCATGATGATCATTGTAAATATGAATTCTCTTTGTGTAGCAGATGTGAGAAGTTAGTTTGAGAATGTACTGACCTTATAATTTACCGAAATATGCTGTTTAGAACAAGCCCAGAAGATTGTTTTGTTTATGTATAATTCATCTCTATTAAAAATAGTATCATCTCGCCCGGCCGGGCGTGGCTCAGAGGTTGAGCATCAACCTAGGATCCAGGCGATTGGAGTTCGATTCCCGGTCGGGGCACATGCCCAAGTTGTGCGCTCCATCAATGACTCTCTCATCAGTGGTGTTTCTCTCTCTCTCCCTCTCCTTTCCTCTCTCTGAAATCAATAAAGATATATTTAAAAAATAAAAATAAAAATAAAAATAAATAAAAATAGTATCATCTCTATCAACAATAGAATATATGATATTTGAATTGATAACCTCCTGGGCCACACAGCGTGGGTGCCTTTTTCTAAATGTAATTATTGCCTCAAGGGCTGGAGTAGGACTTTGCCAAGTTATTTGCTTCCTTCTCACACAATCTTCCCCTACATATCCTTAGCTTGTCTTTTGAATTTTTAGTATTCAGAAGCAATTGTTTGTTATGATTTTTGCACCCAGAGAGTTTTCAGGTTGAGCCTACTCTACTCTCTGATTCTTTTACTTGCATCAAAATTATTGATTGGGCAATTTAAAGAATTTACATTATTGTGGTTTAGAATAAGACTTTATAAGACTACATTACAATCAGTTTTTGCTAAAGTCATCTCTATCACTTAATGGTATATGTTGCCTTTGTTTGAATTAGAAAAGGACCCTTTCCCCGTAGACACAGTCCCCGGCCAAGGTTCATGGCTTGGTGAATGGAGGCAGGAATATGGATTTCAGCCTCCACTTGTTCTCTTTCCTAAGTGCCCTTGTGCACTGAATAACTTGTATAGCTATATGTATGACTTGTGTTCTGAATACCTAATACAGTAGTGAGTTTTTCCTAAACCCTTATTAAATATTTGACTTTGAATAGAGTTTTAGGCACAAGTGACAAAAGACAAAGTCTCCTCTTGGTTCTCCTAGGATTGAGTATTGAACACTTTAACTTTCTTATAGGATCTTTTCTGATAAATATTTCACATTCTAAATAAAGCTCTGGTCCTAAGATTGAAACCATGACTAATCCTTCAGGCAAGGAGTTGATAAAGATTGCTTCTAATAAGAACTCCTATTCTCTACCACTGGAGTAGCTTTCTTTTGATAAGCCTTTCTTTTTTTAATAACCCTTTCTCTAAATGTATTAAACATGGCAAAACAATCAGAAAAAAACACTCTTGATCTATTCATTGAATCAGTTATATTGTTCATTGTAAAAAATAGGCAAATGTGTGACATCTCAAAAAGTTCTGAAATTACTATATGTACAATCGCCAAAGGGTTTTTCCTATGTGAGTCTGTAGCAGGAAGAACAATTAATCTAACTTGGATTCTTTCTATATAAAATTCTCAGCAGTGGAATCCCCTGCATCTGCTAGGGTAGCAGTAGGGAAGGATAGCCCATTTTCATCAACCTTGTAGGATTCTTGTTTTCAAGATTGATCACGTTTAAAAATTATATGTCTAAATAAATTATGAAAAAAGGTTGCTAGGCTTTATTTTGTTCTACTCCCAATGACTGAAATCACAGACTTACAACTTTTAGAACTGGAAAGACCCTTAGAAATAATGCAACCAAATTTTATGAGTTTACACAGGAGATAATTGAAATCTAGTGATTCCCTCACTTGCCCAAAGTCATACAAAAGAAGAGCAAAACTAGAACTCAAACATTTAGATTTCCTATCCAGGGCTTGCTTACTCTCTTTCTTTTCTTCCCCAATAATCCCTAGAAATTATAAAAATAATCCAAGTTGATAACTTTTAACTTCCTGTTTTAGGAGTGCTATGAAAAGGATGGGATTTGGTGAGCTTTAGGGCTCTGTCCTGCTCTTTGGTATGCATGATTAATACTTACTCAGTCTAACAAAAGTTTTAAACAAGGTTTCACTTCTAATCAGAAGGCTACCTCTAAGTCATTCCTTTATAGTAATCCTAGAGCTATCACTGTACTGGCTTCACAGTGTCTAAACTGTTTTACCCTAAGTTCTTCCCTTTTTACTCTAGCTTAGTAATTAAAGCAGTGTGACTATACCCAGGTTTTCTCAATCATGGTGTTATTGATATTTGGGGCTGGATAATTATTTTTGATAGGGGGGCTGTCCTGTGCATTTTAGAATGCTTAGCAGAATCCCTGACTTCTACCCAATAGGTACCAGTAGAACCTCCCCTCCATGTTCAGATATTACAAAACATCCCTTAAGGGATCAAGTAGTCCCTGGTTAAGAATACTGGCTATACCTTATACTTCACTATCATAGACTCATCTGAAATGAAGCTAACATGCTTTGTGTATCCCAGTCAGAAGTGTAGATGTATGTGCAGGCTCATGATAATCTGTGTATATGTAGATGGCATAGCTTAAGGCATTTTGAATTTCTGTTACTTTATGAGCTTGCCTAGAGTTGCCATAGTGACCAAAAGACAGGAACTATTTGTAGATGCCACTACCTATAGATCTCAGGTAAGAGATGAAGCTATGTTTATTGACCACAAACTATGTACCAGGTTGCTTAGCACACATTATTATTTCAACATTATCAGATATAATTGACATATAACATTGTGTACATTTAAGACAGACAACCTGTTGATTTGATATACTTATAGAATGCAAAATGATTATCACCACAGTTATCTGACACCTTCATCACATCACATAATGATCATTTCCTTTGTGTGGTGAGAAGTGTTTTTGCTACTTTTAATCAAAGGAGTCTTAACTAACACACTGTGAAGAGACATAAATAAAATAAATGTTGAAGATTGTTATAGACTGAATTCATGTGTTGAAAGTTAATCTACAATGTGATGGTACTTGGAGGTGGGGCATTTTGGAGGTGAATGGGTCATTAGGGTAAGCCATAATAATGGGATTAGTGCCCTTATAAAAGAGACCCCAGAGCACCCCCTTACCCCTTCTGCCATGTGAGAAGATGGCCAAGTATGAATTAGAAATCAAGTTCTCACCAGACACCGAATCTGCTGGTGTCTTGATCTTAGACTTACAGTCTCTAGAACTGTGAGAAATAAATGTCTATTGTTTAAGCCAGTTAATGGTATTCTGTTGTAGGAGCCCAAATGGGCTAAGACAGAAGTTGGTATGAAATATGGAGGTGTTGCTATAGTAAACACCTAAAATGTGGAAGTGGCTTTGCACCTTGATAATGGTTAGAGGCTGGAAGAGTTTGGAGGTGCATGCTAGAAAAAGCCTACATTGCCATGAATGGACAATTAAAGGGCAATTCTTGTGAGAGATCAGAAAGAAAAGAGATCTGTAGTGAGCATGTCAATCTTCTTAGAGAATACCTCAGTAATACTGAACAGAATATTGATAGAAATATGGATGGTATAGGCTATTCTGATGAGGTCTCAGAAAAAAATGACGAACATGTTATTGGACAATGGAGAGAAGGCAATCCTTGTTATAAAGTGGCAAAATACTTGGAATTGTGTTTGTGTCCTAGTGTCTTGTGGAAAATAGAATCTGCAAACAATAAAATTGGATATATGCTGGAGGAAACCTCTAAGCCAAGTCAAAGAAGCAACCTAGTTTCTTTTGAATGCTTATAGTAAAATTTGAGAAAAGAGAAGTGATTTAAAGATGAAATTGTTAAGCAAAAAGGAAGTATAACTTTAAGATTCAGAAAACTGATGACTATCCATATAAAAAGAAATGACAAAGCCTATTCAAAAGAGAACACTAAAGATATGGCCAAGAGACCACTTGATAAGATTAGTCTGAATCAGCCATCTCTAACACAAGCCGGGGGTTATTCTCCAAGATAATGGAAGAATGACTCCAAAAGCAATTCAGAGATCATTAGAGTTTCCACTCCCATCACAGGTTTAGAGTACAAGTGCTTGAAGGGGAAAGTAGAGTGGATTTCTAAGGGGGGTGGTGCCCTTTGCCTACAGAACCTTGGTGTGTGTTTCCCAGCACCACCCCACATGGAGGGCTCTACTTCCCACACTCTGATAATTTGCTCCTTGGCCATCCCAGGTGCATCTCTAGCAGATACCAAGGTAGTGAGGGCCAAAGTAGCTGCCTCTTCGTAGGGCACAGGCATAGGGCAGTGCCACTGCAGAGAGCCACTGTGGATTCTTCATGTAGAGTCATAGGGGTGACTTTGCCACCCCAGTGGGCCTAGAAAGAGCACTGAGCCAAAGAGGGTTATTCTTAAGCCTTAAGATGTAAAGTTTGCCATGTTATGTTTTGGACTTACCTAGGACCTGTCACTCTTTTCTTCTTTTCTATTCCTCCCTCTTGAACTGGCAATTTCAATCCTATACCTGTGCCATGTTGTATTTTGGAAGCATGTAACTTGCTTGGTTTCACAGATTCACAGTTAGAGAGGAATTTGTCTCAGGCTTACCCATCTGATTTAGATGATATTTAGATGACACTTTGGGTTTAGATTTTAGAGTTGATGCAGAAATGAGTTAAGATTTTTGAGGCTGTTGAGTTGTAATAAATGTAATTTGCATGTGAAAAGGACATGAATTTGGTGGGACTATAGGAGGAATGCTATACACTGAATGTTTGTGTCCCCCAGAAATTAATATGTTCAAATTTTGACCCCCAATGTTATGATAATATGAGGTGAGGCCTTTGGAAGGTAATTACCCCTTGAGGATGAAGTCCTCATGAACGGAACTAGTGCCCTTATAAAAGAGACCGCAGAAAGCCCCCTTGTCCCTTCTGCAATATGAGCTTACAGTGAGAAGGCCATGTATGAGCAAGCAGGTGCTCACCGGATACCAAATCTGCCAGAGCCATGATCTTAAACTTCCCAGCCTCCAGAACTATGAGAAATAAATATTTGTTATTTAAGCCACCTAGTATATGGTATTTCTGTTATAACAGCCTGAATAGACTAGGACAAGATATTCAGTGAATAGAAATAATATGACTAGGAATAAGATCATACCATAGAAATGTCCTAAGCAATTGCTAAAGGTGAGATGGTGATTTGATTCTAAAATTCCCAGAAATCAAAGGAAAGGAGGAAAACTTAATCAGATAAATTACTCATATTATCTCATAAGATGTAAGCAAATTCATCTTTTCAAGGGACCAGCTTTTTATTTTTATTTTTGTAATGTGTATTCTTTTAAGCATTTATTAAAAAGAAAAATGTGCCCTTGCTGGTTTGTCACAGCGGTTAGAGTATTGGCCCCCAGACTGAAGTGTCCCCAGTTTGATTCTGGCCAAAGGCATGTACCTCTCGGTTGCAGGCTCAATCCCCAGCCCTGGTCAGGGCATGTGCGGGGGGCAACCAATCTATGTGTCTTCCTCACATCGATGCCTCTCTCTCTCTCTCTCTCTCTCTTTCCAATGGAAAAAATATCCTTAGATGAGGATTAAAAGAAAAAAAAAGCAAAATGTATTTTCATCTCAAATAGAACAGTTAAGAAGGTCAGAGGGATGGAGGAGGGCGGGTGTGTGGAGGGGGAGAGAGTAACCAAAGAATTTATGTGCATATATATACAACCCAAGGACATGGACAATGGTGGGGAGAGGGACTGGGGAGGGGGAAGGAACGGGGTGGAACGGGTCATTGGGGAGAAAAAGGGACATCTGTAATATTTTAAACAATAATAAAACTTAAAAAAAAAATGGTAAAGCAGCCCTAGCTGGTTTGGCTCAGTGGTTACAGTGTTGGCCTACAGACTGAGGGGACCCAGGTTCGATTCAGACAAGGCCATGTACCTGGGTTGTAGGCTCACCCCAGTCAGGGCATGTGCAGGAGGCAACTAATCGATGTCTCTCTCCCTCTCTCTCTCTCCCCTCCCCCCCTTCCTTTCCTTCCCTCCCTCCCTCCCTCCCTCTCCCTTCCACTCTCTCTGAAAAGCAATGGAAGAAATATCTTCAGGTGAGGATTTAGAAAAAATTAGTAAAGAAATACAAAGAACTTGTCTCTAGCAGCTTCCAGTTGTTACAATTCCTGCCCTGTGTCTCTGTCTAGTCTGGGCAAGCCCAGTCTTCTCTGAGCTTGCTGCTACCTACACCTCCCTCGTCATAGTGCAGGTCACATCAATGTTAATAAAATTAACAATTTAAGGTTAAATAAGCTTAAGTAAAGGTGTTAAATATAGAACACTTCATCAAGGCCTCTGTACAAAGATAATTTGTCAGTGTACATGTGACCAGCTGGCTCACAGCACGCAGGAATGTTCTAGTAAGTGAGCAGGTTTACTCTTTTCTCCAGCAGAGTGTTAACTATACAAAAGTGAACTAAGATTGAAGTGACTACTTAGTGAGCCATTTTCAAGACATAAGTATCTTTTTAAAGAAAAAAATCAGAACACTGTTAATATTCAGGCACCATTTGCTCCTGCAAATAAGCCTCTAAAGAAACTGCATTGGAACTGGTGTTAAACACATCAGTGCTTTATTTTCTCTGACACAGCTTTTCTCGTTACTATTCCGCTTTCTTATTGTTATGATAATGTGGCTGTGGAGATAAAACTACTATACATCCAAAAAACAGCACCATTACATGAAAGTCTGATTATTTGTTTTTGTGTTTATTTTATCATACTAAATCCCAAAATATGGTCACTTGCTTTGATACCTCTATCAGGTCACCTGATATATAAGAAATAAAATCCTTTCTGCCAGAGCACTGTTTAGTACTGTCTAAAAGAAAAGGTCTAAAAGGACTCGAGGGTTATATTCATCTCAACATGGGTGTTATATTCATCTTCACACTGGCATTCCCGAGAAAGCGTCTTGGTCCCCTCCTGCTGGGGTGCATGGTGCTAGACAGACCAGGACAGCAAAGATTTTATGACAGGCTAAAAGTATGGCTAAAACCGTATATCTGCGACTTCCAAGGGACTCTAGGCATTTCCCAAAACCATAAATCTGTGACTTCCAAGGGACACTAGGCATTTCCCAGTGGTCCTTCAATGGGGGATGGACTGGTTAAGACTTTTTGTCAATGGTGTTGAAGAACCACTCTGAATTTGTGCAGTTGGGCTGTGACTCCTGTGTTGTTCTATCGCAGGTGCCAAGAATGCCACCTTTTTAGATACTGAGATGTCTGAAAATTACTTTTTTAGATACTTGTAAATAGAATACTTTCTTGCTATAATGAAATATTATTTTCTCTTTCCTACAATACAGGCTGATGTTAATGCCAGCAAGCATTCCAGTAAAAGCAATTTCAAATATTGACATCCAGAGATAAAATTCAGATTATGGTTCCTAAACACCTTTCTGAAACAGCTTAACATAATCCCCTGGGCCTTTAATTGGGGACATGTGTGTGTGAAGGCCTTGAATGTTAATTTCTAGTCATTTCAGTGATGACAGTGTTGCAATGGTTAGCATGAAGGCTCAGGGTATACTTATTTTGCCATGGGTTGCCATCTGGATTCTTGGGTGTCTGAGTCTAAATTAGGATAAAACTGATTGTGAGATTTCGACCTGAGATCAAATCCTCGTTCTACTTCTTCCTAGATGTGTGATTTCAGGTGAAACTTTTAACCTTTTATAGCCGTTTTTATCCCATATAAAATGGAGATAATACTAGCACCTACTTCAGAGTGCTGTTGTAAGAGTCAGTGAGAACATCCACATAAAGGAGGTTGGCACATCATACTTACTCACTAAATATTAGACTTTTTTTTTTTTAAGCTCCAAATTCTTAGAGTCAGGTCCAATGACTATTACTCTGTAGTTTCCTGTCCAAATAAGTGCATGATTTTCTTAAACATTAAATTCTAACTTTCTTTGCATTATGTGTTCTAGTACAGGGCATTAAAATGATAACAAAGATACTATCTTTGAAGGTAAGATTTATAAAGTTCTTTCTCTTTGATATATTTTAATTTCTTAAATTTTAGAAATAAATTTGCTTCATGCATTATAAAAACAAAGATGCTAGTTTTTCATTAACTGGTTGTCCACATTATAGAAACTAAAAACAACAACAAAATTTTTTTAAAAAGTGGAAAAACAAAACTATGCGGTCTCATATTCATGGACTTACAAGAACACATGCTGATCTGTAAATAAAGATATGTAGAAATGAGAATGTTCTCATTCATAGAAAAATATACAAACTCCAAACCAAAACAGATAGCTATGTTTTTTTCTGATCTAAATCTGATGGACTCAGAGTGAGGTATAAATTAGCAGACAGTATGTTTAAAGTAGAGAGCTACTAACAAATCATGCAAAACAATCATTCATGAAAATTATCTGAGGAAGATAACACCAAGCTAATGCTAACTGTACCAATTTTAGAAGCCTAAGGAAGAAAACATTTATAGTGATTTTGTAGAGAGCAGCTTTATTTAAAACTTTTAGAATAGATTACTACTTACAGACTATTATATAAATTATTATGGAATTATAATAACCTTTCTCTTTATAAATTATTATGGAACCATAATCATCTTTTTCTTAATATAGGTAAAGCTAAAGTAGTGTTTAATTATGATGCATTACTAGGCTAAACCTTTTTCTTTTTTTTTTTTCTTTCTTTAGAAGCTATTAACACAAGCTTGGTTTGAAGGCCAACTCTGCTATTTATTGCTATGAGACCTCGAGTAAAAGTATATTTTAAATTGATTTTTAAACCTTTACTTTTACTTCTTTTTTTTATCAAATTAAGGCATGTACATCATTTTAAAAATCAAATATTATTCAAACATTTGTAATGAGAAACAGCAGTCCCCTGCCCTTTGTCTTCTCATTACTTAGTTTTATTTAGTATTTAAAAATTTATTATGTTAAAAAATTACACAAGTAATATACAATATATTCCCACTGGGAATGAGTCAAGTCATTCACATATACAGAAAGCAAAATGTTCAAGTACTCCGTTCACATTCCACCACCCTGTTCAACCCTCCTTCTTGAAGTAAACTTTGTCATCAGTTTGAGGGGAATCTTTCCAATCCATTCCCTATGGATTCACATCTATATGTACTTACAAATTTGTTTGTTTATGTTATTGAGATCACACCACAAAAATTATTTAGCAACATTTTTTCTCACTGAACAGTATGCCTCACTTTCCATGACAGTGCATACAAACCTACTTTATTTCTTTTAACTACTGCCTAATATAGATATATGTTTATTTAACAACTGATGAACATTTAGATTTTCCTCCTTTTTGCAACTAAAAATAATGTAGCAGTAAACATCCTTGTTCTTGTTTCTTTGTACGCACACATACGCTGAGTCCAAAAGTATGCATATTTTATATTTTGATGCAACTGAAAAATTTCTGTCCAAAGAAGTCATATTATTCTACAGGTTTCCAGAAAAAATGAAAAGTTTTACCAATTAGATGGACAAAAAATTGTGGTTTTAATATTGCTTTCCCTGATAATTACAAAGATTATATATATTTTCATATTTCTAATTGCTACTTAAATTTCTTCTTCTCTGAATGGTGCAATGACATCATTTCCAACCCTTTCTTCATAATAAATTCTTTGCCTTTTCCTTAAGAGATTTATCCCCATATATCCTGGGTGTGAATCCTTTGTTACACATGTTGCAACAGTTTATCCCAATTTGTCACTTTCCTTCTTAACTTAGTTCACATTCTTTTTCTTTAAGGATATTTCATTTGAATCATGCTAAATGATCTTGTTTAACTTATGATAAAAATGTCCTCCTACATTTTCTTCTTGAAACATACTGTAGTATTCAATTATGTTACCGACATTTAGTTCTTTAACCCATCTGAAATTTATTTATTTTTTTGGTATGGTATCAATTAAAACATGAACTTAATTTTTTCCTAACGTACAGTAAATTATCTCAAGATCACTTAATGCATAGTCCATTGTTTCCTTTTTAAATTTGAAGTGTCACTTTTTTCACCTATTAAATGTCCTGACTCCCTATTCTATCTCATTGATCTATTTGTCCATTTCAATTACTATAGCCTATTTTAGCCTTATAGCATATTTTAATATCTGACAGAACAACCTTTCATTGTTCTTTTTTGTCCTTCTTTTAAAAATAATTTACATATATTTTTGTTTTCCAAGATGAATATAAAATCAGCTTGCCAAGTTTCATAAAATATCTGCTGGAATGATGTTTGTGATTGTACTGAATTTATAGGTTAACTTAGAGAGAAATGACATCTTTAAAATATGAAGTTTTTCCAGCCTGGATTATGGTGTATCTCTCCTTTGAGGCCTTTTGTTGTTGTTGTTTATGGTTTTTATTTACATGTTATAGTTTTCTTCACACAGATCTTGCACATTTCTTAGAACTTTTCTCAAACCTGGGTAAAAGTGTTCTGATTTGGCTCTATGCTTTAGAGAGCCCTGCCTTGGCTCTCCTCCAGCTGCTTCCCTTTGTATGGGGTGAGAGTTCACTGTTCTGTGGGGATGTGCCTATCTGGAACCCTCCTCCACCAGCTTTTCTAGGTCATGGTTCAGGTATTAGGATCCTGGAATTCTTTGCTCAAACAGTCTCAGCCTTTTATCAGCATTGCATAGGCTTTTCCCCCAGGTCTTTCCTCCTGAAAGCTGATCACATTGCTGTTGTGCACAATCTTAGGCCTGAGCAATGGCCAAGGGATGGCTGTTTGAGTAGGGTGTAGACAGTGCTTAGACATGCAGGCTGAGGTACATTAATGGGCATGAGGTCCTTGCTATATGGATATAATAGGGCTAGGAAGTGGGAGAAAAAGGAGACAGTTTGGGTGTTGGGGGTTAGCTCTGTCTATGAAGCTATTTTCTGGCACAGAACTCTGAGGAGTCAAATAATTCATAGTGACCTTCTAGGGTCATTGTGAACATATATTTATCAACTTTTGACTCCTCCAAAACTTAACCAGTCGGCCCCTCATATCCGCAATACAACCAACCGCAGATCGAAAACAGTATTTTCTATCTGCAGTTGGGAATCCGAGGTTGCAAAACTGTGTCTGGGAACTTGAAAATACCGTTTTCCATCTGTGGTTGATTGAATGCAAAGATGCAAAACCACAGGATACAATGAGCTGAGTAGTTATTGGAAAAAATTAATGTATAAGTTCAAACCTGTGTTGTTGAAGGGTCAACTCTACTTGCCTAACTGAGAGATCTGAGATTTCTAATCCAGGTATACTGTCTCCAGAGCCTGTGTGCTTAACCACAACACCATACCTTCCTATCTATTAAGGAATTTGAGCAAATCAATTTCAGAGTCCTGAGAACATTACATCAACAAGGTAATATTGCACTATTGTATCAATACTTTCAAATCATTATGAAGATATAAACATTAAATGAATTCTTTGCAATTAGAAGAACACTGTGTTTCTCTCTTTTGCTTTTCCTTTTAGGTATTTTGGAAGCCATGGAGTAGGATGGCATCTACTTTAGTTTGTAGGAAAAGCCACCTAACTTTCTTTGTGTCATGTGGTTTACACTACAAAGACCTCAGTTTTCTGCATTCTGTCTGGCAGAGCCCTTCTCCTTAAATTCATATGTAGATGTGGGAGTAGCTACTGTCTGGCTGGAGCCAGAGGAACTGACTTATAATTGAGTTTTGGATTGTTATTGTTGTGTATTCATATTTTCTGAAGAGAGACAGTCAGTCCTAGAGAGGCCTGAGAGTTTGTGAGCCTCAGGTGGTACAAAAGGACTCGGGGAGGGGAAGAGTTGTCAAAGGGATGGAGTCCTAGAGATAATAATTAAGTTAGGTCTTGCAGCTGCTCAGGGACTGAGTGAATTGTAGGACTGAAGCAGCTGCTAGAGTTGAGAGGAGAAAGCGATTAGCTCTTGGTTACTGGGCAGAGGAGGATCTAGTTCAGAGAATTTCTGCAGGCATAGTGCAGGGAACACTGCTGACTTGGGATTCATAGAGCTTCTAGGAGAGCACTGGCAGCTTGAAGATGAGGATGAGTCTGGGCCCAGAATAGACAAAGCCTTCGCATTTTCAAGCATTCATATATCTGAGGAAACTAGCTCAACCCTCTGGAGATGGAATAATGTGTGTGAACAATAAAGGCAAATAACATAAGGGGTCAAAGGATGGGCTGTAGAATATAAGGATGGTGAAACAGAGATGATCTGAGAGACTAAGGAGCAGCTTTACCCTAAGATTGCACTGAAGTGGAAGAAAAATAGTGAATGCCCTTAAACTGCTCTATTGTAGTGGACAGCATGGGGCAGGAAAACTACCAGAGAAATGAAAGCTAAGGGCTGGGCTTTAGAGGGAAAATGGTTCTTTGTCCTGCAGATGGTGGCAATATAATGTTTCTCAGAGAGTAGGGGCAAAGGTGGGGAGATAGCTGCCTTTGGAGGCTCTCCTGGAGTTATGTTCTATCCCATCTCTAGCTTCATGTCTTATTTGAATGGCTACCTCATGGGTGTTTATCCTTCAGCTTGCTCCCTATGTGCCTTTTTAGCCCTGGCAATTTACCTTTTGGTGAACCAACTAGTTATAGTCTGGTTGAATTTTACTTTAACTTCATGCTTTAGATCTATCTGGATTTTCTTTACTGGTCAGTTCTACTATTCAGCATTTTATTCTAATAAAAATAAGACATGATATTTGTATATTCTTTACATTTTTTCACTATGATCTTTCATTTAGTCCCCATAGAAAACCTGGAGCCTAGGGTAACAGTCATGGTGCTGGGGGAAATAAGATAGTATGCGCAGTTGAAATGTGGAGAGTTTAATAATGGAACTATTTGTACAAATGTGGCCACAATGTTAAAGGGAAACCAACAAGTGATGTTGAAGTACGCTTAGGTGGTAGCCATCATAACTCCTAGGTTTCTAGGCTCCTAGGCTTGAGGGGCAAGAGGAGAGAGTAAGGAGTGTAACTATTTGGAGAGGGCCATCAGTTAGGGATAAAGGGACACTTATTCTAGGCAAAAAGATGCAGCCAACTCAAGATAAGCTAGAAGGGAGGGAGCTTGGGGGGGGAGAATAAATGCTCTGACCTCATTCTCTTGATGACCTCTGACCTCCTGCCAGTGCCTCCCATAGAATGAACCCAATTTTAAGTTGGAAATTAAAGAAACCCATTGATGCAGCACATCAAGTTAGCTTCCTGGGCACAAAACTGTAAAGAAGCAGGAAGAAAGTATCTGGAGGGGGAAATGAAAGCTTATTTAGCCCACCTACCTCAGCCCTATTTTATTAGCTCTATTTTACCATTTTAGATGAATAAACGGAGACTCAGTGAAATTAAGTGACTTGTCAGAAGCTCTATATTAAATTCAAATACCTGATTCCTCTAATGAATGCACCACCCATAATCTTTCAAAAAATCTATTATCTCTTTGGCCAGTGGAGTAACTTAGGCTCTCTTAGGTCAACAATGTTTGATAATTGTTTTTAGATTGACTGAATAGAATGAGTCCTTAAATACAGAAAATAATTAATTTGTACTAATCTTTCATCAAAGAAGTGGATGAAATATTAAATTTTATTTTTTAAAAAAATCTATCTGCTTTACAATATATATTATTGGCTGTTATACCAGTGGTAATACTTTTATTCACAGTGCCAGTATGGAATTACAAAGCAAGATTTTATTTGTGATTTAATTGGTAACTGAACAATTAGAATGCATTGTACACTTGGAAAATAGTTTCCTAATGTTTACGCTTGCCATCTATCAGTATTGTTCTGTCCTTCAGGCTCACTTAATGCTGCTGTAGAAAAAAAGGATTATATTTTATGGATTTAATAGGTACTACATTCTAAGTCAGAACATATACTATCCCATTGTGGTGAAGTCATTTGCTTTCCTGTTTCACAAATATTATTAAAGGCAATAGTGGTATTCTTTCAGTTAATTAGAAAATCTAAGTAATCTGAATATTCATTTCATTGATAAAATCTAGAAGTTGATTTTAGAAGATTCAGGAAGTACTTTGGTACCATTCCTTAGAGGGTTAGTGTAATAGAAATAATCATTTATAATGAAAACAATCATGATCAAAGTCATACTTGTTTAATATTGAAAAGACAGCATGTTCCAATGCTTTGAACAATTTGGTTTAGATAATTCAAGTCTCTTTCTCAGATCCCAGAGGCATTTACCCCGAACAAGAGTTCCTCATACACAAACTGTTTATTTGGTATTTAAAAGGTAGCTTCAGCATATGCATCCTCTGGTCAGGACTCAAGCTCATTTGCATGTGTTATTTACATAAATAATTATCATAGTGTTCTTCCTATACAGAGATAATATTGCTGACCCAAAGTCACTCAGCAAAATTGAGTTAGCTTGAGGTCCTTCCTTGTTACTGGTATTTTATCTTTCTCCCTTACTAATTTTCTCCTTTAATTCCTGAGGATTGTCTGCTTTTTAGATTCCCTAGATTTCAGACTTCCAATCTTCCTCTACCTTTGGGTATCTTCATCCTGCTGGTCTGTGTCAATATTCCTAGATTTTACCCCTTGCTTGGTATTGACTTTTATTCTTTGCATGCCCTGACTTTGACTTTTCTACTCACTTGTGACATACAGCCTTATTCTTGCTTTCAGTATCTGAATTCACCATGACTCTGAATTAACTAGCAGCTTCCAGATCTGTGACTTTGCTTAGCCTGTGTCCAAACTCAATGATCAATCCATTGTTGTATTTTCTTATGCCCTGTATTTTCAATCTGATCCCATCTCTTCTGGCCCATGCTCATCACCCAAAAGTTCAAAACTTGTTGGAACTTCCTCAGAGACAGATTATACTGGATCAAGCAGTTAGCAGTGTCTCAGTTAGCTTCCTAAGACCTTATACATTAGAAAACCAGATCCAACCAGTGCTTAGGAATCTGATCAGTCACATCATCATTGTTCCTCTTTAGAAAGGAGTGGGATAATAATGGGTGGGGGGGGGAAAGATGTTGGAATTGAACCCATTTCCTTGGAGGTTGACTGTTCACATGGTATAATGATGGAAATGGGATCTGGTTGTAGAAGATATGAGCTCTCCCCCACATACCGGCTGTATGATTTAAGAAAAGTCACTTTAAACAAATTCTCAGAGCTTCAATTTACCTGTCTATAACATGGGGGATACTACTACCATTTATTTCAGAAAGATGCTGTGAATATCAAATGGGAGTATATATTTACATTTGTATGCATAATATATACACACATACATGTGTGTGTTTGTAAACACTAAAGAAACACAACTGACTTATTCAGAGAAATTTCTCTTTGCCCAGCCAAAGAAGAAATAAGATTGGGATATGAGTTATTTCATTCCATAAAACTCAAGTTTTGGGGTAAAACATGATACTGAAGGAAGTCTTCAGCCTCTGACCAAGCTTGAGTAAAAGGGACTAGATTTACCTTATGGCCTGAAAGAACTTTAAAACCCTATAAAATATATGAAACCAACAATGGTTTTCAAGACACTGTATATCAGATAATGAAGAACACTGATCCCTATGTCATGGGAAACAAATTAAGTAAGCCCTACAATTACCCAGGCTTACTACTGAAGGGAATTTTCAGGCTGTGACATTGCAAATGGCAGGGGGTGGGGTGTCTAATCTCACACAGGGCTTTAATAGTTCACTTTTCCACCAGCCAGAATGAAAAACCTCATAATCCACAGGACATTCAATAGAGTGCTCAGGAGGGTTTTACTTTAGTAGTTGGGCAATATTAGCCTTAGATTAAACACTTCTCTGGTGCTAACAGGTATCAAAACCAAGATCTCTAAAGAGAAACTTTTCCCAACCAATTTAATTGCATCCCAGAATAAAGCTCAAGAATATTTATAAGAAAACAAAAATATCTAGCACTCAAAAGTTAAAATTCACAATGTTTGTCATCTAAACAAAGTGATGAATGGATAAAGTGTGGTCTATCCATGTAATAAAATATTTGTCAATAAAAAGAAATGAAACACAGATACATGTTATAACACGGATGAATCTTGAAACATTATGTTGAGTGAAAGAAGCCTGTCACAAAGGACCACATATTTTATGATTCCATTTATATGAACTATACAAAATAGGCAAATATAGAGAGGCAGAAAGTAGACTAATGGGTATGGGGTAATTGGGGGAGATTCAAGGAGTGTGATGGCTAAGGAGTACATATTTTCTTTTGGGGACGATGAATATGTTCTAAAATTGATTGTGGTGATGCATAACTCTGTAAATATACTAAAACATTGAATTTTATATTTTAAATGAGTGAATTTTATGGTATGTGAATGGTGTCTTTAAAAAGCTGTTAAAATTAAAACAGATGCAAAAAAGTAGCAAAATATGCTACAGCCAGGAATAAAAAAACAAATCAATTGAAATTGAACCAGAAATGACACATATGATAAAATTAGTACACAAGGACATTAAAATAGTTATAATCATATTCTATATATTTAAGAAGCTTGCACATGTTTTGTTTGTTTTTTAAATTTTGTTTAAAATATTACAGATGCCCCTTTTTCTCCTTAGGCCCATTCCACCCTGTCCCCTCCCCCTCCCCAGGCCCTCTCCCCATCGTTGTCCATGTCCTTGGGTTATGCATATATGCATGTAAATTCTTTGGTTAATCTTTCCCCCTCCACCCACCTGCCCTCCTCTATCCCTCTGACATTCGTCAGTCTGATCTATGCTTCCATGTCACTGAATCTATTCTGTTCATTAGTTTATTACATTCTTTAGATTCCCCGTATAAGCGAGATTGTGTGATGTTTGTCTTTCTCTGCCTGGCTTATTTCACTTAGCATACTTTTCTCCAGGCCCATCCATACTGTCCCAAAGGGTCCAAGGTTCTTCTTTGAAGCTGCGTAGTATTCCATGGTGTAAATGTCCCACAGCTTTTTTATCCACTCATCTACTGATGGGCACTTGGGCTGTTTCCAGATCTTAGCTATTGTAAACTGTGCTGCTATGAACATAGGGGCGCATATATTCTTTCTGATTAGTGATTCAGGATTCTTAGGATACATTCCTAGAAGTGGAATCACTGGATCAAAAGGCAGCTCCATTTTTAATTTTTTGAGGAACCTCCATACTGTTTTCCATAGTGGTCACACCAGTCTGCATTCCCACCAGCAGTATAGTAGGGCTCCCCTTTCTCCACACCCTCGCCAGCACATGTCGTTTGTTGATTTGTTGATGGTAGCCATTCTGACAGGTGTGAAGTGATACCTCATTGTGGTTTTAATTTGCATCTCTCTGATGATTAGTCACATTGAACATTTTTTCATATGTCTCTTGGCCATCTGTATGTCCTCTTTGGAGAAGTGTGTATTCAGGTCCTTTGCCCATTTCTTATTTGAGTTGTTTGTCTTCCTCTTGATGAGTAGCATGAGTTCTTTGTACACTTTGGAAATTAGCCCCTTATCAGATACATCCTTGGCAAATATGTTTTCCCAGACCACTTGAGCATGTTAAGTAGAGACATAGAAGATACAGAGAAGATCAAAATCAAGCTTCTATAGATGATACAATGTGTGAGATGAAACATACACTGCATGGGATTAAGAGCAGATTAGACACTGCAGAAAAAAAAGATTCATGTACTTGAAAACAAAACAAACTATTCCAAATGAAATAAAGAAAGAAAAACAGAGAAAAAAATATTGAGCAGAGCATCAGTGAGCTGATGGACAAGTTCAGGTGCCTAAGATATGTGAAACTGGAGTCTCAAAAAGGGGTAGTTGAAAAAATTTTTTAAGAAATAACGGCTGAAAATTTTCCAAATTAGATAAAAACAAAAAACCCACAGGTATGAAAAGCCAAACAAATCTCAAGCTCAAGCTAAAAACATGAAGAAAACTACCCCAAGGCATATCATAATGAAGTTTCTCAAAGCCAATGATGAAGAGAAAATAAAAAATTAGCCACAGGAAAAATGATACTTTATGTAAATACAAAGATATGGATGAAAGCAAATTAATAGTTGGAAATAATGCAAGTGAGAAGACATTGGAGCACCATATTTCAAGTGCTGAAAGAAAACAAACAAAACCTGCCAAGCTGGAATACTGAGCCCAGAAAAAATATATTTCAAAAATGAGGGTGATATATTAAAACATCAAGTTGTACAGCTTAAATATATAAAATTTTGATTTGTCAGTTACACCTCAATAAAGCTGGAAAAAATTTTCTAGCCAAAAAAATAAAAGGTGAAATAAAGACTGTTCCAGATATACAAAAGCTGAAAAAAAAAAAAAATTATCACCGCCGCATCAGCACTACAAGAAATCTCCTAAAAAGTGTTTCTGGCAAGAAGAATATGGAACCAGATAGAAATCTAGATCTACGCAAAGGAAGAGAGAGTACTGGAAATTATAACTATGTGAATAAATATAAACAATTTTTTATTTAAATATTTTTAAAGATAATAGATTGTTCAAAGCAAAAATAATGGCAATGTCTATGGGACTTCTAACACAGGTAGAAGTAAAATGTGTAACAAAAAGAGCACAAAAGCTGGAATGGAAACAAATAGAAATATTATGCTTCAAGTTTCTTGTAGTACTGTAATATCATTGGAAGATAGAAGATGATAAATTGTATATGTATATAATTCCTAAAGCAAGCACCAAAATTAAACAACAAAGTTATGGCTAATAAGGATGAACAAAATAGACCCAGAGACATGGAAGCATGCAACAGACTGACATATAGCAGAGGGAATGGGGAGGGGGGGGGTGGGAAGTGATTAACCAAAGAATTTATATGCATATATGCACAACCCATGGACCCAGACAATAGTGCGGTGGAGGCCTGGGCAGTGTTCAGGGTGGAGGGGGTCAATGGGGGGAAAAAGGGGACATCTGTAAAACTTTCAGCAATAAAGATACATTTTAAAAGGGGAGGATAAATTGAATAATTAGAAAATACTCAATCCAAAGGAAGGCAGAAAAAGAGGGAAAAAGGAACAAAAACAGATGGGAAGAAGAAAATAGCAAGATGATAGATTTAAATCCAATCATATTAATAATTGTGTGAAATGTAAATGCTCTAAAAATACCAATAAAAAGCAAACGTGGTCAGATTGGACATGAAGCAACTTTTTGCTGCCTGCAAGAATCCCAGTTTAAATAGAAAGACTCAAAAACATTAAAAATACAAGTAAAAAAGGTATAAAAGAAATGTATGAAATAATAGAAAATATATGTATCTGTCTCTTTCTCTGGTTCCTAGCACAGAGCTCCTAAAACCCTTGTAATTTCCTAAGCAATAAGAGTGCTAGGAGTATCTCTTGTTCTAATATTTGGTCTTTGACTCTGGTTGCTGACTCAGAGTTCCTAAATCCCATGGAATTTCCTGGGCAATAGGAGCCTCTTTTGTTCTAATGAAGTGACTCTTGGTGGGCTCCTGGATAGCAGGACTTGGGTATGTAGAAGGGTGGAGGTTGATGGGAAGGGATTGGAAAAGAAACTATTTCTATTTTTTAATTATAAGCCTTGTACTACTATTTGAATTTTTAAACATATATGTATTACTTGGTAAAAATACAATTTCAATCTAAAAAAATAACTCTGGAGAGTTGAGTAAGAACTAATTGCTGAATGAAGTCAGAAAATACCAAGAAGAGTCGCATTTGATTATTTTGTTGGTTTACAATCAGTATAATAAATGGAGAGATGGATCTATTTATGGGTCATAAATCTCAACGGTGTTAACATATCAATTTTCTCCAAAATGATTTATAAATTTCACACAATACCAACCAAAATCTTATCAGTCTGTTTTTTGTTTTATTTGTTTTTTTGTAGAAATCCATAAGCCATTTATAAAATTCATATGGGAATACAAAGAACCTACAATATCTATCCAAAGCTATTTTGAAGGATAACGAATTTGGAGACTTTACACTACCTGATTTCAAAACTTATTATAAAGCCACAGAAATCAAGACAGTGTGGTACTGGCATAAATGTGAAGATATAGATCAATGATTGAGAATAGAGTTCAGAAGTAGACCAAGATATATATGTTCACTTGACTTTTGGTGAAAGTGCAAAAGGATTTTAGTGATGAAAGGGTGGTCTTTTCAATAATCAGTACTGGAACAAGTGGATAACCATATGCAAAGAAACAAAAACTGATCCATACTTCAGACCTGTACCACATTAGATTAAAATGAATCATTGACTCACATGTAGATTTCCTACAGACTTTGGAGATATCTTTCAGTGCACCTCTCTCATCTCTGGGACTCTGCCCTGTGAACTTAGCCACCCTGGCCCCTCTGGAGTCCCACTTTTATCTCCTCCATTCATGGCAACCACCAGACTCCACTTGGCTTCCCCTTCCTTTCTCCTAGAACTGCAAACAGGGACTACTGTTCTTTGTTACCTGGTGTTCAGTGTCTTGAAAACCATTATTTCATATATATTTTTCTCTTTAAAAAATCTTTGTGGTAAAAATACATGTAACAAAATTTATTATCTTAACCATTTTTAAGTGTAGAATTCAGTAGTGTTAATTAAATGTGTTCATAATGTTGTGGAATCAATCTCCAGAACTCTTTTTAACTAGCAAAACTAAAAATATATACCCATTCAACAACTCTCTGTTCCCTCCTCCCCATTTTCTCTCTATGAATTTGACTGCTCTAGGTATCTCATGTAAGTGGAATCATGAAATATTTCTCCTTCTGTGAGTGCCTTATTTCACTTAACATAATGTCCTCAAGGTTCAACCATGTTGTAACATGTGTCAAAGTTTTCTTCCTTTTTAAGATTGAATAATATTCCATGGTATGTACATACCACATTATGCTTATTCATTCACCTGTTGATGGATATTTAAGTTGCCTCCACTTTTTGGCTATTGTGAATAATGCTTATATGAACATGGGTATACAAATAGCTCTTAGAGATCCTGATTTCAGTTATTTTGGGTATATACCAAGAAGTGGATTTCTAGATCATATGTTAATTCTGTTTAATTTTTTGAAGAACTGCCATACTGTTTTCCATAGTGGCTGAACCATTTAATATTCCCATCAATAGTACACAAGTGTTCAAATTTCTCTATATCTATCATTGAAAACACTTGTAGTTTTCTGTGTTCTGATAGTAACCATCTTATTGGTTTGAGGTGACATTTCACTGTGGTTTTGATTTACATTTCCCTAATGGTTGGTGAGGTTCATGTGCTTGTTGGACATTTGCAAATTTTCTTCGGGGAAATGTCTATTTAAATCCTTTGCCCATTTTTTAATCAGTTTTGTTGTTGTTATTGAGTTGTAGGAATTGTTTATGTGTTCTAGATATTAACCCTTTATCAAATATATGATTTGCAAATATGTTCCCCATTGAGTAGGTTGCCTTATGTTTCTTTTTATCCTCAGTTTTTTAGTTGTTTTGAACCAGAGGGTATATTCGATTTCTGTTATTCTATCATTGCTGGCAGTGTAAGTGCTCCTGTTCTCTTGAACCTGTCACTTCACAAAAACTGCACTTTTATGTTCACCAATTACTCCACATTCCCAAATCTAATAATCATTGTCAGATTTCATATAACCTGATATGGAAGCAATACCTGAGTCAGTTGATCACTCCTTCCTCAGGCATTTCTTCTCATTGCTTCCAATATACCACATTCTTTTGATTTTCCTACTTACTCAGTTACCTCTCCTATTTCAGTGGTCACTTCTTTCCAGTTTCCTTTGCTTGACTCTTCTCATTTCCCTAAATTCTTAATATAGTGCTCTATAATATTTATCAAATCCTCACAATAATCCTATGAGCTAAGTGCTATTCTTTCCATTTTTATGGCTGAGAAATATCTTCATCTCAGATAAATTTATTTTCCAGCTTTACACAGCCAGTAATTGGCAGGGCTAATATTCAAACCAAGGCTTCATTTTTTAAAAAATCCTCACCTGAGGATATGTTTATTGATTTTGTTTTTGAGAGAGAGAGATTTGAGAGATAAACATCAATTGCTTGCCTGTTGTACATGTTCCAACCGAGACCAAACCTGCACCCTAGGTATGTGCTCTGAATGGGAATCGAACCTGTGATCTGTTTGGTTTATGGGACAATGCTCCAACCAATGGAGCCACACTGGCCAGGGCCAAACCTAGGCTTTCTTGATTCTAAAGCCTGTGCTAAACAGCACACTAGGTACAACAACCACAAAACAGATATCTTCCAGGAAGATATAAAGAAAGGCTTAGTCTTTGTAAGCATAATGTAGACACCTCTCTCTGTGAGAGTGAATTAATGACTTTCAGAGGTAGAAGTGGTTTAGAAATAGTCTAGGTTGGTCTACAGACTATATCTTACTCTATTTAAAGGAAAACTATATCTATCTATCTATCTATATCTATCTATATCTATCTATCTATCTATCTATCTATCTATCTATCTATCTATCTATCTATCTATCTATCATCTATCTATCTATCTCTATCTATCTATCTATCTATCTATCATCTATCTATCTATCTATCTATCATCTATCTATCTATCATCTATCTATCTATCTATCTATCTATCTATCTATCTATCTATCTATCATCTATCTATCATCTATCTATCTATCTATCTATCATCTATCTATCTATCTCTATCTATCTATCTATCATCTATCTATCTATCTATCTATCATCTATCTATCTATCTATCATCTATCTATCTATATCTATCTATCTATCTATCTATCTATCATCTATCATCTATCTATCATCTATCTATATCTATCTATCTATCTATCTATCTATCTATCTATCATCATCTATCTATCTATCATCTATCTATCTATCTATCATCTATCTATCTATCTATCTATCTATCTATCTATCTATCTATCTATCATCTATCTATCTATCTATCTATCTATCTATCATCTATCTCTCTCTCTCTATCTATCTATCTATCATCTATCTATCTATCTATCTATCTATCTATCTATCTATCTATCTATCTATCTATCTATCTATCATCTATCTATCTATCTATCATCTATCTATCTATCTATCTATCTATCTATCTATCTATCTATCTATATCTATCATCTATCTATCATCTATCTATCTATCATCTATCTATCTATCTATCTATCTATCTATCTATCTATCTATCTATCTATCTATCTATCTATCTATCTATCATCATCTATCTATCATCTATCTATCTATCATCTATCTATCTATCTATCTATCTATCTATCTATCTATCTATCTATCTATCTATCATCTATCATCTATCTATATATATATACAGCCTCTTCTGCTGCCACAGATTCAGAATTTGACATTCAAAGAAAATAAAATTAGGTTTTGGGATATTGGTTAAGAAAACAATCATCATTTAATATATCAAATCCCTCCGTGATCTTTTTTCTTCTTCCCTCGCAAGCCTAAGCTCCCGTTACGGCATTTAATACTCTAGCTGTTTTGTACATCACCTCTGTGATTTTTCACTGTGACTGATCATCCCTTCCCAACCCCTAAAACAAGGTTAATATTTTACTCATCCTACAAGGCTTAGTTTAGGTATTATCTCCTTCAGGAAAATGTTTCTGATCATCTGAGTCTAAGTTAATGCACCATTATGTGCTCCCACAACAGTCTCTGTTGCTGCATCCCAACACCTAGCACAGTGCCTGTTACATTGTAAGTGTTCAAAAATATACTGAATGACTGAATAAATGTATAAATTAATAAGTGAATGAACTGTGGTGGTCTTGGCAAGCAGTTGCCTGAGTATGGTTGATATGGAAGACAGCTTGTTAGAGAAGAGATAAATAGAGATTTATAGTAGCCATCCTAATGGTATCTCATTGTAATAGAGATTGGATGTGATATGGGTTTGAATTACACAGGTCCACTTATGCATGGGTTTTGTTAATAAATATGTACAGTACTATAAATATATTTTTCTTCCTTGTGATTTTCTTTTTTTTAATATATTTTTTAAATTTTATTATTGTTTAAAATAATACAGATGTCCCTTTTTCCCCCAATGACCTGTTTTTCTTAATGACATTTTCTTTTCTCTATAGCTTTATTGTAAGAATACAGTATGTAATACATGTAACATATAAAATATGTATTAATCAACTGTTTATGTTATCAGTAAGGCTTCCAGTCAACAGTAGGCTATTACTAGCTAAGCTTTTGGGGAGTCAAAAGTAATATGCAGATTTTTGACTGTGTGGGTTTTTGGCTTCCCTAACCCCTGACTTGTTCAACGATCAGTGTTATTTTGTATCTGTGAAGTGTACCAAACGTTATTTAATGTTGGGTAAAACATGGTGAATCCGCAGTTTCTTTACAGCTTTCAGTTAGTCACTGTATTTTTTGAGCACTAGCTATAGGATATAATTTGTTAAATTTTAAAAGTAATCTATTGCATTTTGTTACACTAGCCATGGCCCTTCATTTTCATTACTCATGATTATGGTTAGTGTTCTGGTCCCCAGTTTTGGTAGCTTATATCTTACCATGATATTGATATCAAAATCACCCTCTCAAAACAAACAAACAAACAAACAAACACAAATAGCCAGTAGCTTCCAGTGCTTTCTTGATTTGTGATTGAGGGACTTTAATGTGTTCTAACAACTCCTGAAAAGGCAGTGAGTGTGATGAAAACTTCATGTCACATTGTGTCTTTGTAAATGTCTAAGCATGGGTTACTCCTCTCTACTCAATGATAATTATAGGATTATTTTTTGAAAAGCACAAAACATGCATTTACTTTTTAATGCACAAAATCATATTTTAGACTTACCTTTCAAATCTGGCTTCATGACCATATTATTTTCAATGGCTCTATAATTTTCTTAAAGAATCTATAAAACAAAAACAAGATGACTATTTTATTTTTGGCTATTAAATGCACTTTATCTATCCCAGTCTGTTGCTGTGGAGATAGAGACAACACAGGAGCCTTGGCAGTATGACAAGCAATTAAGACACCAAGATGTTTAGCCATGTATGAGTATTTTCTCACAGCAAGACCTCAAAGCTTAGCCTGCCACTGACTTTGTTAGTCATTGAATCAATTACACAAGATGAGGTTGACAGGTGTAATTATATGTTTCTATGGTGATTATATATGGCCTGCCATAAAGACCAATAAGCCTGTTACTTTGCGCTCATTTAAGCAGTCACTTGTCTAGCAAAGTGTTTGGAGTTGGAGAACCTATTTGGAGAGAAGGAAATTCAAAACAAAGTCAAAATCTATTGCCAGTTCTAACTAATGTCATTGGGTTTAGGAACACTGGTATTGCAGTTGGAATGATGTCCAGGTTCTAGGTGATTGATTACTCCCTCATGTGTTCTAGAAATTATCTATGTATGGTTATATGAGACTGGAGTGAAGACAATTGATAGTAAAAGTACCAGATGTTTGACTAAAATCAAACCCAGGTTAGCAATCTGTTTAGAAACCCAGAGCAATCTTTTTTTTTTTTTTTTTTTTTTTTTAATTCAAACTAGTTTGTGTGTGTAGAAACAATTTGTGTCTGTTTTCACCAATTTCAGATTCTATGGGAAGAAAAGCCCAGACAGCATAGTTGAAGACATTATTTGTTTTCTATATGCAGTGTCCCTGTTAGAATAGCTTAAATTTGCTTTGGGAGATTATTCTTTTTATATTCCCATTTTCCCCCAAGTGAGATTTTTTTTGAAAAGGTGGAATTAAACAAAATGAGCCTCCAAGTATTTCATAGAGAACAAGGGGTTTGATTTAAGAAATGTAATTGTCTTTTTAATCTCCCTCCAGTTTCACCAAGGCATCCCTCAAAGGCAGGATATTTTTGTCATTAATGAAATCTTAATTAGCATATGTCTAGATCAGTGTTCAGTGCTGATCTGGGTCAAAGGCACCTATGATGCGTCTGCATTACCAGAGGGTGAAGTTGAGTTCTGTAAATTAGGTCTGTGCTCCATGTGTGAGCATATTGGGAAATATCCAGCAGAGATCAGCAAATGCATAGATTGTACTCATGTTGTCACGTCTGTTCTCAACCTAATTTTACAAATGTAACTCTCCTCTGAAATTCTCAGAACATGAAAGAAATGTAAAACAAATAAACAGCAAAAACTTGAAAACACAACAAGCCTGATTAGCCAAAATATACCATTTGTTATTATGCCAAGCTTTGCCAGTTTTTAACAATATACTAATCATCCTTAATTAATAAAATTATGTGATAAAAAGGATGGTATTTATTGAGTAAATACTTTTTGTCTAGCACTGCCATAGGTACTGAAGGAGAGGCTAAATGAACATTACTTAGGACATGGACCTTGAGGGAACTAAGTTTGGATACAAAGAGAACACATATGTAAAACTGCTCAACTACCTGCTTGCTAAACTGAGGAGTACAAATTAGAACTGCTATTGGACTTTATAGGAGGAGGAGATTAATGCAGCTATAACAGTCAGAAAAGGTCAGTTAGAGGAAATGGAGCAGGAGCCAGAGGCTGTGGATATTGATGGGCAAAGGAAAGATGAAGGCATTTCCTTTGACAGGAACAGCATGAAGTAAGGATTAAAGTCAGCAGTAAAAGTGTTGAGTTCAGGGACCAGAAACCTTCCTGGCTGGATGGGAGGGTCTGTGTTTGTGAGTATTGAGAAATTAGTTGAGGTTGTAGAGAGAGGGTGGGTGGAGCTTACACCCACTAGAGTCTGAACTTTATTGTGTAGGCAATTGTGAGCCACTGAAGTTATTTGTAAAGAGTAATACAAAAAAAAAAAGTGTTTTCAGATGATTGCTTTGGTGGCTGTGCAGCATTTGTTCTCCAAGTGTTGTTCCTAGACTAGTGGTGTCCGCAGCACCCAGGAACTTGTGAGAACTAATTCTTTTTTTAAATGTTTTAATTGATTTCATAGGGGAAGGGAGAGGGAGGGAGAGAGGTAGAAACATCAATGATGAGAAAGTCATCATTGATCTGCTGCCTCCTGTGCGCCCCCGACTAAGTATTGAGCCTGCAACCCAGGCATATGCCCTGACCAGGAATCGAACCTCAATTTCCGGGATCCTAGGTTGATGCTCAACCACTGAGCCACACTGAGCCAGGCGAGATACCAGTTCTTGAGCCCTGTCCCAGACCTATTGAATCAGAAACTCTGAGTGGGTGGGGCAGAAGTCTGTGGTTTAACAAGCCCTCCAGCTGATTCTGATGGACTCTGAGGTTTGAGAACCACTGTATTAAGGGATGTCAAGTAGGAGTCTCTTGCATAATTGAGTTTTTGAACAATAAGGACCTGAATTAGGATCATCTCACTAGTTGAAAGGCCACTCACTTGAGAGCTAAAAAGGTAAAAGTTGTGTAATCTACTTGTTTTCTCATCTGTGAAGTAATTATCTGATTGATGGATATAGGTAATGACATATACAGAAGCATTTTTAGACATATATTACTAAAAATATGTGATAAAGGGGGCCAGTGAGTAGAATGATTTGATTACTGAAATTTTAGAGACCTTTGAGTCTCTCTGCCTAGCTCACAAGGTAGCTATTTATCTTGCTCCAATGTTTTCTCTGTCATCTACATCATTGTAATATCCTCCAGGTTTTTTGACAGAGGCTAGTCATGACTAATCTATGTAACACTACTGGAAATTCTTGTCTCTCTGATAACCTGTTGTTAATTTCTCCAATGCTATTTTTTATGGTTGCCATGTGTTTTGGATTTCCTTATGGTTAAAAGTCATGTTTATTGCATTTGGGAAATTGAGGTGGTACCAGACCAGCTTGTCAGTACAGTCAATGGAGGGCTGGACATGAGGCTGGAGAAAGGAACCTTAGAAACTGTAAGTTTAACATTGGGAAATCAAAGCAGTTAAGTTGGTGATTTTGTGTAGTCTTTCAACCAGTTATTTTGTCAAAATGAAGGCAAATGAGTGTCTTGGCATTTAAAGAGTAGTATATCAAACTTTGGGGGTCAAAAGTCTAGAGTTCAAATCTCAACTTTGCCACTTATTGAGATATGTGACCTTGAGCAAGTTACTCAGTCTCCCTGAACTTTAGTTTCCTCCTTTGTGAAGCTGGGGTTGGTGTTTCAAAGGGCAGCTGTATACCTTTGCAAAATCTAGAGTGCTGAATTAGCTAATATAATTTTTCACTCAAGTTTCAGTGATATGATGCTTAATTAGGCAGCAGAGGCTACCAGAATGACAGAACCAATCCATGTCTGCTCATGGCTGGATGGATATGCCCTCAACCTAAGCCACCTAGATAGTTCCAGTTGGTACCATTTTCTCTGATTCATGGAGTCATGCCCCTTGATGGTTGAGTAAATGTGATGGTAGTTTGACCTGCATAATTAATTGTTCTGGAAGTCCTGGAGTTCATTATTTTCCTTAACTTGGCTATAACTCCAAAATATTTGACATTCAAGGATGTTTGGACAACAGGCAAATAGGAATTTTACTAAGTTTCAAGAGAATAACAACTAGAAGTATGGATTAATTACAGGATGCCCCAATTCAAAGCTTTGCAAAGAAATTCCATTCGGGAGGCAGTGTGGTATGGTGAAAAGAATACTGGATTTTGAAGGAAAAAAAAATCAGTGTTTTAATCCTGTTTTGCTTTACTATCTGAGGCTCAGTTTTCTCATCTGTGAAACGGGTATTATATTTGAACCTACCTCACGGGGTCTTTGTGAGAATTAAATTAGAGAATATTTGTACAAACGTCTTTCACAATGTCTGCAAATGCTGGTTTCTTTTTTCAAGGGCTCATTCTTTAGATACAGAGTTGCCATGAGTTCTCAGGACCTGTTCTTTCATAGGCTCCCAAAATCCTTGGATTCCATAGTATGGGAATATTTTGGAAGCACGAAGAGTTCTGAGACTTAGTATAATGAATGACACTGTTAAAAACAAAATGCTTGAGAATCTGGGGACTCAATGAATTCTTACTCCATATTTTTCCAAGTATAATATTTGCAACATATAAAGGCTACTAATTTCATGCAGTACCTTAGAGTGGAATTTGAGATTCTCTATGATCTGAACCTACCTACCATGAATTTGATTTCCTACTATTTCTCTGAATTGTGTTCCTGTCAAAGTGATTTATTCATTGTTCCCCAAATAAACTAAGCACGCTCCTACTTCTGCATCTTTGCTCAGGATATCCCCACTATAGAATGTCTTCCTCCTTCATACTTGTGTAAAAGTTTCATTCTTAAGACCTAGCTTCGGGAGTGCCTCTGTCATAGAGACTTGTCTGATCACCTCATCTCTTAGGGCAGGGGTGGGGAACCTTTTTTCTGCCAAGGGCCATCTGGATATTTGTAACATCATTTGTGGGCCATACAAAATTATCAGCTTAAAAATTAACTATGAAAAAAGCTCCTAGATTTATTGAATTTTGAGTCCCACCTGTGGCTGCCTTAGCAAGTCCAGACAATATGGCCTGTGGGCCCAATGTTCCCCACCTCTGCCCTAGGGGATCAAGTTGCTCCTCTGAACTACTATAGCATTATTACCCATGATGTTTGAATGGAAGGGTTGGGTGAATGAATGATCAATACTTACATCAGTCTGGAACTAACCCAGGTCCTGGGTAAGAGAGTCTTCTGGATGGGAAGACCTCTTTCACACATTTTCTGAGGACTTACTTTGCACCAGGCACTTTTCCTGATAGTTTACAAGTTCCAACAGTGAAGCCTTTACCATAGACTGCTTTGAGTTATGTTTATTTGTGTTCTCACCAGTCTTTCTCCTTCTTCACATCCTTAAGAACCCAAGTGTAATTTGTTTTTTGTTCTTCCCAGCATTTGGCACAGTACATGGCATATAGTATGTGCTAAATAAATGTTAAACAAATAAACAGAAAAATAAATGAATGAAATCATGTAAGGATCAAAATGTAGCCTTTAATGCTTTCCAATTTTTCTTCTAGAAAAGAGCTGAGTAAGTCTCCATTTAACATCTCAGTCAAAGATAAAAAGTCCCATGTCTTTCAGCTGGTCATTGCACTGCCCTTTTGTGCCTGGCTTTATGAAGTTGTTAAAAAAGTTTTCCTTGGAAAACTTTCACCAAGAAACTACCTAATGGGAGCCAGCTGCAGCCCCAGGTTTTATGAACACTTTGATAGAAACCACATTAAATAGCAACACTGGTTCACACATCAATTTTGCCATGTTAAATCCCAGCTTGGGCACATGGGGAGTTCATGTGATATTGACTTTTCATTATGATCATTGCAGAAAATATGATTTGGTCTGGCTCATTCATTAGCAGACATAAAGCAGAATAATCTCAAAGTGACTTAAGAAAACTGAACTTGGTCACAAAGCTCCCCCCCCCCATCTTCAGAGTTCAGTGAAGCAGGTGAGGGTCAAGGATTACCAGAGAAATACTCAAATAGTTCCCTAAGTGGTAGTAGTAGTTGGGCTGTTTCTTCTCATTGTTAACTTTGGTAGCTGTGTGGCCTCCCAGGTACTGATGCATTTTTTTTTCTTTTGCTGATTGCCACTGCTTTGGTATTTCCCCTTGATGCAGTCTCTGAATTTCATTGGTTCCAGATGTCTCACCCTTTTGCCTCTATTGGCACCCAAGTGGGAGAGGGTACAAATGACCCCGCAACCACTTAATAGATCCATGTGGAGAAAAAATAGGTGTGTCTTTTGAGCCACAGAAATCTGGATTATTACCCTGATTCTTCAAGGGCTAATTGTGTGCTATAGGTAAATCACTTAAGTTTGAAGAACTTCAGTTTGTTCATTTGAAAATTTGGGATAAATTATATCCTATATGATTGTTGGTTTGGTTTGAACAGTGGGTAAGAACATAGGTTTAGAGCCAAGCATATCTGAGTTGTCTCTTAGCTTTCCTACAACTTGTATGACTGTCCCTAATCTTCAAATTTTCACCTATAAATTGGAGATAAATAATCCCTCAACGGGGCTGTGGTCAGGATTAAATGAGATAATGCATGTAAAGTGTCTGATGCACCATAGTAGGTACACAATAATGCCAGCTATTGCAGTTATTTAATAAGAAAGACAAGAGAACAGGGTATGTATATGGCTAACTATAGCTGAAGTTTATGATGAAAGATTACCTTAATTCAATGGTTTTCAATGACAGGTAATTTTGCCCCCCAACCCCAGTGAACATTTGCCAATGTTTAGAGACATTTTTTATTGTCATGACTGGGGGAAGGTGTTACTGGAATAATGAGTCAAGATCAGAGATGCTGCTAAACATCTTGCAATGCACAGAGCAGCCTTCAATAACAACAAAATTATCCACCCCAAATTGTCAATAGTGCTAAGATTAAGAAAGCCTGCTCTAATTTGAGAAATGCAATTTACTTGGCTTATTGGGACTTTTAGCAAGTCATTTGATTTAGTGGTTAGCCTCATATATTTCTAATTTCCCTCCCTTCAATTTATGGGAACTATATACTATAAAATACCAAGTTAATTTATGATCATAGATTCCATCATGGATCATGGTAAAGTTTCCTTTGCAATAGTATTGCTTAGAATGCCCTATCTCCTTTTATTGTCATATTCTGCTGTCCCCAGAATACAGGTAATTAGATTACTTCTGATCTTGTAGTCTAACTCTTCTCACCCTGAATCAAATAAACAAGGTTGCTGTACCTCTAAAGGCCAAACAAACTCCATCCAATAACCCCTGAGACTATTTCCTTCCCTTTGAAGACAGTAGAGACACAGACAAGAAACTGCAACCCCTTGGAACTCGGTCTCATGTGAATGGACAGGATTCACTTTGTGGAAGGTATTTGGCTCTGAAAGTGAATCTGCCTTGAAAACAAAATAATTTCTAATAGCTATCACTATCAACATTTCTAAAGGATTTTAAAGCAGAATATAAGAGAAACATAGAGACTGGAATTGCAAGCAAAAGGAATCATACTAGGAAGAACCTATATGATAACTCTTGAAATGGAATAATAAATTTAGCTTAGGGCTTACTGGTTACCCAAAGTAAAAATGGAAATGCAATTCTAGTGTTCTAAAAAAAGAAAAAGAAAGAAAGAAAGCTGGATTTTAAAAAAAAGAGATTTTTCTGCCTTGGAACCAGATTTCAGGTAGACTTTATCTCATGAAGTATGATATAAAGTTTATTATATGCAGCATTTTATTGGTTTCTTCAGAGAAAGACTTTTGTAGCTCAATCTTGAATAATTTAAGGTTTAATAAATGCATTCTTACATAGACCTAAGACAAATCAATTAAGATAAATTACTTTCTGGTTATGTATTTAATTTGGCATAAAATTAGACCTTGAAGAATCTAAAGGATTGGATGGTCAACATGTTCTTTAGACTGCCTCTTTAATATTGCTTAACCAAATTATGTTTTTCACTTGGTAAAATAGCTTTTTATTCAAACTGAGTCTATCCAGTGAATAACTAAGGTACAGCTCTGGGAATGAAAAGAGCTATAGCCTTAGGTTCTGACCATTATTGTCAGAATAGTCTAGGATATACTGTGACAGCTAACACCACCCAAATCTTAGTAGTTTAACACAACAAAAATATTTTGATCACTCATGCTACATGTCTAGCATGGGTCAAGTTTGTTCTGTGTAGTCACTCCATAGCCTTTCATGATGTTCTCTCAGCACCATGCTTCAGAGATTACCAGGCCAGGGCTAGAGAGCTCTGGAAACTCCTAAATGGGAACAATTAAATGCTTCTACCTGGAATTAAAACATAGCACTTTCACTCACACATCATTGGTCAAAGCAAGTCACATGGTCATGCCTAACTTCAAAGGGTCTAGGGTTTGCATTCTCTAGGTATGCGCATTTCTTTTCCTAGAGAACTACATTTTGTTTAGCAGTTGTAATTCCTATCAGAATTGACAGCCAGCCAGGTGACAGAGTTGGCACTCTGTTTTGTAAATTAAGCAGGGTTCCCAGTGCTCTCACACAGATGGGTGGCCATCCCAAATCAGAATGGGACTGTACTTCAGGGATGTCTTCAGACAAGGCCACATTTCTGCTAAAAATAGAACTTAGGGGCTTCTCTATCGCTTGTTCTGAAATCTGCTACTCAAAACAGTTCATTTCTCTGTGACATGTCATTCCCATTCCCACTGGTTTAAAATTGGGGATATGCTCTCAGTACCTGAACTATCAAGTGATCACTTAAATATCTTCCATGTCTGATAATTTAGGAAGATTCTTTGGATAGTCAAGCAAGCCTATGAGGCTGTCTTACTTTCTGAGGACTTTTAAGCTCCTAGTAGCAGAGGCAAGTTTGGTCCACAGGTCATGCAGTTTTGTGCTTTTCCACTTCACTCTTTACAGGCCTCTTAAAAATGCATCTGTGATGCAATTTGGTTTTGCTGCTCCCAACTTCTTGGAATAAAATGAGGTGTGATGGGGGCAAGGTAACAGTTTAGGGTAAACTGAGGTAGACAGCTAGTAGCCCCTCTACCCTTTTCCTGCTGCCATGGTCCAAGTTGCAGAAAGTTGGAGTTGTATACACAACTGCCCCACAACACACTAACAGGTGTGTCATATTAATTATGGAAGTATTGACAGTGCTAGACTTTTTGAAAGAAATGGCATTACAGTTGTTATTCTTTGTTACTGAATTTACTCAATTTACTTGTCTGCATACCACAAACCACATTGTTTATTGATGTACAAAAATTATTTAATCTTAGCACGTTGGTTAGAATATACAACATGGTATAGGACAGCTGCAGCTAGCTGACCTAGCTATCAAAATTTTCCAGTTGGTTTTGGTACAATTGTTCTTCCTCCTCCTGTAATCAGAAGTGTCTGAGAATGCTTCTTTTGGAGGGAACTTGAAGGAGAAAGAAACCAGGACCTTAAGAAGTGAGATCCTTTGAGGGTGCAAGAGTTATTAGACTTTCCAGGAAGATGCAGTGGGGGGAGGAGATATGTAGGGGAGTGGAAAGGATGCGTAGGTCAGAAGAAAAATATAAGTGGAAAATATTTCACGGGACTGTGAAAAGGAGAAAAGGAACTTTCAAGTAAAGGCTTACTCCATAATATCCATTCTGTAAATCTAATTTGCTGAAGTAACTACCCCCATTGCACTACCTTCTACCTCCCTCAACCTTTTTTTATAACTGCTACCAAATGGCTTCAGTTTTTAATTCTTTACTTTCTGTTTTACGGCCTACAGCTTCATACAAAAGTGTGAGTGCCCTCTCCAGATGGACTGTGCACCTCATTTGGGAAGAAGGGCAGCCGATTTTCATCATCTGGGCCTTTAAGAACTCTCTAGGTAGCACTAAAATACATAAAAGTGCAAATGGTGGACAGGAAATTTAGCAATGTCTCTTGCTGAACAGTCAGAATTTGGATTTTAGTCAGTTCGTTTTTCTTTTACTGTTGGTTAGAACTACTAGCCTTGCAGGCAGGCTAGAATATAGGGGAGCAGGGAGGGAAGTGAGGGGATGAGAAGTGGTGGGAGAGACAAGCACAGAGCATAAGTCTGATCTTGCTAGGTGAAGCTTTTTATTCTGAAATTGCTTTTAGTGCAGACTTTCCCAGCAAGTCTGGGTGCTTCATTCTGATTTTGGCCATATGGCTCTGCTCATGAAATTCCTCAGGCTCTTCCAACTGATGTTTTCCCACTACCGTGACCACAGACTGACTACTTGCTTTGCCTAGAGCTTTAAATTGGTTTAAATAATAAACTCCCCAAGTCTTTGTTTGTTGGCACAGAACTGAGCACACAATTGCAAATGAGTTGGGCAACCTGCTTTGATTCAGTAATTAGTCATTGCTCTTAATTGTTTTTACAATGTCCACCTGAGCCATCAGGAAATGAAGCACTGCCTCACACTTCAAGCAAGTTGCAAAGGGCCTAACTATGGTATTTCCTTATTGACTGTTTCCTTGCTTAGAAGGAGGCTGTGTTCAGATGTTGTGGCTCGGAAGGCGGACGCCACACAGCTGACACCAAGCCTTGCCATTTTAAGCTAATTCCTGACTGACTCTGGGAAGTGATGGAGACAGATTAAGCTCTGTAGCATAAAAAGAGACAGGCCCCCAACTGGACACTGAAGCCCTGGTCACATCATAGCATAAACACGGAAAACATGACTGTGGCTTTGGGAGACAAAGCTTTCCTCTTGTCTCAAAAGAGACCTTTTTGTTTAAGGCGTTTTTGTTTTGTTTTGCTTTGCTTAGCTCTCGTTTATTTTCCTACATTATTGGTGCAGATGGAAGATTAGCGAAGCCTTTGGTTTTTTTCTTTGGTTCTGTTGTATTTTCCTTTGGTGGTCAGGTCTCTGAACTTCTGAAACGTAACTATCAGCAACTGTAATATAGACTTTTTGCTTGAAGAGAAGTTTGTTTTTCCACTTGAGAAGTTTTTATGACAGTTTCCACATGGACAGTTTCCTGTGTCAGGAATGTGCTGAACACCCCCCAGTCACCTACCACCTACGCCTTGTCCCCTTAGTGATTCTTATCAGGACTCAGCTCAAGGGGCTGTTCCTCTTAGAACACCTTGTGACCAGCCCTCCACCTAACACCCCAAACATAAGTCCATTTGAGTTATTTGTTGGCATTTTCCTCCCTTACTGTTACAGTGTGTACCTCCAAGGCAGAAGCCAGAAAGCAATGAGTGCAGGGTCTATTGAGGCTGTGTGGTCTATAGGAGAGGGCAAAGATCACAGATTTTGGAGTCTAAGCTTGGATCCCAGCTCTGCAGATGAATAAACTTGGCAAATTTGGGCAATTTATACAACTTCTCTAAACCTTTATTTCTTAATCTGCAAAGCAGAATCATGAGATTTACTTTGTGAGGTTCTTGGGAGAGTTCAATGAAATATTGAATATCAAGCATATAGTACCATACTCGGTATGGAGCAAGTACTCTGGAAATGGCCAATCCTCCAGGAAACCCCCTCCTTGCTCCCCTCCCATAGAAGGATTCTCTCTCATCTGATTTATACCCTGCCCAGCCTCCTCTTCCTTGGCCCTCACAAACCCTAAGATAATATGACTGATTTCTCTCACTTCTACTTTGTCAACCACCTGGTTGACAGCAGTACTTTGTAGCCTCTTCTGTCCCCATTTTGATGTTCCCTGCCTAATATTGTCATTAGATACGTATGCAACATAAAACTGTATTGAACTTACATGACCTCTTTCATCATGATGAGCCTAAAGTGCTTTGTAGATATAATGAGCTATGGAAGAAAGAGATTATGCTTAAAAGAATGTTCCTTTCTCAAGTATGCATTCTCTAGTTCCCTTCTTAAAAGGGCCTACAGTAAGGAAACATATTTTAAACTTTTTGAATGCTACAATTCCCAAACTGGTTTTACAGTATGCTTACTAACTTCTTCAAGAAATTATGTTTTCTGCAGATCATGCTTTGGAAAATTCTGGCTTATGGTAATAATATTTGTCTTTGCTAATGGAGCTGTATGGTGGTGAGATGGAAAATAACTCATGTAAGGACCTGTGGAGAGTGCAAGATGGTCTGCCTGGTCCTGTCCTCCCCATACAGCATCTTAATGACAAACACCAGCTCCTTGGTCTTCTCAAGGGTCTACATCTCAAACTTGTCTTGGATTATACTTTTCTGCTCTTGATCCCTGCAGTTCTCTATCTCTTGCCTAGCTTCCTTCCCATGGCCTCACTTCTCAGATATGTACCTTTGGCACTGGTCTTAGCTCCCCTCCTCAATTTAGATTGCCACTCAGCTCTTAAACTAGTTCTGCCTCTGGCCATTAAAGATAATGAACCATTGCAATTTATCCAGCTCAGCTCTCTAGAAAGAGAACCAGACATGTCAGCAGGTCATCCCAGAGGCATTACACTAATAGGAAACAGTTAGCGCTTACTCTGTGGCACGAGATATGGCTCCAGAGTCCAAACTATTAAACCCTAGGTGAATCTCCCTCTCTTTATAAAGTAGTAGCAGAATACAATTACCCTTCCTGAGATTCTACACTCAAGCGGAGACCACCAGACAAAATTGGTGGAACAGATCATACTAATACACAGGACACTGGGTGATCAGGTATAATACTACATGAAACAACAGCTCTAGAAATTTGTGTAGAGAGAAAAGCAACTCCATCAAAAACAAAACAAAACAGCAAAAGCAAAACCATCCAGAAGCAGGGACAAACTACTATTTAAAGCTATCAATAGCTTTTTACTTTTGCTTTGAGAATTCATCGTTAAAGAAATATTGGTCTTTCCTTTGGGAAAATCACTCCAATTGGCTTTTGATTTTGCAAAACTCTAACTCAAATTTTGTTCTAAGATGAAGAATTTTGAAAAATGAAGAGCTAAATTGCCCTATAGAAGAGGGTACACAGTGGGCTTCCTAGGGGTCAGAGTAGTATCTCTGTAGAGATTATGATGATTTCCACTGGAGGCAAGGAAAGCTTTCCTTGTCTCTTTGGACCTTGAAATAAAAGGTCAGGAGTGGCCTCTGGATAGTGTGGACAAGGCTGAAAACACTTTCCTCCATGGCAGCTAGGATAGGTAGCCCTTCAACATAGCAGTAAGTGATCGGACTAAAGAAAGAGCCAACCAATGGGGGCTCTTGTGGACAGACCTGGCCAGTAAGAGCCTAGGAAACAGTAATGAATAACCAACTTTAAGACTTTTTTCTACATTGTAATTCCTCTCTGTCTTACTCCACTTGTGCTGCTATAACAAAACATCACAGACTAGATGGCTTTATAAACAACCCAAATTGATTTCTCACAGTTCTAGAGGCTGAATGATCAGGATCAAGGTGACAGCATGGTTGACTTTTGGTGAAGACCTTCTTCCTGGTTTATAGCCAGGTCTTTTCATTGTGTCCTTAAATCGTATAAGGGGTTAGTTGGGATTTCTCTGGAGCTTCTTTTATAAAAGCACTAATTCTATACATAAGGGCATCAGTCTCATGACTGAAGCATCTCCCAAAGACCTCACCTCTTAATCCCATCATCTTTGAGAGTTAGGATTTCAACATATGAATTTTATGGAGGCACAAACATTCAGACCATAGTAACCTCTGTTATTCCCAAGCCTTCACTAAAGCTCCATATCCAGGTCTTAATTCTGTTGTCACTATCTGTGACATGGTTTGGATGAAATAGCAGCAGCCTGAGGAAAGTTGGTTATAGGGAGTCAAGAGGTGACTGACAGAGAAAGCTAGAACAGTTTTCCAAATCTAGAGGGGACAGATGACAATAAGAATGGATTTATAAGTTATAGGTATTCCTTAAAGACTTCCAGGAATTGTTGGCAAAGGGAACCTAATATTATAAAGACTAGCTTTCCCACAAATTAGATGAAACATCAATCAGGTAAAGTCTGTGTTAGACTGAAGTAACAATTCCAAAATTTCAGTGGCTTAAAACAACAAGGTTTGATTTCTTGCTCATGCCATATGCCCTATATCCATTGTGGCTTGGCTGGCTCTCCTCCATCTAGTCACTCAGGGTCATAAGCTGACAGAGACTCCATCTTCATGCTTCTATGATTGCAGAGGCATGGAAAGGTTCTTAAAGTTTCTGGTCACAATTCATTGGCTAAAGCAAGTCACAGGGCCATGCCTAACTTTAAAAGGGATGGCAAAGTGTAATCCTGTCAATGTGCCTGGAAAGCAGTGAGTTGGAAATATTTGGCAAACAGCACTAATGGCTGCCACAGAGGGCACTGAGAGCTTAGACTCTTACTTCTGTGTTTTAAGACTGAAGAACTTGCCCTTGCCAGTGTGGCTCAGTGGGGTGGGCATCGTCCCATGCACCAAAAGGTTGCTGGTTTGATTCCTGGTCAGGGCACCTGCCTAGGTTGTGGGCTTGATCCCTGGTGGGGGGGAATGCAGGAACAGGAGGCATCCAATAGATGTTTCACTCTCACATTAAAGTTTCTCTCTCTCTCCCCTTCTCCCTCTCTCCCTAAAAGTCAATAAGAATATATATTTTTTAAACTGCAGAACTTGGAGACATCTGGGTTGCAGTTCAGGGTAGCAACTGGATTCTGTCATTAATTCGTACTTGCATGGTTGAATTCAATAACATTTATTAAACACCTTCATGCCAGGCACTGTTTTAGGCACTTGAGATACATTCTTGTACAAAAAAAGACATGGTTACTGTGTTTATGGAGCTTACATTCTGGTGTGGGGAAGAGATAGACAGTAAACCTATTTCTCTGGGTGCAACATTCCTTGAACTAATACCTTATCTTAGGGCTCTTCAGCATCTCTTAGATGACCTGGTGTGTGTGTGTGTGTGTGTGTGTGTGTATGTGTGACTGTGGCCTTCTCACTGATGCTAGAGAACCTGTCAGCTTTTCATAGTCTCCTTTCTGAGTACAACAATCAGTGGCCTGGTCCATTAACTGTTTCTTTGAGCATCATGATTTTTTGTTCTTGTTATTTGAGTTTTTAAAAAACTTTATCTTAGTTGTTCTAGGGCTTAGGTAGTATCAGTGTCCATGGTAAGTCCTTTATTGGCTTCTCTGAGGCTCTGTATTCTTGCAGGAACCCGGTGTCTTGGAGACCACCAGGATATGCATACTGTCACCCTATTAATTCCATTCAGTTCTAGTGTTCCAAGCACTTAGCAAAAACCCAGGGTTACCGATTTTCTTGTTATTACATGTAGTATTTCACAGTGGTTAGGATAACTAGTTTTGGCCTCAGACAAACCTGGATTTAAATACCTGCTCTGCCACTTTCCAAACATCAGTTTTTTTATCTTTCAAGTAGTGGTAATAATAGCACCTACCTCACAGGGTTAATTCATGATTAAATTAGTTATACTTAAAATACTTAGCACAGAACAAAGCACATGGTAAGTAGCTAATATAAGCTAGCTGTTATCATTTATTGGCATAGAGTCAGCTCTCATGCTCTTAAACTAAGGTCCCCAAATTGATATAATTAATAGAGTCATTACCAATTCCAAATCTCTGCTCATGTATTCCTCATCAGACACAAGGCACATATGCAAACTAAATTCAGCTCTGAAGAAATGTTTTCCTAAGAAATATGCAATGTAAATTGTAACAGTGGGGTGTTTTCTTGCCTCATGTCCATGCCTGCCTCTCTTCCTGTTTCTTTCCTCTCTCTGGGCCCCTTCTTCCTCTAAGATTCTGTAATTTTCACATGAACTTCTAGTTTAAATGTCATCCCATCCAAATAGTCTATATTTCAGAGTGCACTTTTTTGGCAAGAAAATAAAGAAAATAACACATGACTTTTGTCATCGAAAATATGCTTGTGAACTTCCTTAGATACATGCCATACAGTTGATGCTTTCAAAAAATTGCACATCTTTTTACAGTGTGGCTATAACCACAATAGATGAGACAGGAAGAGATTTCTAATTTTGTGGCTTCTCTGTCCTGGGACCAACATGCATGCCCCAATCAGGTCTTTCTTGCCAGTCACCAGTGGCCTAATATCTCAACTGTGTAGAGTGGAGTCATATGGCAAACTTGTCTGCCCTGAACATATGTGAAAACTAGGAAGAAAACCAGAGGCCTGTGAGGGGCCAAAACAACAACCACAAAGCTATTCATTGAAGAGGCCCTCATTCTGTAACAGTTTTCTTTCTCTCTTACACAAGATGTAAACATGATTGGCTGTCTTCATTCTATAAGCATTTATGAAGTGCTTACTACCTGAAAGGTACAGTGCTGAACAGGAGATTAGAATGAGGAAGAGAAACAGTGTTGGCAGGCACATTAACAAAGAAGGGGACTGAAAAACCCCAATAACAAAGCCCACAAATATCAAAAGTAAAGAACTCTAGGGCCATTTAGTGTGGGAGAAAGTGACCCTATTCACTTTAGTAGCCTTAAAGACATTGTTTATAATGCACATGAGTCAGTACTAAAGTTACTCTTTCAGAACTGTAAAAAGTCAAATGCTCTCAATGTTCTTTCTTCAAAAAGAAACAGAAAAGTCTAACATGTTTTAGGTAGCTTTTCCCCCACAAATGGTTAAGGTGAAACATTTTTAGTATTTTGTTCAGGTTTTCTAGCACTCTGAGAATCCCCCAGGTTTCTAGCTAGGTGAGATATGAGTGAAGGTTGCTTAACATTTTTGTCAATATCGCTATAGATGAATAACCAGATTTCTGTACAACTAGCATTTTCTGACTTTCCATAGGAAGTTGAGAGAAATAAAGCCCACTAAACCAGATGCTAGCCTTAGAAAAAATAACACACAGAAAAGCACCCACCACTTCAGCCCAAATTGCCAGCATTATCTTTGAGATCTAATTGGAGTTTGATGACTTCTTACCTCCTCCACCCCTACCATCATCTCTCACCATAATTGTTCATCCAGCCTCTTAACTGGTCTCTAGCTTTCAGTTTTGACATCTGCTGTCTAATCTCAACATGATAGTTAGGGTGATTCTTTAAAAATGAAAATCATTGTACACCCATGTTTATAGCAGCAGTATTCACAATAGCCAAGGTGTGAAAACAACCTAAGTGTCCAGTGATGGATGAATGAGGGGAAAAAAGTGGTATGTCCAAACAATGAAATACTATTCAACCTTAAAAAAGGAGTTCTGACACATGCTACAACATGGATAAACCTTAAGGACATTATCCTAAGTGAAATAAGCCAGCCACAAAAAGACAACTCTAGTATTGTTCCACTCATATGAGGTAGCTAGAGTGGAAAATTTATAAAGACAGAAAGTAGAATGGTGGTTGCTGGGGGTAGGGAAAGAGGGAAATGGGGAGTTGCTTAATGGGTGTAGAATTTCAGGGATGTCCCTCAATCTAAAGATGGTGCCTTCGGCAGTGAGGGGCTCTATGGCTCTGCAGACAAGTACTGGCCAGCCCATTGCTTTTGACAGAAAAATTTTCTGGACTGCCACCTCCAGTAAGCTGGGAGAGCACTTTGCACAGTTTGGCCATGTACGAAAGGGTACTGTATCTTTTGACAAAGATACTGGCTTTCACAGAGGTATGGGTTGGATTCAGTTTTCTTCAGAAGAACTTTAGAATGCATTACAACAGAACAATCATGTTATTGATGGAGTAAACCTCCATATTCAAACTCAGAGACCAAAAGTTTTGCAAGGGGATCAAACAGATGATGAAGAGAAGGATTTTTGAGATTATTACTGCCTATTAAATAAAGTAACAAAACTGGGGAAAAAAATAAAAGAATTTCAGCTTGGGAATGATGAAAAAGTTATGGAGATGAATTGTGGTTATGGCTGCACAACAATGTGAATATAATTAATGCCCTGAACTGTACACTTAAAATGACTGAGATGATAAATTTTATGTTATGTATATTTTGCCACAATTAAAAATAATACAAAATTTTATTACAAAAAAAAGAAAACTGGATGCTATCACTGCTTAAAAGCTTCCTATAACTCCCCAGCATATTCAGAATAAAACCTGAAGGACTTACCCTCACTTCCAAGGACCTATCTGTCCTCTGGCAGACTCTTTATTTCTTACCATCTATTCCCCCACTCTTTATGTTGTGGATTGGTCTTTGAACACTTCAAGCTTTTCTCTTGCTCACGGTCATTGTTGCTGTTTCCTCTGTCTAGCACACTCTTTCCACAGATAACTTTGTCGCTTTTTCTATCACTTTCTTCAACTATCTGTTCAGATACTATCTCCTCAGAGATGACACCAGCCTATCTTAAGATAACTGCCATTCTAATCCTGCCCCAGGCTTTCTTCACCCTTACACATTGCTTTATTTTTCTCCATAGCACTCTAGATTACATAGTTATTTATGTGTCAATTGTCTGCCCCAGTTCTCCGTGAGGTAAGCTCCATGAGGGCAAGAACTTTGTTGTCTTCCACCATATTCCCAGCACCAAGAGAAGTGTCAAGCACAGAGCAAATGCTCAGTAAATATTTGCTGAATGAATGAGTGTTATAAGGGCTCTTTTAAAAACTCAGCTCCGACAGAATAAAGTCACTTGACCTCACTGAATAAGGTTCATTAAACCTTAGAAAAAGGCAGCTAAATGCAACAGTGCCAGGCACTGCCATCTCAATATGATACCCAACTTGTTTGCTTTCTTTTGCGAATTCTTTCAAGTTTATATGGTAATATCCAACAAGGGTTTACTCAAGAGATTTAGAAATTAGGTTCATTTAGTGTAATCATGGCACTTGACTGTTTGGATGATTTTTAAATACTAAATGTGACTATTCATGCTCACTGGTAGAGAGCAAGTATGGCATTTCAGAATGATTTTCACAGGCCACAGTGTCATGCCCAGCCTTTTCTTCACTTGAAGAGCTATGGAGAACCTTCTTTCAAGTGAAAGCTGCTGCCAGCTATAGTTTCTCTTGGATTTTAGTAGGCGTGATGACTCTAGGGACCCTTAGCAGAGGAGGAATTCCACTAGTGGACCTGGACTGGCTCAAAACCAACTTGGGAATTATGATCTGATTAACTCCAGTCTTTGGTCTTCTTTTCTGTGTCTTTCCCAGCCTCAGTACCCAGTGCCCTCCCTGGGAACTTTTACGAGTAGGAAAGTCTATAATAAACCTCAGCCTGGATAGAGTTTTACAGATTCTTCCTCAAAAATCCATTTGCATATTAGAAGAGAAGTGACCTGGAGAAAAACCCTGGAGTAGCTACAGTTTCTTCAGCAATTACTATGGACCAGGCTCTATCCTAAGATTTTAACATTTTACATCAGGATTGCAATTCATCCTCAGTTTTTCTCTGAAGTAGATACTATCATTTTCCCCATTTTATAGGTAATGAAAAGCAAAACTCAGGAAATGTTACCTGTGGACAATGTAGCTGGTGAGTGGCAGCTAAGGTATTCAGAGAAGTCTTTGTGGAAAAAGGCCTAGTAAATGTCCTTGCTCAGAGTAATATTCAACAAATATGTGTTTAATTACATTTTATAATAAGGTGTTTGGACTTCATCCTATAGATAATGTAAATTCATTCAAGGATTTATTTTTCTTTCAGAAAATCAGGTAAAATTACATGAAGGCAGGGACCATGTTTATAACCCAGGTGCAAAGCACAGCATCTGACAAATAGTAAGCGTTCAATAAATGTTTGTTGTACAAATAACAGAATCAATCACTGCATATGTTTGGATAAACCAAGTAAAAGTTCCTGGAAATACAACTACATACAGTAAATTCCTAACATAATGTGGTTAAGACCAGAACATAGATACATAATGGTCTTGCCTACAACCACTAGAGAAAAGAGTTTCATTATAATGATTGTGATTCTTAGGAAAATGACTTGGGTATACTTAAAATCAGGATAATTGTTCATTTTGAGCACTAAAGCATGAGTTCTGATAACCCCACTTAGCTTTATTCTCTCCCCTCTTTTCTTTTATTATTTAGGGCTTTTAGTGACATGATCAAGCCTGTGTTTTTAGAAATCTCTCTCTCATGGTGGATGTGAAAGACTGATTACAGGGGGAAAATTTGAGGATGGGGCACAGTGGAGGAGCAGTTCAATGATGGGGGGGGCATTGGAAGCCTGAACAAAGCAATATTTGCAAAAATAGAAAGGGGGAAGAAATTAGAGAAAGACTAAAGTGGTTGAATTTAGTAATAGTTATTAAGAAATCTTTGTAAATGATGGGATGCATTTTAAGAGGTTTAGGAAACTGTCAGGGATGCCCTTGAGATTTTCAGTGGGGTGTGGATAGAAATAGGGAAATCAAGAGCCAAACTCTTTTTGAAGGTGGTGCAAGGATTGATAATGAATTTGGATTTGAGCATCTTAAATTCCTTGTGCCAGAGGATATCCAAGGAGAAACATCTAGTAGATATTTTAAAATTATAATCTAGTAACAATTCTTTCCCCTCTCCCACTCCCACATTGCGATGTTTACTATCCATTTGAAAGAATGTGGTTCTACAAATTAGAGACTGCCCAATATTTAGATGCCCTACAGAAACTATGTATAGGCTAGTAGTGCTCTAGGAATCAGTATTTCAGACTGGATTATTTGGGGGGGGGGCAGATGTAGAGCTGCTATTGTGGGGCAAGGTTGTAAAGAGTGGGCTGCTTCCTCCATTCAGGAAGTACTGTGTGCTTGTACCTCTCCTTCCTCTCCAAGGCAGGCTAGCGAGTAGTGATTTCCAAGAATGTTAAGGCACTTAAATACTTAAGTACTTGGTAAGTAAGATTCTATATGAGCAATCAGTTGAAGAAGCAAATAAGATTCTGAGGGGAGCATTAATCATCTCTGTTTCTAATGGGTCTTCCTTCCCTAAAGCCACATCTACACGAGTGTGGAATTTTAAATAGGCTTTATTTTTGTAGACTTACAAAAGGATAAGAATTTTTTAAAAATAGATTTTTTTTTTCTGGTAACTCTTCCTATATGAAAATAAACTTTGGACCAAATGTTGTTTTAAGAAATACACATGATGAGTTTGCAAATGCTTCCTCTTGTTCTTTCCCCTAAAGCTGAGCAAGTTTTCTTCAATTCACAAACATTTGCTAGAGCATCTGGGGAGCTGAGCTAAGGCCAAAGGCTTTTGAAATGTAACCAAAAAGGCTCTTGCAGTTAAGTCACTTCTTCCTGAAAGTATTTGTGTCTATCAACAACATTTTCCTTGCTAAAGTAGACTTAGCCCAGCATTTTACATCTTCTAATTGAATAAATTATAAAGCTTGATGTCTTTCTTTAGGATTTGTGGCTATTTCACTTTCTTTTACATAAGAACTGAAAACATATTGGCAGATGTTAAGAGTTACCTTTGTTTCATCTCCTGAAATGCAGCTTACTTCAAAAATTGAGAGGCTGTAATATAGTCATGCCTCTCTGACAAGAAATATACCATGGAGATGGTTTCTTCCTTTTCTCTCAATGACAGAAACATGGAGAATTGTTAGTAAAAGTCGTCAGCATTGAAATTCTTAAAATGACTTGAAAAGAGAGTTTACAAGGGACACCGCCACCCAAACTCACTCCAGGTGTGGCTACTTTCCTGGCTCCCTGACTGAAAGTTGAGGGTACAGAGGGCTCTGCTGTGATTGTTAAGAGACATCTGGAAAACGGGCCATGGCTGCTGCATTAGAGATCTTTTGGCCTGAGAAGGAATATTAATTACTATTTTTGTCCCAATTCTTAAATTGGAAGATTAAGCAAGATTTATATCTTCTCAATCTGATTCTGAGGACTTGGTGACACATACAGCCTACATGGGGCAAGGCAGATGTGTTTTTTATTACCATGATCTTCCATTTCCCCCTCTGCTATATAGGGCTAGTAAAGACAGGAAGCACATTCATTAAAACCGGGTATGTGTGAGAATATATTTCAGAGATATTTTGTGTTCTGATATGTTTTTATATTTAAAAGAGAAAACCCACAATGGGCAAATTCATCTAAAAGGTTTATAGAGTAAATTATAACTAAGGAGCCCTAGGAAACATTTCTCTAGGCTGTGCCTGAAGCTCACTTTCACAAACCCTGAGAACATTCAAATAACACTCAAAACAGACATATTTAATAGACACCACAATGTTTGGAATACTAAAAAAAAAAAAAATTACTTACCAGTTTGAAATGTATGCCAAATCTGTGTCCAAATGAATAACCCATCCTACTTGAGAACAAATGATGATGATGATGGTGGTAATGATGATTATGCTAATAACCATCATCATCATAATAATAGCTGCCATTACTAAGCAATTACTATATACAAGGCACTATATTAAGCTCTTTGCATGCATTTTTCTTATTTAATTCTCATATCAATACTAAGGAGTAGGTACATAGTTATCCCTGTTGCTAGAGATTAGAAAGTGAGACTCAGAAAAATTTAAGTAATGTGCCCAAGGTTGCACAACTAGTTACTGGTAGATTTGAGATTCAAAACCAGGTCAATCTGATTCCAAGACCCAGGTAATTGACCATACATTATATTGTCTATCTAGTACATATAGAAATGGCAATGAACACTTACTTACTACCAGGAACACTTACTTTACCAGGAACCTGAGTAGGTTATATGAAAACAGCATGACTCTTGACTTCTTTTCTCCATCTCAACTGATTACAAAAAAGCACAAGATATCTTTCTTTTAGTGTAAATGAACCACTTATCAAGTTGGAATGTCATAGAATATCAGGAGAGATGTTAAGATTATGTAGACAAGTGCTTCTCAAATTTGAATGCATCAGAATCCCCTTGGAAGGCTTATTAAAACAGTATGCTGGGCCCCACCCCCAGAAATTCTGATTCAGTAGGTCCAAAGTGGGCCCAAGAATTTACACTAACAAGGTCCTAGGTGATGCTGATGCTACTGATCAGGGGAGAACTAGTTTGAGATCCACTGATGTAGTGATGTGAAGGCCAACATAAAAAATAAATTTATGAAAGGTAACTAGCCGATGGTCATATTAGGTTCTAACTGGAGCTTTTTTTGCTAGCTAGCTATGTGATCCTTGGGAAGTCACGTCCCTCTTTATGGGTTTGGCTGTTTCCTCTTCTATAAAATAAAGGAGTTGGATCAGATGATAGCTTAGTTTCATGCCCCCCAATTGCATCATTCTTTGAGGGAGAAGACCAGATAAGTAGAGCTCATTTGAAATTCAAGCATGGTCTTTGTATCTAGAAACTTAAATCTGTTTTCAGTGACAACAAATATCATACTGTTGAGGTTATTTGGGCCAAACTGATGACAACTGCTGGGAAGCAAAATCTCAACAGATTGAGAAAATGTTCTGGAAAATGGCAATTTTACCACTTATTTTATACATCAGAATCAAAGGGGAAGATGTAAGGGGCTACATAAAATTCATTGGTCGTAGATTGGGGAAGCGGGAGAAAGCCAAGCTGGGAAATCTCTGAGATTGGATAAAGAGAAAAAAGGAAAACACATACTTTTTTTTACATTGGTGAGTATAGGATAGTTAACAATTAATATTTATGGCACATAGAGATGGTATAAGGGAGAAGAAGATAACAATGAGGGGTTCTGTGTTCTCAAGTTCTGATGGAAGATTGTGCCCTGAGGGATTTAGAAAAGGCAATTTCTCAGACATTCCAAAGGTATGTTATTTTAGATGCAAAAAGACAATAGAAAGGCTCAGTTAAGGTAAAGATTGACCTTTGTCAAGGAAGATACCAGCCTAGGATATGACTACCCCCCATGACTCACTTTTACTTAGGAAGTTTTAATTTCATACCATCCTATGTGGTTACTTTAGGTCTCTGAGTTTGTAAGGCTACCATGCAGCCTTTCCCTGAGCTTGTCAGGTTTAGTATGTGGTCCATTTTTCATCCATAATACAAATGCAAGTCACATAGCTAGCTTGTGTCTAAAAGATTTTTACTTATTCAATGTATTTATTGAGCACCTATTATATGCTGGGTGCTGTACTAGGTACTAGGGATTCAGTAGTGAACAAAATGACATAATTTACTCTTATAGAGGTTATAGGCCATACTTTGGAAAACAAGAATTTTTTTTTCTTTTTTTTTGAGTTGTATGAGTTCTTTATTTTGTTTTTTTGTGTGTTTTTTTGTTTTTTTTTAAATTTTATTATTGTTTAAAATATTACAGATGTCCCTTTTTCTCCCCAATGACCCGTTCCACCCTGTTCCTTCCCCCTCCCCAGTTCCTTTCCCCACCATTGTCCGTGTCCTTGGGTTGTGTATATATGCATATAAATTCTTTGGTTACTCTCTCCCCCTCCACCCACCTGCCCTCCTCCATCCCTCTGACATTTGTCAGTCTGATCTATGCTTCCATGTCATTGAATATATTCTGTTCATCAGTTTATTAAGTTCTTTAGATTCCACATATAAGCGAGATCATGTGATATTTGTCTTTCGCTGCCTGGCTTATTTCACTTAGCATAATATTCTCCAGGTCCATCCATACTGTCCCAAAGGGTACGAGATTCTTCTTCTTTACAGCTGCGTAGTATTCCATGGTGTAAATGTCCCACAGCTTTTTTATCCACTCATCTACTGATGGGCACTTGGGCTGTTTCCAGATCTTAGCTATTGTAAACTGTGCTGCTATGAACATTGGGGTACATATATCCTTTCTGATGAATGTTTCAGGATTCTTAGGATACATTCCTAGGAGTGGAATCACTGGGTCAAATGGCAGCTCCATTTTTAATTTTTTGAGGAACCTCCATACTGTTTTCCATAGTGGTCACACCAGTCTGCATTCCCACCAGCAGTGTTCTAGGGTTCCCTTTTCTCCACACCCTCGCCAGCACATGTCGTTTGTTGAGTTGTTGATGGCAGCCATCTGCTAGGTGTGAAGTGGAAAACAAGTATTTTTAATAAAACTAAAAATAAGCATTACTAGAAGTTCAACTCTATTTTCCTACCTACACAGATCATATTTCATACTCCTGATTTCATAAATAACTAACTATACAAATAATGTTAAGTATATCTATGATTGGTGATATTTAATATAGAACAAGTTTATGTTAAAAAATGAAGTATAAAGCAAAGAGCTACTTGAGATCACAGCCTACAACTAAAAGAAAATAAACTGCAACTTTTATCCTAAAATAATAAACAATAGCTCAATTTAAAAATCTAGTTTAAAAAACACATAGACACAAACAACAGTATGGTGATTACTGGAGGGAAACGAGGGTGGAGGGAGAATGAATAGGGTAAAGGAGGTCAAATAAATGGTGATGAAAGGAGATTTGACTTTGGGTGATGAACAGAACACAAAATACAGATATATTAAAGAATTGTGCACTTGAAACATATATAATGTTATTAACCAATGTTACCTGAAAAAATTTAATTTAAAAATCTAGTTTAAAATCTTTATGTTTAAAAGTATAGTGTTATATTCCATAAATGCTTTATTTTCTGTGAATGTTTTCTTTGTACACACACATGAATACATACAGCATATGCACAGTAAGGGTAAAAGGCAGTAGTTAAGTTTGTGACATGACAATACTATTAGAGTAGATGTGCTGGGCTGGTAGTCAGGAAAGCTGTGTTCAATACTGGGCTCCACTACCAATAGTGACCTTGGGCAAATCATTGACCATTTTAGGGCCTTGATTTCTCTACCCGAAAATCAAAGTTTGCAGAAAGTGTTTCACGATATCTTTCTCTTACAACCTGAACACTTTATTAAGTCAGATGCTAACAACTAATTAAATGAAAGCACAACACAGCATTTTCACTCTCTCTAGAAAGCATATATTTATTATACTAAATTCAACATATTATTTTGCACATTGAAATCTTATACTATGAGGTACTTTCAAAAAAATCTAATACTATTCCACTGACTTTGAAAGCAAACTGGGCACATCAAACACTTCCTTTTAGATGGTAATTTCACAAGGGGACACACAGTGGGCCTAGCAAGCCTGCTACCAGAGACAGCCATGGGATAGTTTAAAGGTTGTAAGGTTTCCTTTCACTTGTGTGTTTACTGCCCAACTGGCTATAATAAGAAAAGAACCATGGTGGTGATTCTTCCTTCACCAAAATTTTCAGTTTCTGTGATTAGTATCTATGATTTTAGTCCAACTGTGTTGGTGTTAGAAACTTCAAAGCAAGTCGAAAGCCCACTATTTAGGGGAGTATATTTTAAAGGAATACTCACTACCAATTAGCCAAGGCGGTAATGAAAATCATCATATATTTTCAATGATGAAAGATCCCAGTAGGAGGTCTCCTAATGGATGACAGGTGCCAGAGTCAGGGGCGTCCAGCAGGCGGAGGGCAAAGCCTGTTTCTCAGTCAGCTTAAGAGAGCACAACATGTCCTTTAAACTGGACTCAGAACACATACAGAGTACAACCCACAATTTTTTGTTGTATTTCATTCAGAACATTGCCGCTTGGAGTCAAATAATCTGAAACCATCTAGGGAGACTAGATAGGTTACCACAAGTCCTTTCGGTGTCTTGATATAGCTACTGATCACCTAAAGCAAAGAACAGTATATATAGTTGCTGGAGGTTTAGGTTTTGGGATCCCTTTGTATTTCCTTCAAAAGGCTACCACACTTAATGCTAATAGGATATGACTCTCACTAAAATGTGAGTGCCACAAGGGCAGAGGTATGTGTTTTCTTCCTGAATATTATCCCAAGCATTTAGAATGGTGACTGTCATATGATAGTTGCTCAAGAAATATTTATTGAATGAACAAGTGTTACAATTACAAGAATAATTATTTGCCTGGCTCTCTCTTCTTTCTATTTTTCTTCCCTAACAGCTTTTCCAAGAAGTTCAACCACTTTATTCCTGTCTTTGTTTTTCCACATTTAAACCCCCTTTATACAGTAGTTTTATTGGTACTTTACTTTATTCAACTTATTAATGAAGTGTAACATATATACATAAAAGTATAAAAATTGTGTCAACTTTATGAATTTTCAAAAATTGAATATACTGATGTAACCAGCACCTAGATCAAGAAACAGAACCTGCATAGCACCTACAAGACTCCCTTAGTCACTACCTTCCCCTCCCAAGGGTAATCACCATCCTGACTTTGAAACCGTAGGTTAGTTTAGACTATGTCTACCCTTTATGTAAATGGAATAACATAGCACATCCTCTTTAATTCTGACTTCCTTTTTTCTAACATTCTATTTTTGTGATGTGTGCATGTACTTCATCCTCATTACTTTATAATATTTGAATATGATGCAGTTTATTTATCCATTTTACTGTTGATAGGCATTTGGGTTGTGCCCAATTTGTGGAAATTATGAACAAGCCTGCTATGTACATTCTTGTACCTGTTTTTTGCTACACTTTGTATGCATTTCTTTTGTGTATTCTTAGTCATTTCTGGCTGCTAAAACAAAAACACCATAGACTGGGTGGCTCAAACGACAGACATTGATTTCTCACAGTTCTGGAGTCTTGAAAATCCAAGATCAAGGTGCCAACTGATTTGGTTTTGGTGAGGGCCCTCTTCCTGGTTTGCATGCAGCCACTTTCTTTATCCTCATATGGCAGAACAAGGGAGAGAGAGAGATCACCTCTTGTGTCTCTTCTTATTATAATCCCGTTCATGAGAGCTCCACCTTCATAACCTAATCATTATTTCCCAAAGATCCCACTTCTAAATACTATCAAATTGAGGATTAGGGGGTTAACATGTGAATTTTGTGGTGACACAAATGTTTAGTCCATAGCAGATATATACCTAGTTTTGCACTATTTTCAATGGTTTGCATCTGAACTATTCCTCCTCTGTATGTCTTTTCCACTAGGTTTCCTGGCCATGGTAGAGAGGATTAGCCTTGTCAGTTACCACAAAAGTAGCCCTTTTAGCAAGAGCTAAAGACTGAAATAAGATCTGACTGAAAAGACTCCCTGCTATATGGCTGATATTCCTGCCATTAATATCCTAAGGGTTTTCTGGGAATCATGCACTCATGGAACAAAAATGTTATTGGTCATCTGAATGTATCAGTGTTCAGATATTGTGTACATTTTATTGATTGAAGCATTGGATTACTTTGTTGGTGACACATCAGTTAATCTGAATTAACCCATTACCACTAATCGAAATCTAGTTGAGAGCAGGGTCTTGTGAAATGAAGACACTGAACAGAAAAGTTATGAATAAAGCTGCTAGGAAAGGAGGATAATGGACAATTTATAGGCCCAGTGCAAACTGGAAAGCTAGGAAACAGCATGGGATTTGGTAGGTCAGGAGGAAAAGGGACTTTAACATGGGAATGAAAGTGCCACTATGTGAAACAGAGGAAACCAGAAATCCAGGAACATTGTTGACTCTGCAGCCTTGCCCAGAGCTTATGCTGATCCTATAGTGTACTCTGTCCATAGTAACTTATCTGATGGGGGTATACTGAGGTCAAATTAAAAACTATCATAGTTAATAATACTGTACTGTATATTTGAAAGTTGCTAAGAGAGATCTTAAAAGTTCTCGTCATGAGAAAAAAATGTAGCCATGTGTGGTGATAGATGTTAAATAAACTTATTATGGTGATCATTTCACAATATATACAAATATCAAATCATTTTATTGTACACTTGAAGCTAGTATGATGGTATATGTCAATTATACCTCAATGAAAAATAAGCCATTAGGAAAACTAATTTATCAGAAAGCCTAAGAAACAGCAAACCCAGAATGATGGTACAGATTATGTAGTACATACAGATAGGTGTTTTATTCATTCAGAAAAATTTAAACATCCCTCCACACAGCAGGAATAAAATCAGGAGCAAATGAATGAGTGATTTTATAGTCTGATGAGTAGACCCTTTACATGCTAATGGTCTAGCAGCTGAGGAGTACTTAAGCTTAGTACTTAAGTATACAACCTAATGCCATGATTGTATTTACATGGTCTTGGTTTCTATTTATAAAGAGCATTTTTATTGCCACAACTGTCCATCAGCTTTGACTACAATCCCACCAGGTAGCAATTGTGGAAGCTTAGGTCAAAGTGGGGGAAATGGTCAAACCAGCTGACTCTGAACAGTTTCAGAGACAAACAAGGCTGAGGTGATGGATGAATTCTGTCAAGGCTGAAATTGAGTATTTTGTGTCTCTTAAAATACTATTCACTGAAATGCTGTTACAATCATTGAAAAACTCAGCAGGCTTTACTTTTTTATAAATATGTTATTTTATTGGAGGTTTAATGAAACTTTTTTTTTTTTCCCTACCAGATCCCCTTTAGCTGATATCCTGCTTTAGGCAATTTTCAGACTAATAATAATGTTTCTGACAAGGAAATATCATCATGTACTATGCCTTCTTTTATAATACAGCTTTATCCTTTCAGGTATTTCATGTCAAGCCAGGCTTTCCTCTGGCTTGCCAACTTTTCTCAAGTCATATACTATGCACCTATCTTGAATTTATTTATTCCTACAAGTGTGTATTGAGCACCAATGAGCTAGGAAGTGCTAGTTATTGTTGGGGAAACTAAAGTGTATAAAATCTGTTCTGTGCCCTCAAAGAGTTCACAGGCTAGCAGGGGAGCTGAGGCAGGATTACAATTCTAATATAAGGAGGAATGGGAGAAGTGCCAACAGAGAAGTACAAAGGGCAATGATGTTCAAAGGAGAGTGAGATCATTTCCAGATGGAGAGATCAAAGAAGGCTTCGTGGAAGAAGGGGTATTGGTACTGCGCCTCCAGGGGTAAGATTTCTAGTGGAGGAGATGAGCAAAATAAAAGGAAAGCATTGTAGGTTCAGGACTAGTGAGAGTTGAAGCACAGGATAAAGTGGCTGAGCTGGAAAATATCTATCCTTTTGAAAGGACTGAGGACTTTGCAACAGATTCTGCTAAAATTTGTTAAGTAGGCTCCACTAAAGCCCAAGGCTATCGTATTACAAGCACACAACAGAAAAGCATTATTATTGACCAGAAGCTGTAAGAGAGAAGTTCTGTGAGACATCTGAACATGTATTACCCATTTGTTTATTCTTTAATCAGTACCAAGCTCCTACTCCATGTAATGACTTGGGCTAGGTAACCAGAATGCGGGTGAGAGGAAGAAGTCATACAATGCTGAAATATATTATTCTGGCCCCTTAGGACTTTACCATGTTTATTTCCTCCTTCCCTATAGGTGAAAACAATTAAATGGCAGTCAAAATAGCCTAGAGCCTCAGAAATTTAGATAAAGTTCAGGCCCTGGTCAGGTTTAGATGCTAAAATAGCCCATAGTCTGTCTGGATAACAAAAACACCAACACTAATAGCTAAATTTTTGAGCTTCACTTTTGTGCTAAACACTGAGCTAGCATTTTATATCATGACCTTTAAATTTTGCATCAGCCCTAGTAAGTAAGAATTTCCACTTCACTGTGTTGTCTCAATATGATGAGGTAGATACTGTCAGGGTGTGTAGAGGGTTGTGTGTCTGTGTTTGTTGGGGACTAGTGCTGGTGAGCAATGGGACAAGATGGAGTTTGTTTAGCAGAATATAGCAAGTTTTTCCTACATCCTGGAATGAGAAAATTCTTACAAAATTATCAAAAAGCCAATCTGTGAGAGAGATTTGATCATAATAGAAGCATACTTCATGAATGAACCCCCTTACATGAACACTGATTCTGTGCCTGTACTATACTAGGTATTTTACATACATGAATTAATTTAATCCTCACAAGAATCCTGGAAGATAGCATCACCATTTTTTAGATGATAAAACTGAATCAGAGAGACATTGGGGCACTTCCCTAAAAGTATACAGTCAATATAAAACAGAACCATAACCCATAATTCCATATTTTGTCCATATTTATGCTGACTCTATGAACAAGTGTGACATATTTGGTTCCACTACAAGGACACCTTGGCATCTGTTTTGGCATCCAGTTGAGCACAGAATCCTAACCTGTAAGAATAAAAAAAAGAACCATTATTTCCCCCTAAGTGCTGTCTATCTTAAACTGAGAGAAAGAGAAAGGCCAGGGAGATCGAGAGAAAGAGGGAGAAGGCCAGGGAGAAATTGATAGAAAGGTGGGGAGGAAAGTGGAGAGGGATAGAATGGGGGAGACAGAAGGGGAGGGAGAAAAGAGAGGAGAGGAGAGGGGATGGGATGGGAGGGGAGGGGAGGGGAGGGTAGCAGGTGGGTGGGAGGGGAGAGAAGACATGAGGACATGAGAACAAAAGGTTCTCCATAGGTCAGCCTCAATTTGGGCAACAGGCTGAAGAGGCACAGCCAAGGCTTTGGTAGGAAGGTTCATGTTTGTTGACCAAGAGTTCTGCTTTTTAATACTTTTTTTTTCATTTTTCATGAACTTCAGAAACATCCTGCTTTTGCTTCAAATCTCTATTCAGCCTGGATTTGGATGACTCTCCTTGGAGTTTTATTTTACTTTGTGCACTCCTAGCTATAATAGACTTAGGCAACTCTGAACTTCAGCTTGTTCATCTTTAACATGGGAATAATATTAATAATAGTCATAACAATAGCAACAGCAACAATAAATATCTTTCTTATAGGGCGGTGTTTATGAGACTTATAATAGGTAATTTGCGTGACTTGTGATACAGTTTGCAAACATTAGATTTTGTTACAACTTCTCCATTCCATGCAAAGCCATCTTTACTGGAGAAATTTCACTGTCTAAATACTAAATTAAATATTACATCTCAGAATGACACCCATAAAAGTGTTCACTGTCCATAAATTTTGTCTCAAAGTTCAGGAATAGTGATTACTGTTTTGTTCCTATTGCAAATCAGCTGACTCAGCAATTTCTCAAAGGGTGGACATGCTTCTGACGTGGTAGTCTATTTCATTTTATGTCTTAAAGTTTTTCATAAAGGAAAATATGTGAACAAGGCTGTTAGAAATGACTTAAGATGATTAATTTGTACTCATTAATCCTCAGAAAGTAATTATTTTCTTAGAGCTCATCTGTGATTTTTTGGAAAACTTTAGCTTTGAAGCAAAATACCCACATCTTAGTAGAATCTACATGTCCTCACACACTTCTACCCCAAATCTCTTTATTATTCTGTGTGAATTGTATATTTTCTAAGAATCTATCACTAGAATAGTGGAGTTTAATATTCTTGTTTCTTTGGAATAATCCAATAGTTTAAGTTTATGTTGTCACAGAATTATTGTGAGGTAATTAAGTGTGTCTTTAACTAAAAACAGTAGCACCCAAAACAGAAGAGACTTATAAGAACCAACTTAATCTTTATTCAAATAACTGAGTATACATAGCAAATGATCTTCAAAATGACAGAACACACATACAAAATCTCAAACATACCTCCAAATTTCCCCAAACTCGGGACAAAGGTTTTGCTGGTTTTTAATAAAATATAAAGCTTAATAATCTCATTGAAAAATTCAAAGCCTTCTTTTGACATCACATACCTATTAAGAAACAGTATTTGGAAGATTTTTCTGTAAATGAGTCACAAACATATGGATTAAATTTCTCACAAAATATTCACAGTTCCAGAATTAAGTGAGAAAGTGTTTCAAAGAAATGTGCAGATCTCAGAGGGAAGGCAGGAAGGAGGGCAGGAAGAGATTGACCAAAAGAACTTATAAGCATATATGAATAGCACATGGACACAGACAATAGACAGGTGAAGACCTGGGATGGGGTGGGAACTGGGTAGAGGAGGTCAGTGAGGAAGGAGAAATGGGGGACATCTGTAATACTTTCAACAATAAAATAAATTTAAAAACCAGAAATGTGCTTTGAGTTTTCTTAACTAAAATTATGGTATAATTAGTGAAATCCTTAAGAGGTCATACAGTGAGTTGGTTTGCTTCTAATTGTACAAAGGACTGTACACACTTTGGAATCAGACATACTCTTCCCTTTCTAAGGAACTGCATGACCTTGGATTAGTTGTTTTACTTTCTTGAGCTTCAATTTCCTCATCTCCACAATGGAGTTAGTAATACTTAACTCACAGTGTTGTTGTGTGGATTCATTAAAGTGGCTCATTTATGCATAGCATTTGCTAAATGTGTATGTATATGTAATTTTGAATGTATGTATTAGTGTATAAGTTTGCATATGTGTTTTATGCATATGAGTGTGCATGTGGTGTGAATATATGTGAGTGTATATGCATGAGCCTCCATGCAGATGGTGTGTGAGTGTGCATGAATGTGCAAATGTGTTTGAGTTTGTGAGTATGCACATGTATGTGTATGCATATTTAGGTGTCTGGGTGCCTCTTTCTCCATAGCAGTGTCAGCTTATAGATTATAAATCAATGTAACAGGATGTACAATGATGGACTCTATATATTGGAGTTTTACCCAATGCAAATTTGTCTGCTTGTTAGTAGGAAGGAATCAATTCATTAAGTTTTGAATTTCCAGAAAGCTGCCATTTAGTGAATTCATTCTGAAGCATTTTATACATTTGTAACCTAAAGACAAGAATGCTATAAGACTCTTTGTAGTGTGTATAAAGTCATTTTATATAATTTATGAAAAAAAGTTTCTGTAAGTTTTAAATTAGAATAAAGGTAGTTTAACACAGAGTAGGATGTTGTATGTATCTGAATAAAAGTAAAATTTATTACAATATACTTATGCTCTTTTCTTTAGGATGCCAGTGTACTTAGAAAAATTAAAGAGTCAACCGACATGCTTGTCATGATGTTGGCAACTACTCCTCTGTTGTCAGAGAGAATTTTGGAGACTTGAGATGGTTTTCTGTAGTTGTCATTACCAGCTTTAGATGCATCCTAGCTCAGGTTTCCACACAGAAACCTCAGTTATGCACAGTCCAACAAGGTATATGCTGCCTAATCTCTTTGGTAGAATAGTTCCTTGATAAAAGTTATGAGGTCTTTAGCAGCTTCTGGACTTTCTTCAACATGCTTGCCCTGATGGGGAGCTTGCTCCTTGGCTTCAGCTCCCCCTAGCATGTGGTCTCAACACTTCCAGGACCCAATTCTTCTGCTAGAGAGGATCATGTCCACTGCTCCAGGACAGGGTCTCTCCACTGGTGAGGATTAAAGCACAAATTTCAAAGGTGGTCCCATTTCTCCAGCTGACTACTTTGCCTTGACTTGGCTACTCCATGAGGGTGGACTGCCTAACTGTTCCCAATGGGCTGTGCTTCTCTCTTTGAGAGGCTTACCCATTCCACAGGCATAACTGGTTTAGTAGTCTGTGCTGGGGTGTTTTGGTCCCCTTGCTGTGGCCTCCTTGCTCTGCTGTGGTATTCTCCCTTCTAGTGTGTTGTGCTCTCTACTGGCACTCTTTCCTTTCTAGGGAGCTGGCTTCAGGTTTTCTCTTAGCTGTTGGATTCGTGCAGGTACCCGGCCCTTATTGAGGAATCCTTTTGATTTGATCTGGAGTTTCAGTCCCTTTCTGCTTCCCCACCCTCTGCTGCATTGCTCTCAACTCCAGAAATCTACAAGATTATCTGCCCGGAGCTCTTTCTCTCTATCTCTTCTCTGCACCCCTGGTGTTTCCAGCTCAGTGCTTCCTGAAAACAAAGATGCACCTAAGAGCAGGGTTTAACACAGTATCCTCTCCTCTATAGCTCATTTTTGTCCAACTCTTGACCTCCTTGATTAGGTCTCAATCTGCTTCTGTAAACTACTGGAACTAATTATGTAGATTAAGAGCTTCCATGCAAATTCAAATAATCACCATGAGAGTAATAGAAAATTTAAGAGGTTTTTAGTACAGGTCAGATCCTTTACATTAAGCTCCTGACACCCTGTCTATATTCTTTGTTGTTTAAAAAAAATTGTATCAGATATTTCTTGAATTTGTGATAATGTAGCTAGGATTTGGTCCCTTTTTTGTAATAAAGAGATTTGGGTTATAATAGAAATTGGCCTGTGGCATTTTGACAACCATGTACTATGACTGGTCAGCAAAGTCAACTCAATTTTTATTTCCTCTTTATCTATTAGTAGCCTTTATAAAAAAAAAAAAAGTAAAAAATAATTTTCAAGCATTTGTAGCTCTTTCAGCAATGTGTCAAGTTACATGGAAATTATAAAAGAATAGTCATTAGTGAGTTGGCACAGACTTTGAGAGACTCTCTATTACATGCTTTGCCAGTATCCAAGGCGAGTGCAGCTCTGGGTTTATGTACCAACTTGGCTTCTTACTAGCTGTGTGATCTCAGATTTTTACTTAACCTCTCTGAACCTTAGTTTCTACATTTGTAAAATTGTTCAGTTACACAAAAGGTTGTTTGCTCATAGTAATGGAAGCTTACATTTATTCAGCTTTTAAATAGCAGTTACTGTGCTGAATTGCTTTGTAGGCATTATCTCATTTTATTCTTATAATAGCATTCAAGGCATGTATTATTATTATACCCTAATTTTACAAGTGATAAAAATGACGCTCATGAAAATGAAGTGATTTTTTTCCCCCAAGCCAACCAGCTGATAAGTGGTTGAGACTTGAATCCAGATGATGGTGTGAAGATTTCCAGTGCACTTTGTTTTTAAACACTAGAAAGTGTTACTCTGAAGACCAAATGGGATAAAATTCAGAGGGTGTAACATATCATAAGGTGCTATATAATTACTTATTACTGTAAAAGCCATGATTACTACCCTGAGGTAATCATGATTAGTTTTATTTTATTTTAAGTTTTAGTTTTATTTTTCTTAAGCTCCTTGAAGCAAGACTATACAGAGCCAAGATCCCAACCTCACTGATTCTAATATTTGTGCTCCTATTTGATATTTCCAAATGATGGAAGGCACTATGCATTCACTTCTCTTTTGAGAGGAACTTGATGCAAAGGGAATCCTTTCCCCCTTCACTTGAGGATTTCTGTAAGCTGCTTCTGATTATTTTGATGTTTTCCTTAACTTTAGTGATTCCTGACTCTGATTTAGATACTGCTCCCAAGGAATCTACAATGATCCCCAAGATGGTCATGAAATTATCAAGAAATATAAAACACAAGTAATATTTAGTTTAAAAGAAATGCTTCCAGGCTTGTTAAAAGGTAAAAGAGAAGTTACAAAATCAAAGAATTTTCACTAAAGCCTCCTTGTTAGGAGTAGAGGCCTGCCTTAGGAGTCTCTACCCTTCTATTACTAGTTGTGTGACCCTGGGTAGGGTGTCCAATGACATCAAGTCTAAGATGTCATCAATTATATGACACATTATTATTTTGCATACCAATACATAAGAAAAGAAATTTCCAATTAAATGGTGACAAATGCCTTAGCTATAGTGCTGTGCAATGCATAAGTTGGTTCTCATTGCATACACAGGCCTCTCATTGCATGCCTTGAAATTTTTTGCATTTCTTTGTCGAGTTATTTGACAATTTCTCTTTCCTTTGGTTGCTTTGCTTGGCAATTCTTTTAGATATAGTAGTAACAAAATATAACAAAGTTTTCTTTTTGTGGGCATCTTTCTTCCTTATGGTCCTGTAAATCACTTAATTGTCACATTGGAAAAAACTAAGGAATTGTGGACACTCCTCCAATGATATATACTTGTTTCACTAATATCCAATTGCCACCCTGCCACTGCTTCCAGTGCCTTTCAGCATGCACAATACCTTTTCCTTTCAGTGTCAATTCAGAGTGAACACTCTTGAAAACATTTAAAATGGCAATAAAACTCACATGTTTAGTGCTACCACTGTATATAATATATTCAAGTGAACTGACAGTAGTATCAAGTATGACCAAGTATACACACACACAGGTAATAGCTATTATGCCAGGCTATCTTCTGGACAATAGTGATTGTAAGAAGCCACTTATTACAAAGTCATCCTGATTTCAGAAATGTGAAATGTGTTTTTAGGATCAATAAAATATAGTCCTTAAGCTTTATCAGCCTATTTCCTTATTTGAAAAAATGAGATTAGTGATGATATTTAACTCTAAAGGATAGCATGAAGATATAGTTAAATCCTTTAACACAATGTTGAGCACACAGTAACTGCTCAGACATATTAGTTAAAAACACACACAAATGCTATAGTGAATATTACTGTAAAAAAACAAACATAGAGCAGAAGATTAAAGGACAGCTATAGGAATATCTTAGCCAAATAGTAATCACATTTTGGCAATGAAACCATAAAACATATTTGCTGACAGAGGCCATGACTTCATAATGCCACAGTGACAACATGTAAAGGGGTCCAATTGGCTTATTTTAAACCATTTAACTGTGTTTTTTTTTTTAATGACAGTAAAAAGCAAGCTTAATTTATCTTTAATGGACTACTTTAAGATCCCAAAATATCTACTTTACTAAAATCCTACATATAAACTTTAAGCATTGTTTCCTCATTTAAAATCTATTATATATTGTAAAATGATGCAACTGCTATGGAAAACAACATGGAAGTTTCTCAAACAATTAAAAATAGAAATGACATATGATCCAGCAATTCCACTTCTGGGTATATATTAAAAGGAAATGAAATCACTATCTCAAAGAGACATCTGTACTCTGATAGTCATTGAAGCATTTTTCACAATAGTCAAAATGTGAAAACAATCTAAGTGTACATAGATGGATGAGTAGTTAAAGGAAATATAGTATATATATATACTATATACAATGAAATATTATTCAACCCAAAAAAGGTCATCCTGCTTTTTGTGACAGCATGGATGGGCCTTTAGGTCATTCTGCTAAGTGAGATAAGTCAGACAGAGAAAGACAAATACTGTATGATATCACTTGTACATGGAATCTAAAAACATGACCCATAGAAACAGAGAGAATTGTAGTTACCAAGGGCCAAGGGTGGGGAAATGGGGAAAAGGTGGTCAAAGGGTACAAACATTCAGTTATAAGATGAATAAATTCTGAATATCTAATGTACAGTATGGTGACTATAATTAACCATACTGTATTGTATACTTGAAAGTTGCTCTGAGAGTAGAGCCTTAATGTTCTCACTCTAAGAACAACAAACAGCAAAACAGTAATTATGTGAGGTGAAGGATGTGTTAACTAACCTATTTTGGTAAACACTTGCAATATATATGTATATCAAATCATATTGTATGTCTTAAGCTTACACAATGTTATATGTCAATTATATCTCAATAAAGCTAGGGGAAGAAAAGAAATGGCTAACTCCAGTTACAGGTCACATCATGAACTGATGTTGGGAACATGATATTAAGAAAAAACCTTTCAGGAGAATACATAAAGTATTCTATTTTACAGGGTTCAAAACATGGAAAACAGCAACTTATTGTTAAGGGTTACAAATATATAGTAAACACTATAAAAAAAAGCAAGAGGGAGATACACACAAAATTCAGGACAGTCTTTACATCTGGGTGCAGAGGGGCAGACATAGGTTGGTAGAGGTGCTAGCAGGGAATTTCCAATGCAATGGTAATATTTTAAAAATCTAGAATAGTTTATATTTTATACATATTCTTTTGTATATAATCTATAAAACCCCATCTCTTTCTCCTGATTCTAGATTCACTATTTTCTCCTCTCTAACAATAGTAAATCATTTTTAAAAAACCTAGTTAACACCCCTCTTGATATTTTAGGTTAGTGAGGATGAAGACAGAAAAGTTTTAAAGCAAGACCTCCTATGACACCCTGGAGTAGATGGCTTGGGGTGAATGGAAGTCCATGATAAGAGTGGAGGAAGTCGGGTGAGAGTGCATTGGGAATATAAACAAATCAACTTACAGAATCCAGTTGTTTTCTCAGGTAATTGTCGATAGTTCAAAACACATTTTTGTTCAACAACTTTTAAGAGCTGCAAACGGACTTACTGGCAGATTTTCTGATCTATTATGGCAATGGAAACCATCTGATGCCTGTTTGCAAACGTGTTTGTAGACGGCCAGAACTTATGACTCAATTAATAAAACAAACATGTCTATGAACTTAATATAATCCTTTTGACCTTAATAAAGTCTTAAATCCCAAGTAAAGCTGTTTAAAATTGAAAAATGTACACAAAAGTGAAACATTCCATACACTTGCACTGGAGTTTATGACCCTTGCCTCTTACCACTGCTCCCTGGCTAACTTAGTGCCATTTAAAGTGCTTCCTTTGGTGGTAGCAACTTATAAATCCATATCTCTGTAAGATGTTCTCATCAGCCACAGATTTATACATAAGTGCACATGCATGTACACACACACACACACACACACACACACAGTTTTTTCTCAGCATTGATTTTGTTGGCAGGTTGAAAAATGACCAAGGACCTTCTGTTCCTATTCTAAATATCATTGTTTGTAATGATAATATGCTGTTCATTTTCCTGGATTTTTCACCATGGAAATGCTAGACACATTACAATAAAATATATTCTTATGCAAATAATCCAAATAGGGTATTTTTTAACCCCCAGAAGAAATGTCTGAAAGAACGTCCTGTCAAAAGCAAAATACTAAAGTTTCTCAATAGGCCACTATTCTTTATTTGAGCTGTTAAGTCTCTAAGTTATTATATTACTGAATTGAAAGGATAATAAAATAATGCTGAATAGTCAGCCCCTAACCCCTCCCCATACATAGCAATTACAACTGCAGCTGAAAATAACTGAAATTTTATCACATCAAAGAAGACATCAGCCAGCCATGGCCTCATGAAAGCCTTTCTGGAGTTTTGAGTTAGATTAAAAAAGGGAGTTGTTTGGCATATTCTATAGTTTCACAGGCCCCTGTCAATCAGCACAGCAGTTAGTGAGGAACTCTACTGCTTGCTACCACCAGCCAATAGGCAAACTTGTTTGTCTCTTTTAACAGCTGGTTATCTAATCTATTTTTATTATGAAAGAAAAGTTAATAGATTTGGTCAAGGCTGAAATTAAGCCTGGATGTTTTAATGACAACAAAATTATTCTTATGTTACTTATATTCAAGCCTATTTTGAAAAATTATGTTAGTGGGAAAAGGAGGAAAGATCACTGAACTGGAAATAAGGAAATGTTGGTTCTATTCTCCTTATGAGTACAACTACATTCTTAAGATGCTTTGCAATGTCACCCCAATAAATTTAATAAGAAAAAAAGAACCTTGAGGATCAAGGCTTCATTTTAGGAGATGGTACTGGTTTTGTTTTAAAAGGAAGATTAATCATTTCTTTGACAAGTCAATATAGCAGGACTGAAATTGAAAAAAAACAAATGGGCTCCATATGTAGCATTTGGTATTACCTAAAACTTACATCTTGCACTGGCACCTCCAATCTTGTTGATGGTGGAAAACTTAAACTTACCACTGAATGCAACTCAATTTCTTCTAGTTTAAGACTCTCTTTTAGGCAGTCATTTCATTCACTGTTCTAACTCTCTCTCAGGGCTACATCAAGGGTTTCTTCCCTTCCACCAAGATGATGTCTGCATGCAAAGGAAGGTCTGTATATGGTGGCAGCAGCAGGACAAGGAATTTATAGTTTTTCTTCAAATATTCTGTATCCTGCTGACTTATGGAGGGATCCAGTGCTAATATTTACTGTCATATGGATGTTTCCCTGTATTATCCCACTGCAATAATCCAGAGCCCCTTTGGCCTTGTGTTCTCTGAACTTCCTCATCCTGTACCAGACCTCTTCTAGTTCATCAGTTCTCTCAGTGTCTTCCCTTGCCACTTACAGGCTGTCGTTCAATTGAAAATGTCATCTCAGAATTATCTACTTAGACATCTCTCCTGCTGATGCTTCCATACTCAGGGTTTCCAGTATATCATAATTTATCTTTCTCTATTAGAACATGACCATGAAAGTAGACCATCACCCAGTATGTTCAAAGTTCTCTCAAGACATGGAAGCATGGAACAGACTGATGCATCTCAGAGGGAAGGCAGGGGTGGGTGGGTGGGTCAGGAGAGATTAACCAAAGAACTTGTATGCATATATCCATAACTCATGGACACAGACTATAGTGGGCCACCACAAAATAGATTGATTGACTTCAACAAGTCAGTCAAACTACTTTGGGCCTCCAATTTTTGTATGTATAAAAATGAGAACATTTAACTGTGTAATCTCTAAATCCTCCTCTAATATTTAGTGAGTCTATGGGAAGTTCATATCCCACAGATCTATCATGTCTCTCCAACTCCCCCCAGTACAGTAAGGGTTTTTTCCTTCCTGGGTGGCAAATCCATTATATAATATGTTCTTCAAGCACTTTTACATTGCAGCTAATAATCTTTATTCTAACTGCCTGAGAAAACTCTTGCTATATAATAGCATTTAAAAATAGATTTAGAAACCCTCAGCTAAACCCAGCTTTCAAGATCATCATCCTTCTATGAACTTAAGAAATTTATGTTTGAAATCCAAACTGAGCATAGACTTTTTTGTCCTAGGTTGTATTGGAAGCCTCCACCCTACTCTTCCTAGTCCTGACACATTTATTAAATGGATGAGGAGCCACAGGAAAATATTTGTGGAGAATTAAATATACATTATTTCCACATTTATATATATATGTATATCAGCTCCATTATATAAATACATCTTTCTCTTCAATTATTGACCACCTTTTATAGCATAATTTTGATGCACAAGATTGCCTTGTCAGTGTTAAGCACCAGATACCCAATACAGAGAGTTAGGGAGAAAATATACTTCATTTGTCAAGCAAGGTTATTCAAATTGAAGAGGAAGATTTGGAGTATCTTTGACTTTGTAGACCCTTGTGAAAGTGATTGAGAGTATGCACTGCCTCAAAGTGCTGGTACATTACATAGCACAGTTATGTTTGAAAATATATTGGAAGTACATGTGAAAAAATGCCTTATGGTGTCTGAGACAGCAGGGTTGAAACTATCACTAGACAGAGGTATGCAAACTAAAATTTATTGTTAATTTCTCACTCAAGCTTCTCTGAGTTGATCCTGTCAATGATATAGAACCCAACTAGGAGTATTGGTGAGTAGGAGGAAGTAATGTAATAATTTTATACTTACTGAAGAAATGGTTGATCCACAAACATTTCTGAATTTGCCACATTTCAGGGTTCATTGTTTTCTAACATTGCCTACCTCTACAGTTCATAAATCTTATTTACTTTATGTTACAGGTTAGAAAATGAGATGGAAGGAGAAAAAAAAGTTACTATGTATCTTGTGGAATTTTGTGCTACAATTATGCTCAAATTTTAACTACAAAATAAATATCTACATAAAGCTCAACTTGTGTTTCATAGTTATGGTCATATAGCCACAGAATTATTGTTCAGATCAAATGTTGTGGGAGTACATAGCAAAGAAAATATGGAAAGCATTCAAATAATTTTGAGATTAATTTTCATCTTTGGGGGTTTTAAAGTATAATACTGTTATATCAATCTAGACGTTACATAAAATTTATTGAAAAAATACTTTATTGTGAGCTAGGAGATCTTGGTCCTTGGCCCTGGGCCACCACAAAATAGATTGATTGACTTCAACAAGTCAAACTATTACGGGCCTCCAGTTTTCTTATGGATAAGAATGAGAACATTTAACTGAGTAATCTCTAAGTTCTCCTCTGATATTTAGTGAGTCTATGTGAAGTTCACATCCCACAGATCTATCATGTCTCTCCAATTCCTAGATAACAATCAATCACTAAGCTCTGCTGACTCTATCCTGAATATTATTTGACTTTGTCCATACCCTTCCAATCCCAGCTACCATTCCCCTTATTGAGAGCCTCAGTATCTTTCATCAGCCTCCTAATTGTTTTCACTGATTCTCTTGACCCCTTTCAATATCCTTTCTTTAATGGTGTCCAGCGTGATTTTTCTAAAACATTAATTTGTTGACATCATACTCCAGGTTATAAGCTTTCTGTGGTTCCTCTATTGCTGTAGTATAAAGCATGGCTGTTATGATCTGGCTCCCCATTTTTTTCTACTCTTGCTCCTCATTTTCAATAATTGAACCAAGTTAGTCCTGTTACTGCCCTGCTTAAAAACTGCAGAAACAGTGTCAATATTCCCAGGGCCTGGTGTTTAGTAGGTGCTCAATAAAAGTTTGTGGACTGTAGTGAATGAATTTAGCTATAAGCTTGGCTCTATAATGGCTCTGTATCATGGCAATCACTCAGTCTCAGGCTCTTCATCCAGAACCTCTAGTATGAGTAAGGTACCCTTCCTCTTTGCTTCATCAGCCTGATCCACTGACTCCAGCACTCATCACACTGGATGATAATTGCCTGCTTGCTGTTTTGTCTGCCCATGTAGACAATGAGAAACCTGGGAGCAGAACCCAGGTCTTAGTCATCATTTTAATCAATGCCTAGCACATGACAGGTACCCAACAACTGAATGATTAAATAAATGAATGAATGAATGAAAATATGATAAGAAAGGGGACTCAGTTATATTAATAGATGCCTCTTTATATCACACTGGCTGCTACTTTTGTCAAAATAAGAGGTTAAAACATTCATTTAAAGAAGAAAGAGACTTTACCTTAATAGCAAATGTCCAAAAGAATGGGTTCTTTGGCCTTCAGAACTCTGACTTCAGCCACTTGATCCATTGAGGTACTTATGAAAGATGCAAGTGTTGGCCAGCCTAGGAGACTGCATCCCTAGAATGGGGAAAGGGAACAGTACTCCTTAAAGAATAGGGAAGAGCTGGAACTATGTGGCTTAGGCATCTTGAGAAAGAAGACAAATAATAAACTATCAGGCAGCCAAGGCTGAGAACCAGTTTCCACTGTCTTTGTGTTGATTTTTGAAAATGAGAAGTATTTATTTTACATGCTCTGGTAATTAAGCAAACAAAAACCTATATGACCAAGAAGTGAAGATTGATGCTTGCATTCAATGAGAGCAGGGAAAATTACACTCGTGGAGGAAAAGATTCCATATGTTCTCCAATACCTAGGCACAACTGGGTGCCGCTTTAATGACTTTCCAAATGCACCCCGTTGCTCTTAAGTATTGAAGAACATATGGCACGTTTCCCCTTTAACTGTGAATTTCCTTGCTTTTGTCAGTTGGTGTCTCAAGCTTAATGTATTTTAATGCAGCTTTTGTGGGTGTGAATACAGTCCAACGTTGTTGTTAGAGAGGCCATGTTAATAGTATATGCAGATGTTATCTCTTAGTCTTCCCCAAATATGCTGTGAAAATCTACATATACAGGTCTAACTTTGAAATTGTTAATAAAAGCCCTTCCAGAGTTTCCAAATCATTCTTCTCAGCTCCAAACTTAGCATGGATGATAAATGGCCATTTAGTTGCCAATATAGCACAATATTTCAATTTCCTGCCTTCCCAAAGGTATTTGAAAGGTTGTACGAAGTTCATACTCACAGTATGTGTTGTCTACAATGCTGTGATCTCCGACTGGCTAACTTTAACCAAAACCTTTTCAATTAACTCAACACATTCCTTGAGAAAACCAGCCCACTCTAGGCTCTGTAAAAATATCTCTTTATTGATTTTCTTGGCAAAGCCTCTCTAAATTATGGTGAAATCTGTTCTTTCAGATGATGTAAAAAAGGAAACATTGTCCTTGTAAAGCAAACACTAAATGAACAGAATGATGCTCAACATTTTATCTATAAAAGGTACAGATTTAACTGTCTGTATTTTTTTCACAAACAGCCTCTGAGAATGTTAATGAAAATCCAAAGGAAAGGAAAAACAAATCCTCATTCATAGTCCTGCCACACCCCTGCAAACCAAATTGTTTTCATTTTTTTCTCATCTTCCAATCCCTGTCCATGTGCATACATAATTTTTACATAATTATACTTCCAGTGTAGAAGCAATTTTGTAACCTGCTTTTTTTCTACTTAAAATTATAGCAATTGGATTCTAAGGAAAGCTATATAGCACATTGTTGTGGACAAATAAAGCCGAACCCAGAGCAGAAAACTGAAACTCATGTACTGAAAATTGCTGAACAGCTGAAGCCCAGCATTTAAAAATATGGAAAGGTCTCTGACTAGACTAGGTTAGCTCATTGTTTGCTTCTGAATCCTCATTGTAGGCAGGGGAGCCCAAAGAGGGCTGTTTGTGATTGTCCCATTATTCTGAGAGCCAGGCTTCCCAGAGAAAGGAGCCCAGTGCAGGCCACTGGTAAACTGCACTGGGGGCTTAATATCATCCAAATATATTTATATTATGGTATGTGTGTGCATGTATATGCTCTATATCTATCATCTATCTATCTATACCTATCTATCTATATCTATCTATCTATCTATCATCTATCATCTATCTATCTAGCTATCTATCATCTATCTATCTATCTATCATCTATATCTATCATCTATCATCTATCTATCATCTATCTATCTATCTATCATCTATCTATCTATCTATCTATATCTATCTATCTATCATCTATCTATCTCTATCTATCTATCTATCTATCTATCTATCATCATCTATCATCTATCATCTATCTATCTATGTATCATCTATCTATCTATATCTATCTATCTATCATCATCATCTATCATCTATCTATCTATCTATCATCTATCTATCATCTATCATCTATCTATCTATCTATCTATCTATCTATCTATCTATCTATCTATCTATCTATCATCTATCTCTATCTATCTATCATCTATCTATATCTATCTATGTATCATCTATCTATCTATATCTATCTATCATCATCTATCATCTATCTATCTATCATCTATCATCTATCTATCATCTATCATCTATCTATCAATCTATCTATCTATCTATCTATCTATCTATCATCTATCTATCTATATCTATCTATCTATATCTATCTATCATCTATCTATCATCTATCATCTATCTATCTATCTATCTATCTATCTATCTATCTATCTATCTATCATCTATCTATCTATCATCTATCTATATCTATCTATGTATCATCTATCTATATCTATCTATCATCATCTATCATCTATCTATCTATCATCTATCATCTATCTATCATCTATCTATCATCTATCTATCAATCTATCAATCTATCTATCTATCTATCTATCTATCTATCTATCTATCTATCTATCATCTATCTATCTATCTATCTATCTATCTATCTATCTATCTATCTATCATCTATCTATCTATCTATCATCTATCTATCTATCTATATCTATCTATCATCTATCTATCTATCTATCTATCTATCTATCTATCTATCTATCTATCTATCTATCATCTATCATCTATCTATCTATATCTATCATCTATATCTATCTATATCTATCTATCTATCATCTATCTATCTATCTATCTATCTATCATCTATCTATCTATCATCTATCTATCATCTATCTATCTATCATCTATCTATCTATCTATCTATCTATCTATCTATCTATCTATCTATCTATCTATATCATCTATCATCTATCTATCTATCTATCATCTATCTATCTATCTATCTATCTATCTATCATCTATCATCTATCTATCTATCTATCATCTATCATCTATCTATCATCTATCATCTATCTATTTATCTATCATCTATCTATCATCTATCATCTATCTATCATCTATCTATCTATATCTATCTATCATCTATCATCTATATCTATCTATCATCTATCATCATCTATCTATATCTATAATCATCTATCATCTATCTATCTCATCTATGTACCCTACATATCTAGTTGCAGTAATATTCTAGGTGAATGGTCTCTACATTCTTCTTTTTTATTAGTGGAGCATCTGTTGTCATATTGTTAGAGTTCAAACCCAGATTCATCATTACTTAGCTGCCCCTCACTTTTTTCACTTATAAAATGTGGGCAATAGCCCTGGTCAGTGTTGTTCAGTGGTTATTTTTTATGCCCTGAATCATTTTTATTTGACTTTATTTCTGCCATAAAAGTAGTTCTAATAGCTCAAATGTTTTATTTATTTATTTATTTATTTTTATTTATTTATTTATTTATTTTCGTTTTGTTTATTTTTCTTCAAAATGTTACAGATGTCCCTTTTAATCCCCAGTGACCCATTCCAGCCCACCCCCTCCCCCTCCCCAGGCCCTCTCCTCACCGTTGTCTGTGTCCTTGGATTGTGCATATATGCATACAAATTCTTTGGTTGATCTCTCACCCTCCACCCACCCGCCCTCCTCTATCCCTCTGACATTCGTCAGTCTGATATATGCTTCCATGTCACTGAATCTATTCTGTTCATTAGTTTATTACATTCTTTAGATTCCCCGTATAAGCGAGATTGTGTGATGTTTGTCTTTCTCTGCCTGGCTTATTTCACTTAGCATACTTTTCTCCAGGCCTATCCATACTGTCCCAAAGGATACAAGGTTCTTCTTTGAAGCTGCGTAGTATTCCATGGTGTAAATGTCCCACAGCTTTTTTATCCACTCATCTACTGATGGGCACTTGGGCTGTTTCCAGATCTTAGCTATTGTAAACTGTGCTGCTATGAACATTGGGGTACATATATCCTTTCTGATTAGTGTTTCAGGATTCTTAGGATATATTCCTAGAAGTGGGATCACTGGGTCAAAAGGCAGCTCCATTTCTAATTTTTTGAGGAACTTCCATACTGCTTTCCACAGTGGTTGCACCAGTCTGCATTCCCACCAGCAGTGTACCAGGGTCCCCTTTCTCCACACCCTCACCAGCACATGTCATTTGTTGATTTGTTGATGGAGCCATTCTGACAGGTGTTAAGTGATCCTTCATTGTGATTTTAATTTGCATCTCTCTGATGATTAGCGATGTTGAGCATTTTCTCATGTGTCTCTTGGCCATCCGTATGTCCTCTTTGCAGAAGTGTCTATTCAGGTGCTTTGCCCATTTTTTTGATTGGATTGTTTGTCTTCCTCTTGCTGAGTAGTATGAGTTCTTTGTACACTTTGAAAATTAGACCCTTATCAGATGCATCCTTGGCAAATATGTTTTCCCAGACCGTGGGGTTCCTTTGTATTTTGAGGCTGTTTTCTTTTGCTGTGCAGAAGCTTTTCAGTTTGATGTAGTCCCATTTGTTTATTTTTTTCTTTTGTTTCTCTTTCCCTAGGAGGTGTATCAGTGAAAAGTCCACTATGTGGGATGTCTGTGACTTTACTGCCTATGTTTTCTTCCAGGATTTTTATGGTTTCATGACTTACATTTCAGCCTTTTATCCATTTTGAGTTTATCTTTGTGTATGGTGAAAGTTGGTGGTCTAGTTTCATTTTTTTGCATGTATCTGTCCAATTTTCCCAGCACCACTTAATGAAGAGACTGTCTTTACTCCATTAGATGCTCTTGCCTCCTTTGTCAAATATTAACTGACCATAATGGCTTGGGTCTATTTCTGGGGTCTCTGTTCTGTTTCATTGATCTATATGCCTGTTGTACCAATACCGGGCCATTTTGATTACAATGGCTTTGTAGTACAGTTTGAAGTCAGGCAATGTGATCCTTCCCACTCTGTTCTTTTTTCTCAAGATGGGTACAGCTATTTGGGGTCTTTCTGAGTTCCATATAAATTTTTGAAATGCTTTTTCTAGGTCTGTGAAATATGCTGTTGGTATTTTAATAAGAAATGCATTAAATTTATAAATTGCTTTTGGTAGTATGGAAATTTTAATGATATTAATTCTTCCAATCCATGAGCTTGGTATGTTCTTCCACTTGTTTAAATCTTCCTCTATTTATTTTTTCAGTGTCTCGTAGTTTTCTGAGTACAGGTCTATTACATCCTTGGTTTAGTTTATTCCTAAGTATCTTATTTTTTTAGTTGCAATGGTAAATGGTATTGTTTTTTTTTGTTTCTCTCTCTGAAAGTTCATTGTTGGTGTATAAGAATCCCATTGATTTCTGGATGTTAATTTTGTATCCAGCTTCCTTGCCAAATTCATTTATCAAATCTACAAGTACTTTCATGGAGTCTTTCAGGTTTTCTATGTACAATATCATGTCATCTGCAAATAATGACAGTTTTACTTCCTCCTTTCCAGTTTGGATATCTTTGATGTTTTCTTCCTATCTGATGACTGTGGTGAGGCCTTCCAGTACTATGTTGAATAAGAGTGGTGAAAGTGGACACCCCTGTCTTGTTCCTGATCTTAAGGGAAATGCTTTTAGTCTTTACCTATTGAGTATGATGTTGGCTGTAGGTGTGTCAAATATGGCCTTTATTATGTTGAGGTATGATCCCTCTATTCCCACTTTGCTGAGAGTTTTTATCAGAAATGGGTGCTGGATGCTGTCAAATGCTTTTTCTGCATCTATTGATGTGATCATATGACTTCTGTCCTTCATTTTGTTTATGTGATGTAACACATTTATTGATTTGGGATGTTATACCAGCCTTGCATCCTCAGAATAAATCCCACTTGGTCGTGGGGTATGATCTTTTTAATGCATTGCTGGATCCGGATTGCTAGTATTTTAGTGACGATTTTAGCACCTATGTTCATCAGAGATATTGGCCTGTAACTTTCTTTCTTTGTAGTGTCTTTATCTGGTTTTGGGACTAGGATGATGCTGGCCTCATAAAAAGAGTTTGGGAATTTTCCCTTCTCTTGAATTTTCTGGAATAGTTTGAATAGAATAGGTGTTAATTCTTTGAATGTTTGGTAAATCCATCTGGTCCAGGACTTTTGTTTGCTGGGAGTTTTTTGATTACTGCTTCAATTTCATTAGTTGTTATTAGCCTAATCAGGTTTTCTGCTACTTGATTCAGCTTTGGAAAGTTGTATGCTTCTAGGAATTTGTCCATTTCACCTATGTTGTCGAATTTGTTGGCATATAGTTGTTTTCTGTTGGGTCAGTTGTTATATCACCTCTTTCATTTCTGATTTTATTTATTTGGGTCCTCTCTCTTTGTTTCTTAGTGAGTCTGGCTAAATGTATATCAATCTTATTTATCTTTTCAAATAACCAGTTCTTGGTTTCATTGATTTTTTGTATTTTTTTTTTAGTCTCTATGTCATTAATTTCTGCTCTGATCTTCATTATTTCCTTTCTTCTACTTCCTCAGGGCTTTTCTTGCTGTTCTCATTCTGGTTCTTTTAATTGTTGTGTTAGATGGTTCATTAGATCTTTTTCTTGTTTCTTGAGATAGGCCTGTAATACTATGAATTTTCCTCTCAGGACTGCTTTTGCTGTGTCCCATAGATTTTGGATTTTTGTCTGTTCATTTTCATTTCTTTCCATGAAGTGTTTGATATTTTCCTTGATCTCATTGGTAACCCATTCACTGTTTCATAGCATGCTATTTAGCCTCCATGTGTTTGAATAGTTTTGAGTTTTTTTATACTGGTCGATTTCTAGTTTAATGGCATTGTGATCTGAGAAGATGCTTGATATGATTTCAGTCTTCTTCTTTTGTGGAGACTTGCCTTGTGACCTAACATGTGGTCTATTTTTGAGAATGTTCCATGTGCACTTGAGAAGAATGTGTATTCTGCTGCTTTGGGATGAAATGTTCTGTAAATGTCAATTAAATCCATTAGGTCTAGTGAGTCATTTAAGGTCTGTGTTTCCTTGTTGATTTTTTGTCTTGATGATCTGTCCCATGCTGACAGTGGGGTGTTAAAGTCCCCACTATGATTGTGTTGCTGTCACTCTCCCCCTAAAGTCCACCAAGAATTTTTTTATATATTTAGGTGCTCTTATATTGGGAACATAAATGTTTTTAAGGGTTATTTCCTCATGTTGGATTGATTACTTTAGTATTATGTAGTGACCATCTTTGTCTCTTGTTATGGTCATTATTTTGAAGTCTATTTTGTCAGAAATGAGTATTGCTACTCCAACTTTCTTTTCGTTTTCATTTGCATGGAATATTTTATTCCATCCCTTCACTTTTAGACTGTGTGAGTCTTTTGCTCTCAGGTGGGTCTCTTGTAGACAGCATATATTTGGGTCCTGTTTTCTTATCCATTCAGCTCCTCTATGTCTCTTGATTGGACCATTTATTCCATTTACATTTAAGGTTACTATTGATATAAACTTATTTAATGCCATTTTTCCCCTTTATGCTGATGTACCTTTCAATATTCTTTCTTTTTCTTAGAGCAGTCCTTTTAGCATTTCTGGTAATGCTTGTTTGGTGGTACTGAACTCCTTTAGCCTTTTTCTGTCTAGGATACTCTTTATTTCACCTTCAGTGTTAAATGACAGCCTTGCTGGATAAAGCAATCTTGGTTGCATGTTCTTGCTTTTTATTACTTTGAGAACTTCATGCCACTTCCTTCTGGCCTGAAGAATTTCTGTTGGGAAATCAGCTGTCAGCCTTATGCGGGTTCCCTTTTAGGTCACTGCTTGTCTCTCTCTTGCAGCCCTTAATATTTTCTCTTTGTCATTGATATTTGCCATTTTAATTATGATGCGTCTTGGAGTGTATCTCTTTGGTCCCTCTTATTTGGAACCCTCTGTGCTTCCCGAACTTGTGTGGCTTTCTCCCTTGCCAGCCTAGGGGAGTTTTCTGTCGTTATTTCCTCCACCAAGTTCTCTATCCCTTGCTCTCTTTCCTCCCCTCTGGTATTCCTATAATGTGAAAGTTGTTTCACTTCATGTTGTCCCAAATCTCCCTTAGACTGTCCTCATGCTTTTAAATGTTTTTTCTTTTTGCTGCACTGATTGATTAATTTTTTTTACTTTGACTTCTAAGTCATTTATTCTATCTTCTGCTTCATTGAGCCTGCTTTTAATTCCTTCCAGTGTATTCTTGATATCAGATACAGCATTCTTTATTTCTATCTGATTTTTGTTTATGTTCTGTATCTCTCTTTTCATGTTTTCCCTGAGGTCCACGATCTTATCCTCTATTGCCTTGTTTTTCTCATTAAGTTTCTTGAACATCTTCATAATCAACACTCTGAACTCTGTTTCTGATAGCTTGCTTAACTCCATCTCATCAAGGACTTTTTCTGGTGAATTTTCCTTTTCTTTAATTTGGGGGTTGTTTTTTTGTCTCCCCATTTTGGTAGGTCTTAGTGTTTGTATCTATATATTAGATATATTTGCTATCTCCCAGTCTTGTGGGGTGGGGTTTTCTCTTGTGAGTCCAGTGGAGCCCAGAGGTGTGTTTTCCTTATATTTCTGAGCTCTTTGCTCTAGGTGTGTCCCTTTTGTGGGTGTCCCTTTTGTGGTTTCTTTATGTTGTCTTGCTGTGTTTGGGTCTAGATTGTTGTTGACCAGTCCTTGGGAGGACCCTCCTCTCAAGTTGACTAACTATGTCTCAGCCCCAACCTCATTGTGTAAGCTGTTGTACAGATGCTGGCAAGGCAGGACAATACACAACTAAACTTCCAGGAAACAAGGAGTATGTTACAAAATATCTTGACAATCACAATGAAAACAACCCAAGTGAAAATAGAACTGAGCGAGTGAAGGGAGAACACAAATTCTAGAGGGGAAAAAAAAAGTAAAAAAAAAAGAAAGAGAGAAAGAAAACCAAAGCTTAGAGAGAGAAAAGTATATTGTTGTTAATACTGACAAAAACTTAGAAAATAATAATAAACTAAAATGTAAAAAATAGAGAAGCTACTGGGAGATAATAGAGGCAGAAAAAAGATTCTCAAAGAAGGGCCAGCAAAAAATTAAGGGAGAGAATAGGAATAGGATAATAGTTGAAAATGAAAAAAAAAATAAAAATTCAGTAAAGAGAATAAGAGAAACTAACAATCTAACAAAAAGACAGGAAGACAGAAGGGAGGAAAACAAAGGAAAGAATAAAAAGAAAAAGAAGAAAGGAGAGAAAAAAGTTATGCCAATGGATTGAGAGGAGAGAGAGAAAGAGATAAAGCCTGGGCAGGGAGGGAGTCCAATAAGAGATTTGGGGGAAACTATAGAGAAAAGCAGTAAACTTGATGTTAAAATGATAAAGTCCTAGGAATTAAGCAGGGAATATCAAGAAAGTCTTGATAGTAGAAGCCAGGAAAACAAAACAAAACAAATAAACAAAACAAAAAACAAGTAAGCAAAACAAAATTCTTTAAGGAAAAAAATTAATTAAAATTTTTAAAAATTAAAAAAAAATTGTAAAATTTAAAAAGAAGAAAAATAACAATATTTTCCCCCCCTTTTCCCTTTTTTCTAAGGCAAAAAGAGAAAAGAAAAAGAAGACAATCATGTGAGTTTCTTTTGGGCAGCTTATGTTGTTTGAGGCTCACTGTTTTTGTGCTGATTTCCGTTCTCCTAGGAGGTACTTGTGTATCAGCCAATGTGAGGAGCTGTCTAGGTTTGGCTTTGGTGTCCTTAGGTAGATGGTTGATCTGAGGCTCTCCGTGGACCACCTCCTCTTGTCAGCTATTTTGCAAACTTGTAGTTGCCTGGTCTTACTCCAGAGTCTTTTGTACAGTCTTTAGCGTGCAGGCTGGCTAGTGTAGCTCAGGGTATCACTTCCCTTACTTAGAGGTTTTGCTGTCAAGCACTCACTGTGAGGGAGTTAATCTCTGCTCCACAGCCAGCTTCTCAGTCTTTACCTTATCCCCCGATTCTAGTTCCCCATGCACTGGCCTGCTGCAGTTTCAGATTGATTTCAGCCTGTATGGGCCATTTCAGCAGCCTGGGCTCAATAGGATCGATTAAAAAGCATTCTAGTAAACCCTTTGCCTGTCCAGCCCCCAGCAGGGGTTTTCAGCTTTTCCTCCTGTTCACAAACAACAGTCCCTTAGTGTCTTATTCTTGTAATGTCCTCCTGTGAGTTGTTCTCCCTTCCCTCAGGACTGTGCCCTTCAGGGAATATCTGGGGCCTCAGTGAGCTGAACCAACCCCTTTCCTGTTGGGGGTGGTGCTTCTAAGCTGCAGGAGAGGCAGGCATGCTCCGTCGCCCCTCCCTTTCCAGATCTGGTTGGCTGGTTGCACCAGTTGCACCATGCCTCAAACAGTCTACTGTGCGGACACAAATCCCAGCTTCTGCTGGTCTGTCTACCCAGTGCAAGCCAGGAAGGCGGGAGCCGTTTCAGCGATCAAGAACTCAAAAATGCACAAAGCAACACACAAGCAGAGTCCACCCTGCAAGTTCCCGCTGCCTGCAAGCCAAGGCCCCCAGCATGAGGGGACCCAAAGTCAGCTCCACCCAGCTCCCCTGCACTGCAGATCTCAGTAAAGCTGGGGCAGCTCCACATACACCACCACTGTGACCTCCAGGGCTGGTCCAAAATCCCAGATTTTCCCTACCAGGAGCTCAGGGAGGGAGGGCTCTCCTGTCCTTTCTCATGCCACACAGATTCAATGCTTTCTGGGGCTCAATGCAATGCCTTACAGGAAGGCAGAGGGTCCCTGTATGTGGCTGCTCAGTGCACACCTCTGGTCCCTTACTACTCAGGTGCCACACACTTTGGGACAGCCTTTCCTATGGTTAGCATCCTGAGCATAAGACACCAGTTGCAGCCACCATTAGAAGCTTTGTTTCACTAGGAAGGTACCATCTCCGCCTCGTGGACTCACAGCTCCCCTGGATCCCTCTGCACTCTGCGCAGGGCACTCCTTCCTCTCTCCTCTGCTCTGAGTGTGAGATCCCCACTTTTGGATGCCGATCCACACTCCCAAGGGGTGGGAACTTTGCAGCCTCCAAGCCTTGGGGCTCGGAGCCCAGCACAGGCTTCAGAGGGGACTCCCCCTTTCTATAGCCCTCCCTCTCTTATTGGACTCTATGATGTTTCTTCAGTGCTCCCTACTCACAATATGTCCACTCGGATATGTTTCTCTGTTTTTTGCAAGTTGGATCTATAGTATTTTAGGAGTAAATTGAGTCTGTGGCTGGGAGCTAGGGCACTCTGCTTCTTCTCACAGTGCCGCCATCTTCCCTCTGCTGAAAAATATTTAAATTTATGGCATTTCATTTAATCTTCACAACAGCCTTATGAAGTAGGAAATATTTTCTCTTATTTCCCAGTTGAGAAAATTGAGGCTCAGAGAATCAATATAAATCACCTAAAGTTATACTTAGCTGGTGGTACACCCAGGATTTCAATGAAAATCTTTTGACTCATCCACTACTTTTGCCATACTGTCCCTATTTGCCCATTCAGGGGAAGAAGATCATTTTCTTTCTTCATTTGGGTCTTATTTTGACTTCCTGTCCTAGGGGATGTTATAACTATATTCCCAAATACATTGTTGATAGTGTAGGTTGGCAATTAAGAGTATAGGACCAACCCGGCCGGGGGTGGCTCAGTGGTTGAGCGTCAACCTAGGATCCAGGTGATTGGGGTTTGATTCCCAGTCAGGGCATATGCCCGAGTTGCAGGCTTGATCCCCAGTTGGGAGAGTGCAGGAGGCAGCCGACCAATGACTCTCTCAACACTGATGGTTCTACCTCTCTCTCTCCCTTTCCCCTCCCTGAAATCAATAAAGATATATATATATATATATATATATATATATATATATATATATATATATAGAGAGAGAGAGAGAGAGAGAGAGAGAGAGAGAGAGAGAGAGAGTATAGGACCAAATTTGAATTTTACCTCTACTACTTTTTAACTATGAGACCTTTGGCAATTAACTAAAACTCTTAGAATCTTAGTTTCCTCATCTATAAAACGGAGACATTAGCACCTCACTCAAAGGGTTATAATGAAGCTGAAATTAGATGATGGCTGAAAAGTACTTCACATATTGTTGAAACATAGTGAATTTTCATTATTCAGGTATTATTATTATTACTGTATAAATGTAGGAAAGGAACAATACTAGAAGCAAAATATCCACTGACGTAATTATCATGGTAATCCAGGCATCAATTCCATTTAAAAAAAAATACTTTTATCTTAATTGATTTCAGAGAGAGGGGGAGAGGGAGAGAGAGAGAAAGAAATCAATGTGATAGAGAAACATTGATTGGTTGCCTTTGTGTTCCCCAACCAGGGATCAAACCCAAAACCTGGGTATGTGCCCTGACTGGAATCGAACCATGACCCTTCTGTGCATGGGATGACTCTCCAACCAACTGAGCCATACCAGTCAGGGCTCAATTCCTTTTTGATCAAATTACCCATATGTGCCAATATATGTGATCTCTCTGTTTGGCCAACTTTTTAGAGTCTTTTGAAATCTAGCTTGAGTTCCATTTTCCATGAAGTCTTCTCTTACTTTTCTATCCTGTATCAATTTCTCCCTTCTCTACATGCCTATAGAATTAGTATTGTTCATAGCATATAACTATGCACTTCTAAAATCTTTTGTGTGGTATCAGCTAGTAAATAAACCAACTGTTTTTGTCTCCCTAAAATTAGTATGTTGAAGCCTAATCTCCAATGTGGTGTATTTGGAGGCAGAGACTTTGGAAGGTGATTAGGTCATGAGGGTGGAGCCCCCATCAATGGGATTAGTGCCCTTAAAAAAGAGGCCCCAAAGAGATCCCTATCCACTTCTGCCATGTGAGGACGAAGCAAGAAGTCCGCCATTTGCAACCTTCGCCAGCAGGTGACCATGCTAGTACCCTGATCTTGGACTTTTAGCCTCCAGAACTGTGAGAAATGAGTGTGTGTGGTTTATAAGCCACCCAGCCTATAGTACTTTGATATAGCATCCCAAACTAAGACAGCTATATTGTAAACCTCTTAAGGATGATGTTTGGTTTCGCACAGTGACTAACACAGGGCTAAGAGAGCACAAAAAATAGCTACCTAACAAATGCTTGTGGATTAATTTTCCTGGATCATTAACAATATATAAAAAATCTTGAGTAATAATACCATATATGACATGACTTTATTTTTCAAAGCTCCTTCACAAGTATATTATGATAGCCTAATGATCCTCTGTGAGGAAGGAACAGAGGATTTTCAGTTACTTTGTTATGACCACAGAGCAATGAGAAAAGGCTTTCTTGTTTTTATTTCATTTTGTTGTGCTGTCTAGTGGAGTGAGTCTATCTTTCTAACTTTCTGTGCTAAAGTTTCCTTAAGAATAGATCTGGTTTTAACTAGGCAAACAGAAGACTTTGATAGTTCAGTCTTTAAGTAGCATCATATGTAAAAGGGAAGGGATTACTTGAAGGAGTCCTCAAGCAAAAGATCCATTGAAGTAACTTGTACAATGACTCTGAGCCTCAGTATCTCTTGCACAATGGAGGAGGTATTTAAGGGTCTTTTCATATATGCTCCTCTGTGACTTGCACAGCATATTAGTTAGGATAATTCTAGCTGCTGTAACCAATAAACACCATAAATTCAGTGTGTTAGCATAGTAAAAGTTTATTTATTGGTCACATAGTGGTCCACTATGGGTGTTCCTAGTCAGTGGTAGTAATGATGGGGCTCTGCTCTGTGTATGCATTTAGGGACCCAGGCAAGTGGAGGTTCTGACATCTTCAACTAGGGGGTATCCAAAGTTGCCCTTGGTGTCAACATCCAGCAAGTAGAAGGGGAAAGAGCATAGAGGGTTGTGCATGGAAGTGCTAGGCCTGGAAGGGTTGCACATAATTTTGTCCACTCTTCTTTAGCTAGACATGACTACTATTAACTTCAAGGAGGGTGGGGGTGGGAAATGTAGTCTAGCTAGGTGCCAAGGAAGAGAGGAGAACATACATGTTAATGAAGTAGCCTCTACCACAGATAATAATTAACATTTTGGGATAGTTCTTCTGTGCCAGGTCCTGTGGTATGTGAGTTATATGCATTATCTCTTTTAAGCCTTGCAACCCAATGAGATGTGCACTATCTTTAGCCCTGTTTTTCAGATGAGGAAATTTAGCTTTAAATCATTAAACAAGTGAGTTCTAAAGCTACACTTTGAACTTGGGTCTATCTGACTGTAGGGTTGGATGTCTTCATTTTTATAGTTTTGTAACTGTTCTATGTGATTTTTCTATGTTGGAATATATTCTATTGGTTTCTAACCTAATGGAAACAGTTGCTTTAGTGAAAGGCTTTTTTAGTTCTTTGGGTGTTTATATTATGTTATAGCTGGCCAACTTCCCAGTCATATTTCAGCTCTCCACAGGTGAGCCTTCAAAAAATGTCCATAGATGAAATATACTGCTTCAAGCAGATTCTTATCCACAGTTTCTCTTGGAAGGTTGTCCACACAGGGCATGTGAAGTGTTTATGAACCTAGGGAATGATGATTGGAAATGAGGTTGGAAATCTCACCAGCTACCTCTCTGATGAGGTTTCCAGTTCCCTTTGAGTCACATGGGACACTGCTCTAATGGCACTCTTGTGGTATTGGGAAAGTTCTGCTTTGGGTCTTGGCCATCATCAGGAGGGCTGGGAAGTGAAGCATTCAAGGATGCAAATTAGCACTGCTCTTTTGCCAAGGCTGTAAAGAAGCCAGACTGCCTGAGGTCAGGAGCCTAACACATAGAAGGCAACTGGCCTTTCAGGTGCATGGTTTTCAGAGGAGGAGTGTGCACCTGGAGAGAGCAGAGACCTAGTTACAGCAAAACCTCAGCTCTGTGAGAGGAGGGGGGCTGTGACAAACTTACATTTTATACCAATGACCTGAAATGGTAGCCTGATTGAGAGGGTTAGAAGCCTGCTTTGAGGTTAACCAATGTTGGGAGAAAACTATATAAACTCAAAGATTTGAAATCTGTAGTGCTTGCTTTTCAACCTGTTATTCTGGTGTCTCGTAAATATACTGTTTTTTCTTACCTAGTTTTACTCAGTCTGACTTTAAATTCTGAGAAAAACAACTACTCTTTCAATTAGCCCTTGTGGCCTGGACATAATATGAAATTTAAAACATTCTTCCATGCCCCCTCACACACCTCTCTCCATACTAGAAGTGGAAATTTTGTGTTTGCTGTTTAAAATAGGGAAATAAATTTCTAATGTAAATTTGCATGGTGGTTCCTCAACACCAACAGTACAGGTGACTGTCTCCACCAGGGAGCAGAAAGGAGCACATCAAATTCTGTTTGTCATTCAGATCACTTCATTTGAAAGGACTTCAGTAGTCCTAGAAAGTAGCTATAACCAAAGCATATATTTTTGCTTCTGTGAAAACATTTCCAGTCCCTTATTATGCAGAGTATTGTAGAATTTTATATCTAGGAGGTAGATTTAAGATCATTTAATCCAGCTATCTTATTTCACAAATGAGGCATCCAGACTTGAGCAGTCAGGCAGTTAGTGGCAAGACCGGGAACAGAACCAAGGGCTCCAGACTCCACAATATCAGCATAAAAGAGATGGTAATAAGTAATTATACTATCATATCATGCATTGACATCCATGAGAGCATTTAACACATACCCTTTGACACAGAATTCTCTTGAAATTTGCTTCTTCTGTCCCTTATTTCCCTCACACCCCAATTTAAAGGTTTAAACAAACCTCTTTCTGTCTCTATGATAGACTTTATAATATAAATGTTGTATGTAGTACATAGTATTTTACCAGAAAACTACAATAAGATAAATTTAGACTATGGTTTGAGCATATAATTATAACATGTCATGAAACAAAGAGAGTTAAAAATACAAAGCTAAGCCCAGAGCAATAAATATTGTATAAGACACTCATTGCTTTACGGAAACAAACAAACAAAAAAATGCAAAATCTCTTTTTGAAGAGTTTCATTTGACTTCATAGTATGGAATCATCAAATTGATCTGTGCTGTTGGATATGCCCATACCATACCTTTTAAAAATGCTAGCAGTTAAGGAGATTAGATTGTATGGCTTTTGGAATAGATACATAAGCTATCATATTTAGCTCACTTGGCCTAAATCAGCTCTGAGCAGCAAAGACCAAAAATTATGTTCACCTCAAATGTACATGTCCTCTTGAGAACTGTTTGGATTGTAACACTTAATGCTGTGAGCCCAAGCAGCATGGTTGTATTCCAACAATCTGCAGGATCGGAAATAAAGATCTTTGATGGGAGGTCTTGCCAAAAAGTTTATATTGAATGGGCAGAGATCATGCAAATTTGAGAAGTAATTATGTAGACAGGATTTAAATTGAGGTAGAAGGAGATTTGAAAGAGGATGGGAATCCATGATTCTATTCCTGTTTGAAAATATCTGATACATAACTGCATATTTCAGTGTCAGAATTCAAGAATGTTTTGTATCTCCCACAAAGGGAAATTTTTATTATGACAGTGGATAAGGGAGACCTCTGCCAATCTTGGAAAAGAAATCGTCTTAGTGGATGAAAGTCATGCACTACCAAATTTCTACTGTTGGGTTATATTAAAATGTTATGTCCCTCATTCTCATCAGTAAAGAGTTGAATTCCCTTTAGGTATGTGCCATGCCATTAGGCATAATAGAAGCTTATGGACTTGGGGCTACACTTCTGTGGTGGACAGAAGTTAGGCAAAATAAGTTTTAGCTCCATTTCTGTTACTGTGTGTCTGGGCAAATCACTCTTCCTCCTTAGCCTCAAAAGTTACCCTTTCTGAGTCATGAACACCTCTGAGAACCTGATGAATGTTACAGCTTGCTACTGAGAAATGCATACCAATACCCTGCCCCCAACCAACATACACACCACGTTCAGAATCTCTGGATGAGGTGATAGCCAGATCCCATCCTATTCTATTAGGACCTATGTTAAAAAAGATTTCTTCACAAAGTAAATTATAGACATGAAACCATGAATAATATGAGAGGGTGGTCTTAAATTTATAAAAGTGAACACTATCGCTTTAGTGATTACATTTTTAATGAAGGGTTTTCCACATCACATGTGTGTGTGTTTGTGTGTGTGTATACATGTGCATGTGCAACATTTGATGGAAGATAACCAATATGAAATACTTAGAAGCCACTCACTAAAACCATCACCATTCTCTCATTTTGGGTAACTGGTAGTTGCTCTTCACTAAGAAAGAAGGTAAATAAATAACTTAAATCTAATTGTGAGATTCCTATGGTGTGTGACTTTTTTAAAAAACAACTTTATTGAGGTGCGATTTACATACCATACATTCATCCATTTTAAATGTACAATTCAGTGATATTTTTTACTACATTTAAAGAGTTGTGCAACCATCCTCAGATCAACGTTTACATTTTCATCTTCCCCTCCAAAACAATCCCATATTTATTAGTAATAATTAATTCCCCATTTCCCCAGCTCTAGGCAACTACTAATCTACTTAAAAACATACTTTAAAAATTTTAATTATAATTGACATACAATATTATATTAGTTTCAGGTGTACAACATAGTTATTGGACATTATATAACTTATGAAGTGATGACCTCAATAAGTCTGGTACCTATGTGCACCATACAGAATTATTACATTATTATTGACTAATCTTTTGAGTCCATGAATTTTCCCATTCTGGACATTTCATATAAATGGAGGCATATAGTATGTGCTCTTTTGTGTCTGGCTTCTTTTACATAGAATAAGGTTTTTGAAGCTTATCCATGTTGTAGCATGTATCAGTACTTTGTTGCAAAGACTATCATTATAGCATTGAAAGAGAAAGCATTAATGACTGAGGAGAAGCTTCTTCCTTAGCTCTTCATCTGTAGATGTTTCTTACTGAAAATCTTTTGAAGATAGTTGTATTATGGAAACCATTAGAGGGAGGCAATATCAGGACTGCTAGATCTGCAGACAAGTTCGTCAGGTCATTTGTGGAAGTGTGGAAGTCCAGAAGTCCAACAAAGAAGTACCAGCACCTCCTGGCTGGCGTGGCTCAGCAGTTGAGCATTGACCTTTGATCCAAGAGATCATGGTTTGATTTCCAGTCAGGACACATGCCCAGGTTGTGGGTTCAATCCCCGGTGGGGGCATGCAGGAGGAGGCCGATCAATGACTCTCTCTCATCATTGATGTTTATTTCTCTCTCTCCCTCTCCCTTCCTCTCTATGAAATCAATAAAGATATATTAAAAAAAAAAAAAAGAGTACCAGCACCCAAAATTTATGGGATGCAGCTAAAGCAGTGCTTACAGGAAAATTTACCATTGTAGATGTTTTACCAGTTTATTGAAGGATATAATAAAGATATATATATATATATATATATATATATATATATATATATATATATATATAGGCATTCACATGGAAGGGATGCCCAAGGCAAAGTATGAGGAAAGGGTATGGAGCTCCCATCACTTTTGAAGGTACATCATTCTTCCCAAATCTCCACATGTTCACCAGTGCATGACTTTTGAAGTAGCCTATATTTGTCAGTGTGATATAGATGTGTATTTGTTAATGACAAAGACCTTAACCAAAACAGGAATCAAGAGGGCCTGTAGTTGGAGCTCGTACCCTATGTGGTTGCAAAAGTCCCACAGGAAATACTCTATGGTTATTACAGAACTCTATGTTTATAACAGAACTCTATGGTTGAAACAGGCTCCCCTAAATTTCTCATTCCGTCTGTAAATGAGCTTCCTTTTCCCTGCTTTGGGGACTTGAATCTAGCTCATTATGACTGCACATTTTGGATTGCAATCCTTTTTTTTTTTTTTTTCTGAATAAGTTCTATTTGCTGAAGAAATACTTGGTCAATTTCTTGTATGCGATTGACATATTTAGGGGCTGTCTGGGATCCAGAAAAGACCCCACAATATCTCCAAGAATGGTGAGCAAACAGGTGTGGCACACACAGAACCATTTGAGCACATTGTCTTTCTCCACAGCTCAGGAGCTTGAAGGGTTAGTTTTCTCCAGGATCTGAGCTTCTGCTCTTTTTGCATTTTGAAGCTCTCTGGGCTTTATTTGGGACCTCTTTAGAGATTTTGTTTTTCTTTTCTTTTTCTCTTTCTGTTAAAAGGCCTTGTCTGTTTGTGAGCTCTTGTTTGGCACTTTGGCCCGACTCCCTAGGGGATCTGGCTGTTTATTGGGACTGTGCTAGCTGTCAACTTGATTCTTTTGGAACTGGGTCATTTATGCTGGCTGTTCTGATTCTGTCTGAAACTGGACTGTCCTACTGAAACTATGTTGTTTAACTTTTGGCTAGGATCACTTGGGGGCAAGCTGTTCTACTAGAATTATGCTGTTTCAGCCGTCAGTCCCACCCCTTTGGAATCGGATAGTTCTAGTGGAACTGGTTGGTATTAAACCTGCAGGCTGCTTAATCAATTTAAGCTACTTGAGCTTCTTAAACTATTTTAAGCTGTTTGAGTTGTTTAGGCTATCCAGGCCCTTGCTCTAGAGAAAAGTCAAAAAAATGGGATCTCAGTTATCTAAATATTTTCAGGGCATCCTCAGACAGGAACCCTGGCTGAATTTATGTTTAAAAACTGTGGTCCCTCCTAATGTGCATTTTTAACTAAATGGACTGATCATACCAAAAATAATTTAGAAGATCAATAGTCATTATGGGGAACATTTGAGATCTCCACACTTACTTTTTAAAAAACTGAATTGCACAATCATAGCTCTGAAATCGGAAAACTTAATGTAGCACTATTTTGAGTGCTATTTTGAGGCTTCCAAATGTTACCAGGAATCTGAAGTTGCCTCTTTGTGAAATAAAATTTCAGAAATAATTGAAATTAACAAAATTTAAAGAGAAGATGATTTTTGAAGCCTCATGTTCCTTGCTTCTAGCACTTTCTTGCCCTTCCCTGTGAACTCCTTTTTCTCAATCTCCAGCTCCACACCATCTTGCCCTTCACTCCCAACTTCCTTGCCTCCAGCTCCACCTCTAGTGCCATTTTCCAAACCTCCTCTAATTCTTCCTCTGAACCTATCAGTATCTGTCCCTTTAAAGTTAAGCCTTCTGAGGATCCTAATAAATCTCAGGTTTCATATATTACCTGAATTAACGCTGAATGGTGAGCCATAGATAAAGAATTTTCCTAAGCTCCTCACAACTGCTTAACACTAATGGATCATCTCCTGAACTTTTATGATAATTTGTGGGAAACTTCTCTAGGTAACACTAACTTCTCATGGTTTACAGAAGATTATAGAGTGACAATACTAAGTATTGTTCTGGTTATGCTATTGTAACAACTTTTAAAATTGTTGAGGCAGCATTTTTACCTTTGGCTATTTCAACCCAACAGGCTGAATTATACTCTCTCATTTGGGCTTGTATTTTAGCCAAAGACAAAACTACCAGAATTTATGCTGAAAGTAGATATGCTTTCAGAGTAGCCTGTGATTTTGTAATGTGATGGAAGCAACATGGTTTCTTTGTTTCTAGTGGAAATAAAAATGAAAATGGCCAGTATGTTTAGGGATTATTAGATGCTATAATTTTACCTGTTGCTCTAGCTATTATAAAGATTCCAGGGCATTCTAAACTTGACTTTCTGGAAGCTAAGGAAGTCACCTTGCTGACACTTCAGCAAGGAATGCTGCTCTGAAAGGAACAAACAAGAGTCAAACCTCTGTTATGTTCCAAGGGGATATTTCCCCAGCTGATAACTTAGAAACACTGGCCAGAGAAGCCCAACAATTGGCTTCAGAAAAGGAAAAAACAAGATTGGGAATCCAACAATTATTGGTATAATAAAAATAGAAAGCTCTAGTTTGGACCAAATAACAACACAGTCCTGCCAGAGACTCAAAAATTCCCCATCTGAATTACTGTACATGCATTAAACCCACTGCCAAAATGATAGCATATATAAATCAATATTTGTGGGAGAATATTAATAAGGCCATGAAAAAAGCCTACCTCACTTGTCCCACTTGTCCAAAGTGTAACCCAGACTGTTCGAACTGCCCTGTTCACACTGCCCCTGGACATTTTAAATTGACTAATGGACAATTTGAGGTTTGGAAAATGGGTTTCATACAGCCTTCCACATCTCATGGATATAAATGTGTTTTAGTCATGATCTGTACATTTTCTTACTGGACAGAAGTCTTCTTTTGTAGATAAGCTACTGCTCTTATGTGGCTCAAATTCTGTTAGAAAAGTTTATTCCTACCTGGGAACTCTATTCAAATTCCATAGTGATCAAGGAACCCATTTTACTGGTAAGGTGCTTAAACAACTTTGTGCTGTTTGGCTGGTTTTATAACATTTTCCCTGTGCTTGCCACCCTCAATTCTCAGGTTTAGTCAAACATACCAACAGCATTAAGATTCAAATGGCAAAACTTGTAGAAACCCTTCAAATATCTTAGCCAAAAGTGTTGCCATTGGTCCTTTTAAATCTGAGATCTACCCTTTTGGAGTTCATAAAATCTCACCTTTTGAGATAATTACAGGATACCTCATGCATTTATCTCCTGCTCCTTTTGATTATCAGTTGATAAAGAGAGGCATACTTCAAAATTGTAAAAGACTTCATTGCTTCTTTTGAAAATCACCATGCTTTGGTAGAATAATCTTTTCACAGTGCACTCTAAGGAGGTGAAAATTCCAAATACCACACTCTTTGACCTGGAGATTTTGTGAACTGGAAAAGATACCTCCAAAAAGAATCCCTCTAGCTTTGCTGGAATGGCCCCTATCAGCTCTGGTCCTGATGCTTGTCAAACTTTTACACAAGCAATATTTAGACCATGCACTCTCCCTCCAACCTGGGACAACACCCAGAAGAGGTTCTTCCTGGCATCAAGGGACAAAAGGCTCCTGAAACTGGAAGACCTGATTGTTGATCAATGATTCTTACAGAGAAAGATCTTGATCAAAAGAGAAAAATGTCAAAACTTATGACAGAAATCTTAACCAAGATAGGAATTAGGAGGGCCTATAGGAGAAGCTCCCACAGCATATGTTGGTCCTGAAAGCCCTACAGGAAGAACTCTATGGTTATAATAGAACTTGAGGGCTGTAATAGCCCCTTCCCTAACATTCTCTTTATAATTAACCTGTGTATTCTTTGTTTATTTATCTTCTTGCATATGGCCTGCCATGCCTGCACACACTAGCTTGTAATCCTTTATTTTTCCTGAATAAAGTTTTTTTTGCTGAAGGATTATCTTGCCGACTTTTTGTTTCTAGTCAGCAAGGGATATGTGCTGTCATTATAATTAGTTGGGAAAGTCTCCAGGTTTCTTATTTCTTCATTAATTTATTCATTTTGGAATATGGTAATTAAGAAGAAAACAAGTATATGCCCAGATTTTTAGGGCCTTGAGACAGGACTCAGTTTTAAACCTGCTTCTAAATCTCAGTCTCCACCTATCATCTAATTGCCTCTATTTTCAGCTCCAAGTTTTCTTATGTCTTCCTGAAAATTTGGGTGAGAGTCCAATGTGCAAAAGTCAAACAATTGGTTTGCATGCTATAATTGTGGTCCTGTTCTCAGAAAGCGAAAATATTACTTATTAGATAATTATATTTTTCCTTTAGAACACTCTTCAATGGCTAATATGGCTAGGATTTTATATGTCTTTTAAATTGAATTTAAAATTAATAATTGAAGCAACTATTGGCTAAAATTAAGCCCATTATATATCAGAATAAAGTTAAAGATTTGTCATTTTGGGTATTTCTAATGATCTTTGCTTCAACTGGGTTATCTTAATGAGGTTCTCATTTTCATTTAGTCATTTTAATAAAATAATGGAACAAAATGCAATAGCATATTAAAAGGATTACATAAGCACTGGTGGTTGTATATAGATGGTAACCCAGATAAAAATGGAATTGTTGGATAGTAGTGTAGGTTGCATAGAAGTCTAATGTAGAATAGTAAAAAATCACCTTTAAGTTATACGGAAATCTAACCTTTGACAATGTTAACGGTCATCATATGCTCTGCATAGCTCTAGGAAGAAGTTCCAATAAATAGACCTATACAGATCTTTTTAAAATAAATTTTCATTCAGATACTTTGCCCATTTTTTAATTGTATTGTTTGTCTTCCTCTTGTTGAATTGTATGAGTTCTTTGTACACTTTAGAAATTAGCCCCTTATCAGATACATCCTTGGCAAATATTTTCTCCCAGACCATGGGTTTCCTTTGTATTTTGAGGCTGCTTTCTTTTGCTGTGCAGAAGCTTTTTAGTTCGATGTAGTCCCATTTGTTTATTTTTTCTTTTGTTTCTCTTGCCCTAGGAGATGTATCAGTGAAAATTCCACTACATGAGATGTCTGTGACTTTACTGTCTATGTTTTCTTCCAGGATTTTTATGGTTTCACAACTTACATTTGGTCTTTTATCCATTTTGAGTTTATTTTTATGTATGATGAAAGTTGGTGGTCTAGTTTCATTTTTTTGCATGTATCTGTCCAGTTTTCCCAGCACCATTTATTGAAGAGACTGTCTTTACTCCATTGTATGCTCTTGCCTCCTTTATCAAATATTAATTGACCATAATGGCGTGGGTCTATTTCTGGGGTCTCTGTTCTGTTCCATTGATCTATATGTCCAGTGTTGTACCAATACCAGGCCATTTTTATTACAATGGCTTTGTAGTACAGTTTGATGTCCTGTAAAGTGATCCCTCTCACTCTATTCTTCTTTCTCAAGATGGCTGCGGCTATTCAGGGTCTTTTTGGGTTCCATATAAATTTTTGGAATATTTGTTCTAGCTCTGTGAAATATGCTGTTGGTATTTTAATAGGAATTGCATTGAAGCTATAAATTGCTTTGGGTAGTATGGACATTTAATGATATTAATTCTTCCAACCCATGAGCAGGGTATATTCTTCCACCTGAATAGGCACTTCTCCAAAGAGGACATACAGATGGCCAAGAAACATATGAAAAAATGCTCAACATCACTAATCATCAGAGAGATGCAAAATAAAACCACAATGAGGTATCACTTCACACCTGTCAGAATGCCTACCATCAACAAATCAACAAATGACATGTGCTGGCGAGGGTGTGGAGAAAGGGGAACCCTGGTACACTGCTGTTGGGAAAGCAGACTGGTGCAGCCACTATGGAAAACAGTATGGAGGTTCCTCAAAAAATTAAAAATGGAGCTACCTTTTGACCCAGTGATCCCACTTCTAGGAATATATCCTAAGAATCCTGAAACACTAATCAGAAAGAATATATGCACCCTTATGTTCATAGCAGCACAGTTTACAATAGCTAAGATCTGGAAACAGCCCAAGTGCCCATCAGTAGATGAGTGGATAAAAAAGCTGTGGGACATTTACACCATGGAATACTATGCAGGTGTAAAGAAGAAGGATCTCTTACCCTTTGGGAGAATATTATGCTAAGCAAAATAAGCCAGGCAGAGAAAGACGAACATCACATGATCTCCCTTATATGTGGAATCTAAAGAACTTAATAAACTGATGGACAGAAATGATTCAATGACATGGAAGCATGGATCAGACCGAAAAATCTCACAGGGATGGAGGGGGGCAGGTGGGTGGAGGGGGAGAGATTAACCAAAGAACTTATATGCATGTATACATAACCCAAGGGCACAGACAATGGTGTGGTGAGGGACTGGGGAGGGCGTGGAAGGGGTGGAAGAGGTCAGTGGGGGAAAAAAGAACATCTGTAATATTTTGAGCAAAAATTTAAAAAATAAAATAAATTAAATTAAAAATTTAAACATCAAAGTGTTATTTGCAAACAGTTTAGTTTTGCAGTCCAATAACCCTAAAAGGCCTATAATGAAAAATCAGTGTTTTTCCCCACCATGCCCATTCCGTCCCCTAGTGGCAACTACTTTTAAATCTGTAGATGTTTTTTCTAATACTTACTTCCATTCTTCTAAGTTACACACACACTTTTAATTCGCATTTAGACATTATCTGCAAACATTTTGTTAAATTTGTATTTTAGTTCACATATATACTCTCCTCCCTCACCTCACACTTACCAATATATCTCATTTTTTTTGTTTAAATCTATATTATACTTTTACTACTCTGTTTATACCAATAATCATTCACTGCTGAGCCAATTAGTGAACTAAGACATTTACTTTCTTTTTCAACTTTTTGCTTTTCCTGGAGTTATTTATTGAATTTTATGTTGTTGAGTTTTTGTTTATTTTTAATTTTGTTTTGTGTTACATTTGATAAAATTTTCCAGTATACTTCATTAGTTCTGCTGAAAGATTTGTAATAATTTTTTATAACTTGTCAGATGACATAATTCATCTTTGAACTACACTAAAATGCAAATTTTAAGAAGTCAAAAACTTTGTTTTGTTTATAACTGTATTCTCAGTGCCTAAAACAGGCTCTAAAATATAAGTTCTCTATAAATAGTCATTGAATGGGAAATAAAAAGAATATCATTTCTTTTTTGTCCCTGGAAGCATCCCTGTTGAAACCGTCCAATTCTCTGCTCCAGTATGGACTAACTGCTTGCTTCATAGCTAATACCTTGGGATTTACCTTCTTTCCTAGCCACTGGGTTTTCTGTTTCTTGGATCCCATATTTTCTATTTTCTTGGTTTGTGCCCTCCTTTTTGTAAAACACATTCTCCAGAAGCTTCTCTGAAAAGTTTTATTAAATTTATTAGGGTGACATTGATTAATAAAATTTATAGGTTTAAAGTGTACAGTTCTATGATACATCATCTGTATATTGCATTGTGTGTTCATCACTCAAAGTCAAATCTTCCATCACCATATATTTGACCCTCTTTACCCTTTTACACTTCCCTTACCACCTTTTCCTCTACTGATCACCATACTGTTGTCTGTGTTTATAAGGTTTTGTATACTTCTTTGATGCTTTCAGTTTTATATCCCACATCTGAGTGAAATCATATGGTTCTTAACATACTTTTTTGGTTGGACTTATTTTGTATAACATGATATTCTCAAGATTCATACATGTTGCAAGTGTGACAGCAGAAGCTTCTTGCATTTGAAAGATTTTATGGAAGATAGATATTGCACTTATACATCTAAGACTTTATAATTTGGTCACATACCAAATTCTAATTTGAGAATTATCTTCACTTGGGGTTTTGAATGTACTGTTCTTCCAGTATTGATTGCCATTCTCTCACTTATGTTTGAATTTCCTCCTCTTTAATGAGCCAATTATCATTTCTCCACCTACTTTTCACCTCTAAATACTGTGATGTGGGGATTTATTCTAGCATTTCATTATCTATTGCTATGTGACAAACTACCACAAAACATAGTGGCTTTAAATAATAACCATGTTCTTTTTTCTCAAGGTCCTGTGCATTGACTGGTTTCCATCCCGTGAGAGGTCATTTGAGACTGTAGTCATCTGGGTGCTTGACTATGCAAGAATTTCCAATATGGTGCATTCACATGGCTGGCAATTGGTGCTGACTATTTTCTATGTGCTCAGTTAGAGCTTTCACTCAGAGGCCTTTTGATTCTCCTTCATGTGGCATTTCCATTTGGTTTGAACTTTGATTGGATGGCACCTAGTTTCCAAAATGAAGGGAGTGGATGCTGCCACTCTCTTTAAAGCTGTGTTCAGCAGTCTCAGAATGTAAGCTTTGCTTTATTCTATTGGTCAAAGCCAGTTATAAGTTCAGCCATGATTCAAGAGGAGGAAAAATAAGATCCATCTGTTGATGTGAGGTACAGCAGGAGCACAGAGAAAGGAGAGAAATTGTTAAGTATCATCTTTGGAGACTAGCTACCATATCTAGTTTTATCAAAGATAGAGTTTCTGTCAATGGTTTTGTGTGTTTTTTTCAAGAGAAGGAGACAGAAATATTTTTACCATCTCATAATCAGAAATACATTCAACTCTAAAAAAACATTTGCTTATTAGATATCACGAGATTATACTTATGAATTTTTAAACTATTATCATTGTCAGGACTTGATTTCTTAGACTGCTACAGTAGATTGTTTCTCAACATTAACTTTGGCTGCTCAGAGCTGGCCACTGACTTAAAAGGTGACAGAGTAGAAGTTAACATCCATCCATCTATTTATTTATTCATTCTTTAATTGTAACGGAGTATTAAAATAGGACTCTTTATATCTCAATTTTAGTTGAAGTTCCAAAAGGCTGGGAACAATACCCCCAATTCTAAAGTGGGACTCTTTTATATAAGACTTGCAATGGGCATTTCTAGAAGATGGTTTTGTAATCCATGGCTCATTAGCAATTGCGAATGTATTAAAAGGGTTGAAGTTAAGGAAATAGGGAGATAATTCTTTGTAGTGAATTGTTGGATTGCTGTGAATTATTGGAATGCTGTAGCATGCTCTGTTACTTCTCTACCTTGCCTCAATTAGGTTGAAGAAATGGGTACTTTCATACACCTTATGTCAAATGAAAAGGACTTAGACAAGACAATACTGAGTCCTTGATATGTGTCCCTTGAAGTTAAGGAGACATGGAATACAGATATCTGACTCTTTCCTGAGAAATATAGAGTCTATGTCTATGGACTTGAAGAGGAAGAGAAAGGGAAGAGGGAGAAAGAGAAAGCAAGAGGAAGAGTAAAGCAACAGAGGGAGAAAGGGAGATGTACTGTTTTGCTATTGTGTTTTGTTTTGTTTTGTTTTGTTTTAATATATCTTTATTGATTTCACAGAGAGGAAGGGAGAGGGAGAGAGAGATAGAAACATCAGTGATGAGAAAGTCATTGGTTTAGCCTGCAACCCGGGCATGTGCCCTGACTGGGAATCGAACCCCAATCGCCTGGATCCTAGGCTGACGCTCAACCGCTGAGCCACGCCCGGCTGGGCTGTTTTGCTATTGTTGATGATTGGCTTTTGTGCTATGAGTCAAGTGGATAGGTGGGGAAAAGTCATCTTGGAATCTTGTTTTAAGAAGGACTGTCCATGAAGCTATCTTGTAGCAGGAAGTGGAGCTCAGAATTCCATTGCTGAAATTTGAAGTCATAAGAGGCCATCCAGCAGGATAGACATATAGATCAATTTAATAGAATTAAGAGCCTACAAGTAGAAAGAAGACAACAAGATGGTGGGGTAGGTAACCACGGTCCCCCTGCCTCCCACAACCACATCAAAATTACAACTAAAATACAGAACAACCTCACTCAGAACCTCCTGAAAGCTAGTTGAACCTAAGTCCTGTGACAAGGGAACTGAAGAAGCAATGAGACCTGTAGGAAGGGCAGAGATGCCAGGCTGATCTGGGCTGAATCATGGAGACATGACCACTGTCCTGCACCCAGTGCCATGGTTCAAAGCTGGGAGGGATATCTCGGCAGTGGAGGTTTCCTGGAGGGCAGTGGTCCCAGCCCCACATTGAGCCCCCCTGCCCAGGGTTCCAGTGCTGGGAGGAGAAGACCCCATAATTACGGGCTGTGAAAACTAGCAGGGACTGTGGATAAGGGACTCAGAGGCTGAGTCCCAGGAAGCTCCTCTTAAAGGGCCGGCACATGGGTTTGCTCAGATACACTCCCTCTGTGCTCCAGTGCTGGGCAGCAGCTTGAAAGGAACCTGGGACATTCGAGGAGCAACTAACTTGTCTGAAATCCAGGTGAAAGTTGGAGGGACAGCTTTGCCCAAGACAGAAGGGCTGACAGAGGCCATTGCTCCTTTGATGAGCTCTTTCCCCACAGAACCAGCTGGCAGGTACCATATTTGAATTTCCAACAACCTGACTCACACCTTTGGCCCTGCCCTGGTGATTCCAGGACACCCCACCCCTCCCTACTTGCAAGCTCATCCAAGCCATTTCCAGTGGCTTTTCTATGCAAGTGGCCTCTCTAGCCTCATGCTTAGGACTTTCCTAAAATCTCTCAAATAAGCAGCAGCTGGCTTCAGCATGCCTCATATGTCTTGATAAGTGGCCCAGGCTTGGCACTACTGGCAGCCTGCATTGGTTCTTAGCTTGGCCTCTCCTGGGCACCTCTAAGCCCAGCACAAGTAGCAGCCATCTACAGGTTGCTGTATAACTCATGCTGGGTGGCCCTGGGCAAAGCACAGGCAGAGGCTGATTTTCACCTCCCAGGACGCCCCATAGACAGTGCACATGGTGGTCAGACTTGACCATGCTGGATGACAACCCTACTACATCCACGAGTGACACACTCAAGGGGTGCACTTGGTGAACACCAAAGCTCCACTGAAGTAAATCCTGCTCCATAGGGGTGTCTCCAGCACAGCAGCTCTTTGGCTGTAGCTGCAGCTGCAGCTGGTCCTCACAGCTGATTGACCAAGGGGGTCAATTCCTCCCAGTGATGCCAATAGCAACCAAGACTCAATCAACTACAACAAGACAGTACACACAGCCCACACAGGGGAGCACCTAGAGGCCTAGTTCAGGTGACTGGGGAGGATGAGCCACTGGGTCCTACAGGACACCTACTACACAAAGCCACTCTACTAATTCCAGGAGACATAATAGCTTTTCCTAATACATAGAAACAAACCAGGAAGCAACCAAAATGTGGAAGCAAAGAAACATGTCACAAAGAAGGAACAGAAGAAATCTCCAGAAAAGGAACTAAATGAAATGGAGCCAAGCAAGCTACTAGATACAGAGCTCAAAATAATGGTTGTAAGAATGCTTAAGGATGTTATTAAGTCTATTAAGGAAACTAGTGAGATCATTGATGATATAATAAAGTGCCAATCAGAAATGAAGCCTACACGAACTGAAATGAAGAATAATTTACAGGGAATCAACAGCAGAGGATGCTGAGAATCAAATCAGCAATTTGGAATATGAGGAAGAAAAAAACACCCAACCAGATGAGCAAAGAGAAAAAAGACTCCAGAGAGTGTAAGGAGTCTCTGGGACAACTTCAAGCAGCCCAACATTTACATTATGGGCATACCAGAAGGAGAAGAAAGAGCAAGAAATTGAAAACCTATTTTAAAAAATAATTACAAAAAACTTCCCCTACCTGGTGAATGAAATAGACTTACAAGTCCAGGAAGCACAGAGAGTCCCAAAACAAAAGGAACCCAAAGAGGCCCAATCCAAGACACATCATAATTAAAATGCCAAAGGTTAAAGACAAAGAGAGAATCTTAAAAGCAGCAAGAGAATAGTAGTTAGTTACCTATAAGGGAGCACCCATACAACTGTCAGCTGATTTCTCAACAGAAACTTTTCGGGCCAGAAGGGAGTGGCAAGAAATATTCAAAGCAAGAACCTACAACCAAGATGACTCTACCCAGCAAAGCTATCATTTATAACTGAAGGTCAGATAAAGATCCTCACAGATACACAGATAAGAAAAAGCTAAAGTTCATCACCACCAAACCAGTATTACATGAAATGTTGAAGAATCTTCTTTAAGAAGCTAATGAACAAAATAATCTGTCAAACAAAATAGACACAGAAACATTGAAGCATGCAACAGACGATCATATTTCAGAGGGAAGAGGAGAGGGGGATTCGGAGGGGGAGAGGTCAACCAAAGAAGTTACATGCGTATATGCATAACTCAGCAACACAGACAATAATGGGATGAAGGCCTGGGGAGGGGGTGAGAGGGAGGTGGAGGGGGTAAATGGGGGAAAAATATAGGACATCTGTAATACTTTCATTAATAAAGATACATTTTTAAAAAGTCTAGAAGTAAAGCCATACATCTAAAGTCAACTGATGTACTACAAGGATGCTAAGATGATACAATAGAGAAAGGATAATCTCTTCGAAAGGTGGTGTTGGGACAACTGGATAGCCACATGCAAAAGGATGAAATTAGATTTACTTTACACCATATACAAAGATGAACTCAAATGAATCAAAGGTATAAGTGTAAGAGCTAAAGCTATAAAATCCTTAGAAGAAAACATGGGATAAATATTCATGACTTTATATTTTAATAATGTAAATGATAACAGCTATCATTTTTTTGAGTTGTTAGTATAGCCTGAACAATTTTCTTTGCATTATCTAAATAAATCCTCACAACTATCCACTTTACAGACTGAGATTTAGAAAAGTTAAGTTACTTGCCCAAGGCCATGCAGCTAGTAAGTGGTAGGGCCAGGATCCAAATCCTTATCTACTTAACTCAATAACTCAAACACTTAAGCACAATACTGCATAACCACCTTGAAGTCTGCAATTGCTGACCTGATTTTCTTGTTGGGGGAAATCAAGCTGGACCCCTGAGGCCCTTATTGCTGAATGCCAGTGGATGAGCCCCCACATTCACTGCAATTCAGCACATGCCTTGCTCTCTCATTTCCTACCTCTGTACCATCTGCAGCTGGTCTAGGTCCTTCTGTTTCTGCAGGAGTGAAACAGCTGGGTTAACCCTTTATTTCTGTATGGGATCTCAGGGGAGGATATGAGCCAAGGGCTGCTCCTGGAGAGGCCTGGCAATACTTTTACTCTTCATTAAAAGTTTATGTGCATTATACACTTCATTATATGCAATTGGGTTTCTTATATGGCACTCCAGTGCATAAATGACTCCCTAGACACATTTGTGAGTTTCCATTGTTATAATATAAAGGCTGGCCAAGTAACAAGGCAGACATGTTTTAAAGTATTCAATTATTCCCGGTACAGCCACCAAATCCAGGGGAGGTTTTGCTTTACAGTTTCCACAGGATTGCTTACTGTTACTGGACAACATCAGTATTTCTATTGGTCAAAACCAGTTTTGAATCTGAATAATCAGGAAGATGGAAAATGCCATGGATATATTTTTACTCTCATTTTCAATTTATTGTGAATTGACTTATACCCTGTTGTAGTGTGGACTAGTTTATACAACATAAATGTAGATTCTAGAAAGGCTAATATTTTTATACTGAGAAGATAATGAGGCCATAGGTATGGTATACCTTTAAGGGCTGGTAAATAGCTATGCTTTTATTCATTCACTTTTTATTTTTTAAAAAAACATCTTTATTAATTTCAGAGAAATGAAGGGAGAGGGAGTGAGAGAGATAGAAACATCAATGATGAGAGAGTCATTGATCAGCTGCCTCCTGCATGCCCCCTACCAGGGACTGAGCCCACAACCTGGGCATGTGCCCTGACTGGGAATTGAACCTTGATCTTCTGGATCATAGGTTGATGCTCAACCACTGAGCCACGCTGGTCAGGCAACACACTGATTTGTTGTTCCCCTTGTTTATGCATTCATTTGTTGATTCTTGTATGTGCCTTGACCAGGGATCAAACCTGCAACCTTGGTGTACCAGGATGATGCTCTAACCAACTAAGCTACCTGGCCAGGTCACTTTTTCAACTGACATTTACTGTGTACCTAGTACAGTGGTAGGCAGTAGCTGTATAGAGGTGAATATAAGACATGGTGTTTGCCCTCAAAGAACTCACTGTTTAGTGGGGCAAGATGTAAATTTACAATTTCAGTATAGTGTAATAATTACTATGAGAGAGATATGTCCAGAGTGTTATGAGAAAACAGATTAGAAAGTGGTACATGAAGAAGAAATAGCTGATAAACAGCAGTTTATTAAATTGCTGTTCTTAGCAGAAAGGTATTTGGCTTCAAATAAGTGGGTGTTTAGCTGGTGGAGTGGAGATGGCCCCTAGGGCAACCTGAGAACCCACATATTAAAGATGGCAGAGTTGCTGTCAGCTTGATACCCTGCAAGGAGGAGGGCTGATCTGCCTACTTCTTCAGGTGCCCAGTACTGTTAACAAAAAATAAAACTTCTGTAGGGTTTGAATAATTATACACTTCAGATTTTACTTGTTATAGCAGTTAACCCATCCTCACCAATATAGTTACAATGTCATGTCAGTTTTCATAATATCTTGATTCTGGCTCCTCCTCTCCATCAGATCTGCCACTATTAAGATCCTCATTGTGTCTTTTCTGGACTATAACCTTCTAACTGCTTTCTTGCCCTTGCTTTCAGTTCTTTTTGCTAAGTGGAAAACTAATATATTTCATAGAACATGTTTTGGAGAAATAATACTTTAGACCAGCATGTTGGCCTAAAGAAATATTAAATAAATAATTGTAGTAATTGTGGTGGGGAACTGTTTCAGTGGAGACAACCCCTCAGATGCTCATCCCATGCAGGCAGCCCTTTCTTCTGCCTCTGCTGAATGCAGTTTGTAACTATGCCCATGAGCTGGAACCCAGCCAGAATTGCTTAGCTTTGCTCTAATTTAGGGACCCAGATAGATGTCTTATAACATTTGCTGTTAGACAGGAGAAAAGCAGGTCTGAGAGTATGGGTGACTCAGATAAATCTATTCCAATTATGAGAAGGAGAGCTCAAGGCGCATGAGCTCCTTATTTGGTGGGATGGTCAGGGTAAGTGATATTTTCATCCAAGCTCAACCACTTACTAGTTGTTGGGACCTTGGGCAAGTTGCTTGACTTCTCTCTAACTTCAGTTGGTTTTTTTGTTGTTGTTGTTTTTTAGCTGTAATATGGGAATAAAAATAACCATAAAATTAAATTCAAAAATTAAATTTAAAATAAAAATATCAGAGAGTTATGAGGATTACATGAAGTGATGCATATAAAGCAATTGGAATAGTGGTTGGCACATAGTAAGTTCTCAAACGTTTTTACCATTATTGTTTTTTTAATATGTTTTTATTGATTTGAGAGAGAGGGTGGGGGAAAGAGAGAGAGAAACATTGACTGGTTGCCTCAAGTACACACCCCAGCTGGGGATCAAACCCGCAACCTGGGCATGTGACCTTTCTGGGGCTGTAACCTGTGACCTTTCAGTGCATGGAACGATGTTCAACCAACTAAGCCACACTGGCCAGGGCTACTATTATTGTTTTTGTATCATGTAGAAAGAGTAGCTTTGTTACCATTATGATTATTTTTCTGATTAAAAAGAGCAATTATTTCTATATTTAATAAAAGCTTCTACTAATATTTAAGAAAAATAAAGTTACCAAGTAGCCAAAGACTTCCATGCAAGGTACAAATCTTCCTGGCTTGGAAATATAATTTGCCCTGCTGATGAAGTATATTTAAATCTATTTCCCAATGACTTCCAGTTACTGTAGATACAAGCAGAAATGGGGAACAATTTTCAGGAAATGCTCTTTAATGACATGTTAGCTAAGGCTGTGGCCAAAAGGAATGTTGAGGTTTCTGGACATGTTTCAGGGCCAGTAAAAAGCAGTGTGTTTTGAGTCAAGTTCTCTCAGGAGACTTTTACCCCATTATTTCTTGGTTTTGACCTCTAAAGCACCTTTATCTATCACCTGCTCTTTCTGCTAGAAGTGAATCATCATTTCTTGTATGTCTCTTAGATCTGAGAGAGAAGAGTTCAGATTCTCCTATTACACCTTTTCCAATAAGACAGGCCAGGATAGGCAAGGGCACAGAGAATAAGCTTTATTCCCTTCTGGATCTGATTAAGGACAATGGAAAATAGCTGCTGCTTCATTTTTAAGTTGCCTACCTATTGTAAATTGAGGGCAAATAGGTGCTGAGGCAAGTTTAGGTAAAGGCTGGTAACCACCAAACTTTCAAAATATGAATACAACTAGCTCCAAAGAAAAAATAGCATAGCCCAACTAGTACTCTACAGTACAAAGTCTTAGAACAGAAGTCAGAAAACTTTTCCTGTAAAGAGCTAGATAAATAAATATTTAAGTTTTGTGCCCAATATGATTTCTGTCATAACTACTTAATTTCAGTTTTGTACTGCGAAAACAGCCATAGGCTATACATGAATAAATAGGCATGACTATGTTCTAATAAAACTTTATTTACAGAAAATGAGTGGCAGGAAGAATTTGGACCAAGGGTATATAGTAGGTGTAGACTTCTAGTTTGGAGATTGATAGAAGTCCAGGGTAGGACAAGGAAATGAGCCTGGGACAGAACATACAGCTCCTTCTGATCCCAACCATGATAAGTGAGGGGCACAAGCATGACCCTCCATTGAAATCTGTAGGTAAATGAAGGTAGGAACACAATCTGTGGGCCCCTATTCCTTAGAAACTCTAAAGAGGTGGGGGTAAGGTGAGAGAAGGGGCATTCTGGCTAATCCATGATGATTTATACTTTGGTATGTTATCAGAAGGGTTCAACTCAAGGTGAGGTAATAGAAATACCATGATCTGTTGACCTTCTAATGTCATCAAAACGAAAAGCTTTTGACCAGAAAATGGTGGATTTCTTCCTAGTGATTCCAACATTACCCAGAAACCTCTAGCTTGTTGCAGTTCTTTGTAAAATTCCAAATGTGTCAATAACAATTTGCTAACACAACAGTGAGTGTGTGTGTGTGTGTGTGTGTGTGTGTGTTTAAGTGAGCACTATGGTCAGTTCCTATGTTCATTCCCTTGGGACAAAAATCAGATTTGTCAAAAGGAAGGGAGTGGTGGGCAGCTCTTTGATGAGTTTGGCTTGAATATCACCTTCATTGGCCTGCATACATTTGCACAAAGGAGAGTATGATCCAAGGAAAACCACCCACACCAAGAGTGGGAATGACTGAAGGCATTTGATGTCTCATGTATTTAGAGGAAATTAAAAATACAAACATTTGCCCATAGTTGCAGTAAGGAGAGGGATCAGCATAGCTTACTGTAATACTCTGAGTAATGTCTACTTTCTAGAGGGGGGAAAACAACATGTATTTAGCAGAGGCAGACCTTCATTTAATTAGCCCTGATGTAAAGGTTTCTTGTCTTTTGCAGCTACACAGCTTTAAGAGAGTGCCTGGTACCTGAAGGCCAGCTCCTACTGGGACTAATTCCATCCAGACAGCCCCAAGTATGTTCATTAGGCGCTGATTAGGTTTCACACAGGTGGAGAGGGTTAGGGGCACAGATAGAGAGGCAGTGCTGATTCTGTTCAGCATAAAATACCATCTGTTTTCCAAGTAAGAAAAGGAACTGCATCCATGCTTCATGAAGGATACCAGGCCCTACTGAAGCTGCTATTCCCTCATTTACTTTTTTTTTTTTTTCATTCTCTGGCTACATTTACAGGTCTCAAAAAAGTTGGTAAAAATAAAGAAAACATAAAATAATATATCTAAAGCTTTTGAAAAAGCTATTATTTTTCTAACCATCACATTCAGGCTTGCTGATCTGAATGAATGGGAGACACCCCCCCCCCCCCCCCCCCCCGCCCTGCAATGCAAGCATTATACTTGGCACGAAAATAGAATACTACATTGATTCCTTTTCAATGTACAGACTTATTTTCCTTCAAGGCAAGCAGCCTTCCCAGTTAGCCAGCTCTTCAAGGCACTTTAATATGGTTTTGTTTGGGACTAAAGAATGCAAATGAGCTGACATGCAGACTCCCCTTTTAGAACAAAATAAACAGCCTGGAGGCACTTGGTGGAGGAGGGATAGCAAATGATGGAGTGAGTTGATGGGCACTTGAGTTCACCTGATAAGGGGTCCAACTACTGTGTTGCTTGCCCACACAGAGCCGGAGATTCACAATGCTACTCTCATTCCAGTTAGCCTCCCAGAGCAAGCCAGCCCACCACCTGGCCTTTCCCCATTCACCATTCCTAAAACTTTCGTGCCCAGCAGGTGGTGGTGGGGGATAGTGTGGTACAAAGCTTGTTCCCCGCCCCCCTTCTGCTCTTCAATTCACTACCTCACTGGTAAAGAGTCTCGTATTTATTATAGTTAGAGCTCAGCAAAGCCAGCTGGAAACCAATTGGTGTGACTCCAGTCCCTACCCGAGGCAAATGAGTGGAGCAGGCAGCCTTGCCCTAGAGCTTGGCCAGCAAGCCATTCTGAGGCTTTGCTGGTAAGCTTCAGCTGTGTGGGTGAAGTGTGGGCTGTGCAGTCTGGGGCTGGATGGGGAAGGAAAGAAGAAAGCATTGCTGATGCCTGCCCCTTTGGATTCTCTGGGGCAGCTTTGTTGTACTTGGGGAGTCAGTACTCAGCATGTTGTGAGGGCAGCTGCAGTGGGGGAAGGGCCGCTCATCACCACTGTCAGACACAAAAGACTCAGAGACTCCTTGACTACAGAGACTGATGCTCGATAACTAACCTCCCAGCCTCCTTCTTGAAGCACAGTGGTACTGGCTGTTTCTTGATAGTGGTCACTTTATATTTAGGCAGGGCATGACCTCAGTAGGAATGTTTCCCAAATTGAAAATCAGTTTAACAATAAGGTCACTACTTTACAGATCGCTCTTTGCCAATGACTAGTGATGCTACTCAGTCTGGCACTGAAGCCCCTCCACCATCCAACACTCCACATCCCCTTCTGTACCTCCTGCCTGCTCTCCAAGGATCGATATTTTGTGCCTGGCTGTCCTCCAACCCTGCTGAGTATACCTCCACCCCCTCATTTGCACACAAGTCATTTATTCTGACTGGAATGCCCACTTTTATTCTTCCTTTCATTATATCCCAACCTATTCTTCTAAAGGCATTTAAGCCTCCCCAAGTTTGTCAGCCCATTTGGACCCATTTCTCCTCTGAATACTTCTGGCATTTACTGTCTATTTACCTTTGGGGCAATTAACCATATGCCTGTTGAGATTCTTAAGGTGTGTCTCTCATGATTTTCTTGCTTCTACCAAAATATTGTTAACTCTCTGAAGGCAGAGGCTTTTTGATATCCCTTCATCTCTGCTATAGAACTTAGCACAGTGCTAGGAAACTAGTAGGGGCCCAGTAAATAGCAATTCATTTGGCCACTTGTAGATTGAAAACCCTTGATAGTATGGATTGATGTTTGTTTTTCTCATATTGGGCCTTTGTGTACCCTAAAAGGGAAAGAGAAACTAAGGTTTATGTGTATGAAGTATATAGATTACACTCATATATCTACCACATTTGTTCCTTTCAATAACTTGATGAGGGTTATTATATACCACTGTATAAACAAGGAAAACTGAGACTCAGAGAGTAAAATGACTTGCCTAGGTTTACACAGCTAGGAAGTTGCAGTGATGGATTTGAATGCAGGTTGTTCTGATGTCAAAGACAAAGTATTGGCAGTTATGCTGTGTCCCTGACACTTGAGTGCCAGCGCCCAGGTAGGGGTTGGGGATGGGGATTGTAGTCTAGGAAGAATACATTTAAATTTTTGATTATTCAGTCAAATGTGATTTAATAAGCACAGATGTGATTTAATAAGCACATATTCAGTAGAACATGTGATACATATTATATTGGATACTGGGAGGGATACAAAAAAAGCAAGTTAAAATCGCTGATTTCTGAGAGCTCATAATCTCACAGAAGAAAAAATACCTGAACCAAATTCTGATAAAAAGCTGGTTCTGACACAAGTTTTTGAGGGAAGTAGAGAGGGATTGATTTTGACTGAAATTGTTGGGGAAGTCATCTTGGAAAAGATATAATTTTAGTTGGGTTTCAATGGCAGTGTCATATTTTTACAAATAAATAGAGAGAAAGAGCCTTCCAGGCTAGGGGAAAATTAGAGCAGAGATTGAGGTTGGAGGGCCCAGGATATATGTATGAATAAAGATTTGCTCTGAAGCCCAGCACCATGGCTGAATAGTGATGTGTTAATAAAATCTTGGTTGGAAATACACTATCTTGTTCTCTTCTTGAGCTATGCCAAGGTCACAGTCCATCTACAAATGAGTACGATTCTTCACCTCTGTGATTATATGCTTCAACTCAGGTGGTGAAAAGCCCATCACAGTGGCCTATGGAACTCTCCTCTTGACTCAATGAATTGTTGCAGGCTGGTGATTTCATAGAGACACTGCATATCCCTTTTTTATTCTTCTTGATTACCACTTAGAATAGTTATAGGAGAGAAAATGCCCAATTAAAAGTCATTCAACAGGGAAGATTAAAATTCTACAATCCATTTCCTATGAAGTTGATTGAAAAGGTTCTTTGGGGGAAAACAAGTGTGCACCCAGAAATTTCAAATCATTGTAATTCTAATCCTGAGCAAAAGTTAATGTTATGAACTGAATGTATCACCCCAAAATTCATATGTTGAAACCTAATACCCAGTGTGCAGTGGGACCTCTGGGAGGTGATTACATCATGAGAGTGAACCCCTCATGAATGGCATTAGTACCCTTCCAAAAGAAACTCCAGATAACTCTTTTTCCTTCTGCCATGTGAGGACACAGTGAGAAGACAGCTGTTTATGAACCAGGAAGCAGGCCATTACTAGACACTAAATTTGCTGGTGCCTTGATCTTGGACTTTTCAGCCCCCCAAACTGTTGGAAATAAATGCTTGTTGTTTAAGCCACCCAGTCTATGCTATTTATTATAATAATCCAAACTGACAAAGATAGCCAACAGGAGGGAAAAATGATCTGGCTTTTCTAGAATGGGAAATGATGATTGCTCTCCTAACTGCCTCTCTAGAGGCAATAGGGTATCCTGAAAAGACCATAAGCTTTAGAATAAGACAGTCATGTGTTTAAATCCCAGCTCTGCAATTAAGTAGCTGCATGATCTTGAACAAGTTACTTTACCTCTCTGAGTCTCATTTTCTTCATATGCAAAATTAAGATAAAAGAGCCTCCTTGCTAGGTTGTTGTGAAGATTAAAACACATTTATGTATGTATTTATGTATGTATGTATGAATGTATTTATGGTACCCAGCTTAGTGCATAATATACAGTAAGCCCTCAGAATTACCACCATTTGATTATAATCCTCATGATGAATAGGGACCATGCTTGCTTTGTCTAGCACATAATATATGGCATTGCTATTATAAGTACTTAATAAATATTTGTTGGATGGATGGATGGAACAAACAGCATCTAGCAAAGTGCCTGACACCTAGCTGACAGTAATTATTTGTTAAATGATTTCGCAACCAGCTCAACTGGGTAAGGGATGAGGAAACAGAGAGACCAGAAAGTCCAAGAATACTTAAGGTTCATATCAGCTGTCTTTTTCTTACCAGTCTTTATAAATGGAGGGTTATGAATTTCTCCTCTCTGCCTTTTAGTGACCTATCATCATCTCCAAAATGTAATTTAAACAAAGGGTAAAAGCTAACTCCTCAGCTGACAGAGTAAAAGTTGACAAGCCACAAGGGCTTCACTTTTCAATGCAATTACTTGCTCATAAACTTAAAAGGAGCATCTCCTGGGAGGCTGAGAGGCTGAGGTGCTCATTGCTTACACTAAACTTGATATATAGCTTGATCAGGTCCTAAGAGGCCTGAAATTTGCTTGGGTTCAAGAGAGAGAAAGGATAGTGTTTAATTCATTTTAGATGAAAATATAAATCTGTACTTCAGAATTGCTGTTTCTTTTCCTTCAGCCCTTCTACAGTTTGAAACCACACCTTTAACATTTGCTTTATACTCACTGTATCAGCCAATATTTATGTAAAAGGCTCAGCCGTCCATAAGACTTAAGCTGTGTCTTTTTTAGCACATATTTACCGAGTACTCTGCCAGACCCTGGGACTTTTCTCCTGGCTCACACAAATTTGCTTAATCCATGCCAGCAAAGTCTGTATTTGACTAAATGGCATCACAACCATTGAACACTAAATTTGATTTCAAAAATTTTAGAGATGTTTCCACCTTCCTTATGTCAGAGTGGTCAGCTGCCTCCATGGCTGCAATGGAGGGACATGGGAAACATGTCTATCCTAAAATATCCCTTTCCCCAACCCCAGACCCCAAATCTCCATCCTTAGCATCACCAACAGGTCAATAGCAAAAGAGGGGGAGCATTATCTTTTTTTGTAGAGGGCCCAAGGTGGCTGAAGTATGTTTTACCATTTCTATTGACACGGTGGCCAAGATTTCTTGATCTACTGAACTAGGTGGAAACTTAGAGTCTGAAGGGATTCTGTGGAGGTAAGATGGCTAATGCCACCTGAGTGGGGGCTAGAGGGCAGAATACTTGAGTGGACAACTGTGGGATAAAAGAAAATAGAAAAGATGCCTGTAGGATGGAGCCACAGACAAATGTAATCTACCTCATAAACTTGCTTCAAGATAACCCTGTGGATGAGCCTCTCTCGCAAGAAAGCAAAATGTAGTCTGGATAAACTGTAGGCTCAAATTCAAGAAAACCCATATTTTTAGACCATTGCCTGCTATTTTGGTTGAAGTAAATGTTTTTACTTTGTTTGTCTATGATATAAATGAATTAGTGGTGCTCATTTTATGAAGGTCATCAGCATTATTCCCTAAATTTAAGTTCAGAGGCCAGGGTATCCTTAGTCCATAGGTGAAAAAAAACAATAAGCAAACAAAAAACTCTGCCAAAATTCTCAAATGTGGAATACATTTTCTCCAAAAATTCTAGGGAGATTTTTCTTCCTCTGAGATTCATCTAGACAAACTGTACATATGAGTAATAAAGGGATCAGGATACAGAGCAATGAAAGGAGAAAGAGAGAGAAGAAGAAGGAGGGGAAGGAGGAGGAGGAGGAGGAAGGGAAGGGAAGATGAGAAAGAGTGAGAACCAAGGAAAACTATAAAACCTTATACTTTGTTATAATCCAACTATTGTTAGAGTCCAGATAACATAACAGAATGAAACTGAATAGGTGTAACCCTTGCTCTCATGGAGCTTACAGTACAGTAGGGAAATATAGACAGTAAGCAAGATAACCAACTGAAATACACATTAAGTCAGTGTTAAGTGCAATGGAGAAAAATAAATTAAGCAAGAAGAATGACAAACAGGGACTTGCTCTTTTAGATAAGGTTCACAAGGGAGGCCTTACTGAAAAGGTGACATTTGAGTGACTTTCTTAACCATGTGCTAACTTGTAGTTTTTGGTCAGGGTAAATTCTTTTCAGTATGGTAGCAAGCAATTCCAGGATGTGCAGTGATGATGCATGGCTCCAATGGAAAAAGTAACTCCTCTGAAGGCAAGTGTCCTGAGAGGTCATCTCTTCCAGTTCCTGTATTTGCTTATGGTGGTAAGTAATTTGCCCGAGGACATAGGCAAGTGAGAATCAAAGCTAAGAAAATAAATGAGCTTTTCTGATTACTAATCCAGTGTCCTTCCCATGCTACCCAGGGGTAATAAAACAGGTATTTCCTCCTACCCCCTATAGAAATAGAAAATGTAGATATTACTTCCTAAGTTAGCTGTTCTCAAACTTGAATGTGTATGTGAGTTTTCTGAGAGATACCAGGGCCAACCTCCAAAGGGTTCTGATGCATATGGTTCATGGATCCATTTTGGAAAACCCACCTAGGCACTTGGGAAGAGAAGTAGTAGATCATTTTATCAGAGTTTTGTCTTGAGTGATTTTCAGATCTCAATTCCTCATTAAAGTATAATTTTAACTCACTTTATTTGTCTAGTAGTATTGTCATTTTTTTCTTTAAACAAGTAACCATTTTTTCTCATCTGTATTCTCTTAGAATCTTATGTCCACTGAGGATATAAGCATTCAGATTAGAAATATCTAGAGCACACGAACTGTGAAAAATATAATGCATATGAAGCAGCGAAAGGGGATTTGAAGGCAGATGATAGAGGAACTTTAAGTTCAAGCCAAGGAATTCAGACATAAATTTGTTAAAAGGGCAGCCTTTGTAGACTTTTCAAGAGAGAGGTAATGGTATGAGATTTGTTTTCTCAGGAAAATAAGTCAGATAAGATTATGTAGGATAGATAGTGCTGAGTAAATGGTGGCAATAGGATAATTTTAGGAGGTATTTTTAAGATTGCAGGCAAGGCTGGGGCCGGGTTTGACCTGAGCTGTCAGCCAGGCCCATTGCCCAGGCCTTCACATTAAGGATTAGACTGGCCAATCAGAGGGCCAGGCATCCTGACCTTTTTTCCAGAGGTCCTGATGGCTAGAGCTGTAGCCCTTTGGGGAAGGGTAAGGCATGTCCTCAGCACCCTCCTGGGGTGGTAATTATGTTGTTTCTCTCCTGTGCCTGGGTCTTTGGGATCTAACAGGCTGTGGTATGAGAGGCTCCATGTGGCCTCACACAGGACAGGCCCTCCCTCGCAGAATGTTCCATCTTGCAGAGTCCAGAAGCTTCAAGGAGCTCCTTCAAGTAGGACTCCTTCATCCTCTCACTGGCTTTGGCTCCCTCAATAAAGTTTCTGTGGGAACCTGAAAAACAAAAAAAAAGAAAAAAAAAAGATTGCAGGCAAGGGCAGAAATGGGCTGTGAGGATCAATAAAGAGAGAGGATGTGAGCAATGCAATCTATTGGAGAGGTTAGAATCAACAGAACTTGATGACCAATTGGCTCTGTGTGGTACAAAAAGATAAGGGAGTCAAAATGACCAAACATTCTGGCTTGCAGTGTCATGATCTGAGATAAGAACCACTGCTGGAAGAGCATTTTTGGTGCAGGAAGAGGGAATGGCTTCAGTTTGGGCCATGTTAACCTTGAGATGTTGGTAAGATAATCATATGGAGATGTGTATTAAGAGAGGGGTTAAGAGATCTAGGTATAACAGTTATTATTCAATAAAATCTATTGAGCACCTACTCTGTTCCAGGCACTATTCCAGATGCTTGGTGTGTATAAGTGAACAAACAGACAAAATCTCTTTCTTTTATGCATCTGACCTTCTAGCAGGGGTGAGGTTAAGTGGGCATAATGAACATAATACTTAAGTAAATTATCTCATAAATCAGAACATGGCGAGTACTGCAGGAAAAAAATAATTGAGATCGAGGGAATGCCTATGATAGCCCCAAAAGAGAGGGATACAAGGGGAGAAAATGCAGAGAAGCAAAGAGGACCAAGGGCGGACACTTTGGGACACTAACATTAAGAGTGTGATGGAGAAATAATAGTGATTAATCAGCAAAGGAGATTAAAAGTGAAATAATAAGACTGAGAGTAGTATAAGGGTTATGGAAGATTTTTTTTTTTTAATCTTAAACTGAGTATCAGTGTCAAATGATTTCAGGGATCAGAAACAATGAAGACAGAGTTGAGGCCACTGAGATGGAAATTAAGAGGCCTTCAGTGGAATAGTAGAAACAGAAGCCAACTCATAAATTTGACATTTACTTTTTAATATGACACACACTCATAAGGGATTAAAGACAGAATGGATGATTTAAATAAAAGTAAAGATGATGAATAAAGGCCACTCTTTTAAAGTTTATAGAATAAAAGGTAGACTTGGGCTTATACCTAGAGCTTGCAAGAAATAAGGTTATAGAGAGCATTTTTGGTTGAGGGAATCAGTGCAAAGAACTTGGGAGTGTCTGCTGGCTGAGAGAAAGGACCCAATGGAAAGGGAGAGTGTTATAATTTAAGAGAATGAGAAATTAACACATGAAAGTAGAATTAAGAGCAAAACAGAAATTTATATTTTTAAAACTAATAAAAGTGTTGCAGTTTACTTTGGAATAAAAGTAAAAAACAACAGGAGACAAGGAAAAGAGAAGTTGAGTGAAGATATGGAAAAATTATAGTGGGAGGGAATGTGAACTCAATAATGTTGTTATTTTATAATTTGACTATTTGAAAATCATGAAAAGGATGAGAAAAACAATGAAGGATGAGGGAACAAATAAAAAGTATTGGACCAGCAGTGCTGTGGGTCCAGCTGAGGTTGTTTATATGAGTGTGTAATGGAGTTAGCATGATGAGTTGCATGTGAGTGTGTTCACTAGGATCTTTATAGATGGGGAAAATTAAAACAATAAATATGAGTGCATCCAGGATTGAGTTTAGAACAGTAGTCTCAAAAGAGGGTGAAATTAGGGGAAATAGGTTATTGTTGAGTTTAGAGTAGAAATGGTTGACTCTGGTTTCCTAAAATTGATAGAAATAGAGGTGAAAGCAAGTGGCATTAGGAGACAAGAATAGGAAGGTTTCCAAGGAGGGGAAAATCCAATGGAGTGGGAGAGGGTGTTTAGTGGAAGTGAGGGAGAGAATAGCTGGAAGTTTGTTGGAGACTAAAGTAAAAGGGATATTTTAAAGCTTAATATTTCAAGGTTAGGACAATTTCAGGTGATAACAAAGTCATAGTGCGGCCACTGAGTTGATTGCTAAAGTAGAAAGGAGATAAAGGTTATTGAAATAAAGGAGGTCAAGGCCCAAGTCATGAATGAGTCATCCACATGCAGGTTGAAGTTGTTCAAGGAGACAAGAGGGGCTATGATGGAAAAAAGATGATCATCTGGGCTCCAGAATGTTGAATGAATATGATGGAATGCTTGGGAGGGAGACCTGGACATGACCATGAAGAGGATTTATTAGATGATAAAGATGAGTTGTTGATGAAAGTCCAGAAGATACATTGGGGAGTCTGCAAAGGCCTATCAGTGCTCTTTACTCCAGTATATATAGAGTGTAGATGAATGAAGAAACGATAAAGCTTTACTAATTCAAGTGTGGCCTGCAGACCAGCAGTATCCAGGAATCACCTGGGAGCTTGCTAGAAATGCAGAATCTCAGATCCTACCCTGGACCTACTGAATCAGAATCTGCATTTTATCAAGATCTCCAGATGATTCATACACACATTAAAATTCAAAAAGCACTGAAGGAAGTGTCATTATAAGAGGAAAGCTAAATTTTAGTGAAAGAGTAAAAGAAACTTTTAAAAAGATTTGTTAACAAGACTTAGATGCCGGTGGAGCTGACCTAAGTGGAGAATTAACCAGTTATAATTGAAATGAACTAGGTGTGAACTTAAACTGCTTGAGTTTCTATTACTGTTTGGGTATACCCAGGCACATTTTTTTTTAAATCCTGGGTTAGCTTCAGGTGGTGGAGGGAACTGGGCTGGCTTTGGCTGCTCAGGCAATTGGTAAACCTTTCTGGAAGGTTCTTCTTAGGTAATAAGAATATTGGTGCTCATTGTCTGAAAATGGGTTTTTGGCCAACGCATGGTGGAGTTGCTTATAATAATGAGGCTCCTTGTTATCAAATGGAATCATGTTGGAAGGCAACATGAACATTTCCAGTTAGTTGGTTGGTAGAGTAGATTAAATCCTTCATGTGGTGATCTGTTTTGAGACACAAGTTAATTGTGCAATGATGGGGCCTGGGAAAAAGTTAAAGATGTCAACAAATGCTAGAGACAAAGGTGCCTCCAGCTGAAAACTTGTCAAAGTTGCCTTTAGTTTTTTAAAGCTTTGTTTACTGCTTTTTTTTCTGTATTTATTTTACTAGCTTCATCATTTCCCCTTCCAAATAAGAGGTGAATATTGATCTAGGCAATGTTAATTAAAACACTCTAAAAACTTAAAGCCTTGAAAAAGAATAACATATACTGGCTGAACAAATGTGCATGTAATAGTATCAATATTGAAAGCCCATGCTGAGAGAAACCATAACAAAGCATTTTTAGCAAACTTACTTCTGGGATCACTAATGGTTAATTAGCATGTATCATAATGTAAAGCAAATGTCACCCTAGCTACCTGGGGTTGCTGTCATTTGAGAGTGGAGTGATTTCCTGTTGATTACCAACAGTAAAATGTAAACCGCCTGCCATCTTGTGGAAGATGCTGGGTATCTCATGCCCAGGGGAAAAAAGCAAGAAAGTTTCCTAGAGTCTAGCATGCTCTCTTGGGGTTTTCATGGATGCATTTTTTCCTGTAGAGAAGTGCAGTAAGGATTAAAATGGAAATCGTCACATCTCAATTAAAAAATGCACAATTGTATTTCCTTTCTCACTACATATTTTGAAACATAAGCATTTAGCCAGAACAGTAAACTATTGTATCTTTCCATTGGGTGGCTGCTTCTTAAAGAATCATGAGTTGGCCTGACCTGCTCAGTTTATTGGCTAACCCCAGGAGAAAGTGTAGCTGAATGAGTATTTCAGATTGCTAGCTCAGAAGCAGAGTGCAAATTATGAAAGGGTAAACTGAATGCCAAGCTAGCAGTTCATGGACTGAAGCAGAATTCTTGGAGCACTCAGAAGTTTACCCTGCCCCTCAGGGGCCTTCAAATAGTTTTGTTCAGGGCAGCCATCAGCTCAGTTGATTACTGTAACTTGCTCAATCCCAGGAAAATATGTGTCCTGGGGAACAAATAGTTATTGCCTAACTCCAATCACAATTGAGAAAACAACTGAATCAGTAAAGGGCTACATGAAGGAGAGACATGAGTAGAACAGTGGAAGGAACTGATGTTTGGAAAGAGCAGAAAAATAAGACTATCCACAAGTTCCTTAACAAGTGGTTTTGGTCAATTTGTGGTGGAAGGGTGTTAAGTGGCTGTTTCATTAAACTGACTGGTCAATTTAGTTAAAATTGTCAATTTGGTATGCTTGTATAGACCCAGTCAGTATCCTTTTCAGAGACACTTTTATAACCTGTATTTAACTCAATCTTATGTGTCTAGTCCTTAGTCCTGCATTCTATCTATGTATCTATCTATCTATATATGCCTATTTATTATTTTAAATATCAAATTTGACTTCTGTGTTTCACATACGTACAGGGGTGGGCTAAAGTAGGTTTATAGTTGTGAGTACGGTAAACAGAGTTTATTCTTGTATTATTTATTAATTATTGTATTATTTATTATTATTAACCTACTTTTTCCCACCCCTTTGTATGTATTCCTGACTATCTTGTAGTAGTGCAGGAGCTTATCTTAATGATACCAAATTTGTTTTGAAAATATGGAAGGAGACTGTATTAAACAATGCCTATCTCTTGATGGATGATTTAGGAAAGCTTAGATAAGAACTTAAAAATCATTTTTGTGGCTTTGCAGACTATATCTTAATTGAAAGGCATCCATACAAGCTTTCCACAATAAATACTTATAGAGTCATCAAAAATAATAGAACACTCTCAAACATTTATTATTCAGGAACCAGGTTATATATGAACATGTAGTCAAAACTTGTATTTCTCCAATGGCTAGACACTTGGAAATGTAATTCTACAAGTTGGTACATTCTGCAGTTTCATACTGAATCTAGTTCCTGAGTATTTATGAAAGTGTTCAATTATTTTTGAATCACCCAATGTTGTCCCAGTTATACCATCAAAAATGAAAGGAATAAAAAAATACTACAGTCAATCAGTAGAAAATAGATTATCTGGTGACTTTACCTCCATTTTTTTTAACCTAACTTCTTTACTTGTAAGAATATAAAAATGTCCCCTCCTTATAAATTTTGTTTCAAGAATATTTATACCTAATTAACTAAAAATGAGAAATATATCTCCCAGAAACTTCAGTAGCTTTTGGACATAATAATGACCAATGGTGAAGAAAACAGTTCAAGTATCTTATCAGTGGTGTCATTCTCTCTTTGGATATGTGGCACAAGAGTACAATTTTTGATAGACAGTAAACATAAAACCTGATATGCAAGTTGAAACCAAACTAATGGGGAAAAATTCTCATTTTCTATTATGCTTTTAACAAGTTGCACATTTTAAATGTACACTTCTAAAATATGACTGTAGCTATGTATTTTACCTATAAGAATAAATGTCAACCATGAGCATTTCAACTTTTTCTTCTTGTTGTTTAAAATATTACAAATGTCCCTTTTTCTCCCCAATGACCCATTTCGCCCCATCCCACTCCTCTCCCCAGTCCCTCGCCCCACCATTGTCCGTGTCCTTGGGTTGTGCATACATGCATATAAATTCTTTGGTTAATCTTTCCTCTTACACTCACCCACCCTCCTTCTTCCCTCTGAAATTTCTCAGTCTGATCTATGCTTCCATGTCATTGAAACTATTCTGTTCATCAGTTTATTGAGTTCTTTAGATTCCATGTATAAGCGAGATCATGTGATGTTTGTCTTTCTCTGCCTGGCTTATTTTGCTTAGCATAATATTCTCCAGGTCCATCAATACTGTCCCAAAGGGTACAATATTTTTCTTTACAGCTGCGTAGTATTCCATGGTGTAAATGTCCCACAGCTTTTTTATCCACTTATCTACTGATGGGCAATTGGGCTGTTTCCAGATCTTAGCTATTGTAAACTGTGCTGCTTTGAACATAGGGGAGCATATATTCTTTCTGATTAGTGTTTCAGGATTCTTAGGATATATTCCTAGAAGTGGGAACAATGGGTCAAAAGGCAGCTCCATTTCTAATTTTTTGAGGAACTTCCATATTGTTTTCCATAGTGGTTGCACCAGTCCACATTCCCACCAGCAGTGTACCAGGGTCCCCTTTCTCCACACCTTCGTCAGCACATGTCGTTTGTTGATTTGTTGATGGTAGCCATTCTGACAGTGTGAAGTGATACCTCATTGTGGTTTTAATTTGCATCTCTCTGATGATAAGGGATGTTGAGCATTTTCTCATGTCTTTTGGCCATCTGTATGTCCTCTTTGGAGAAGTGTCTATTCAGGTCCTTTCCCATTTCTTAATTGGGTTGTTTGTCTGCCTCTTACTGAGTAGTATGAGTTCTTCTTACACTTTGGAAATTAGCCCCTTATCAGATCCATTCTTGGCAAATATGTTTTCTTAGACCATGAGGTTCCTTTGTATTTTGCGGCTGTTTTCTTTTGCTGTGCAGAAGCTTTTTAGTTTGATATAGTCCCATATGTTTATTTTTTCTTTTATTTCTCTTTCCCTAGGAGATGTATCAGTGAAAATTCCACTATGTGAGATGTCTGTGACTTCACTGCGTATGTTTTCTTCCAGGGTTTTTATGGTTTTGCAACTTACATTTCAGTCTTTTATCCATTTTCAGTTTATTTTTGTGTATGCTGAAAGTTGGTGGCCTAGTTTCATTTTTTTGCATGTATCTGTCCAATTTTCCCAGCACCACTTATTGAAGAGACTGTCTTTACTCCATTGTATGCTCTTACCTCCTTTATCAAATATTAACTGACCATAATGGCGTGGGTCTATTTCTGGGGTCTCTGTTCTGTTCCATTGATCTATATGCCTATTGTACCAATACCAGGCCGTTTTTATTACAATGGCTTTGTAGTACAGTTTGAAGTCAGGCAATGTGATCCCTCCCACTCTGTTCTTTTTTCTCAAGATGGCTGCAGCTATTCGGGATCTTTTTTGGTTGCATATAAATTTTCAAAATGTTTGTTCTAGCTCTGTGAAATATGCTGTTGGTATTTTAATAGGAATTGCATTGAATCTATAGATTGCTTTGGGTAGTATGGACATTTTAATGATATTAATTCTTCTAATCCATGAGCATGGTATAGTCTTCCACTTCTTTATATCTTCTTTTATTTCTTTTTTCAGTGTCCTGTAGTTTTCTGAGTACAGGTCTTTTACATCCTCTGTTAAGTTTATTCCTAAGTATCTTATTTTTTTAGTTGCAATGGTAAATGGTATTGTTTTTTTAGTTTCTCTCTCTGAAAGTTCATTGTTGGTGTATAAGAATGCCATTGATTTCTGGATGTTGATTTTGAATCGAGCCTCCTTGCCAAATTCATTTATCAAATCTAATAGTACTTTGATGGAGTCAAGTTGTATGTTTTAAATGTATACTTCTAAAATATGAATGTAGCTATGTATTTTACCTATAAGAATAAATGTCAATCATGAGCATTTCAATTTTTTAAAAGGTACTTAGAATTAAGTAAAGAATTGGAGTTTCAGAAACCAAAATAAGAATTCAAGTTTTCCAGTTGAGATAAAACTTTCTTATGGGTGGAATATATATAGGGCCAAAAAGCGCAGTGATAAAAATAAGTAAAATAAATTGCTTACCAACTGCTGTAGCAGTGTAATACCCCTCAGTTTGATTGTTAACAAGCTGCTGTTAAGATTGTTCTAAGACCATTCAAACTGTGAGTCATATCGTTCTCTTCTTCAGCATTAGATGGTAGACATCATTTAATAAGAGCAAGTTCATTAAATTTTTTACTCTTTATAATTTCAGGCTGCTAGTGATGAACAGAACTGTATTATAACAGGAAGTAAAAGCTGATGGTATAAAACCATTTTTTTTCCAGTCATTGGGAAAGATAGGGTAGGGTTATGCTACCCCAGGGCACAGTTATTATACTTTTAACTAATGGAAATATTCTTTTAGACCCCAAACTATTATGTATTTCATTTGTTTATTAAACTAGTGTTTAAAACTACATGTTTGTTACAGAAGATTATATACCAAACAAGAAAGTGGCAAAAAATAGGCTGCAACTATAGTGAATGATTAGAAATGATAACAATTTCATTTGCAATTTAAATTTCTTTTTCTGTAGGTATCATCTCAGTTCTTCATGTGTTTTCACCTGTTTTACTTTGTGTTATCAATGACTTGTGCAATATGAAGACTGCCTTCCCTATGCCCTCTTCAGATGAGGCAGCCTTCATACATCAGAGTCATCTTGTTCCTCCTTCTAATGTGCTTTTGTTTGAGATGTGGTTTCAGTGGGTGTTGTTATCCAGCTTAAGCAGTGGCACTTGGGAAAGTCTGTAGAAACTTTCAGTTCATCAAACTGGGGAAAAACCTCATTTTCTAACACACATAGCCCCATGTTTGGTTACTATAAAATTGAACATGGATTTCAGCCCTGATTAGAAAGAAAATCTTTGGGGGTCACACGGCTGCCAAGGTAGTGGGAGGTGCAGAGAATGGTTGGAAAGGCTTAGATGGGAAAATATCCAAATAGAAATAACTTCAGGTGTCTAATATTTGCAGTCTTTAAAAAGGAACATTTGAGAGGTGACAAAGCCTGATACCTCATGGAGAGGATGCTTATTATACAAGAGCCTTGATTATGTAAGTAGTGAAAATTGAGTCAATCAGTTCGATATTTTGAATTCATAATACCAAACAACTGATCTGACCTCCACTCCCAGCCGTTAGGTGACTAGAAGTGATTATAAATACAGCCTCTTACCCCACTGTTCAGTCTCTTGGGTTCATGCTGATGGTCATAGCTCAGGACAGGGATGTAATTACATCAGACACCAGCATGTCTTCTGATTTATTTTATTTTTATTTGTTTATTTGTTTTGTCAATTCAGACAAAAAACTAGGCAACTGAGAAGAAAAAATACACCAGGTAAACCAGTCATTTGGCTGGTTCATTTGCTCCAGTTCCATAAAACCAACTGCTCTAGTAGCGTTGCCTGGCCATGGTCTGATTGTGTCCCAGGGACCAAACGCAAGAACAGAAATTGGAACTTGAGTTGTGTATTTGCTGGACAGCATGAATCCATTGGCAGGGATGCTGAGGTTGATTAAGGTTCAATTGTTTATTCATTCATCCACAATATTTCTTGAGCATCTGCTATGTGGCAGTCACTCTGCTGATGATGAACAAGAGCGATCAATTCCTGGGATATAGAGGCATTAAAGAGGAAAATGACAATATAGTGTGATTTAAAAATCTATAACTCTCTTTTGCCCTTTGTGAAAACCTGCCTCCCTTCTTTAACCACTCTTTTCTCAGGCAGAACAATTGGGACCTGCCTTCTACACTCTCTCCCATGAGGTGATGCTTTGAAATTCCAAAAAGTTCTAATACTAACACTTCTGTGCTAGGTGCCACTGAGTCGGAAGAACACATAAAGGATTTCTCTGTGGCCAGTTCCACAAAGGAAATCTTTTGTGCTCCAGCCCAGCACTTGTGGGTTGGCTTTGCTTGCAGACTGCTCTCCTGCCTGTGAACTGCGAAAGAATCTCTAGTGAGCAGGCTTTCTAGCCACAGCTGTGATTGGGTTTGCTCTTACTTTTCTCTTACATCTGCAAAGTGCATGCAGATACTCCAGGCACCATTTTCCCCTTAAGCACAGCATGAGACACTATCACAATCATTACTACTTTAGAAGGCACCAGAAGCATTTTATTTTAATGTAGTCCCATTTGTTTATTTTCTCCTTTGTTTCCCTTGAAACCATCAACAAAATGAAAAGGGAGCCCACTGTATGAGAGAACATATTTGCCAATGATACATCTGATAAGGGATTAATTTCCAAAATATATAAGAAACTCATACAACTTAACAAAAGGAAGACAAACAATCCAATTAAAAAATGGGAAAAGGACCTAAATAGATACTTCTCAAAAGTGGGCACATAGGTGGCCAAGAAACTTATGAAAAAATGCTCAAAGTCACTAATCATCAGAGAAATGCAAATTGAAACAACAATGAGGTATCACCTCCTACCTGCCAGAATGTCTACCATGAATAAATCAACAAATGACAAGTGCTAGTGAGGGTGTAGAGAAAGGGAAACCCTAGCACACTGCTGGTGGGAATGCAGACTGGTGCAGCTTCTATGGAAAATAGTATGGAGGTTCCTCAAAAAATTAAATATGAAACTGCCATTTGACCCAGTGATCCCACTTCTAGGAATATATCCTAAGAAACCTGAAATACCAATCAGAAAGAATGTATGTACCCCTATGTTCATAGTGATGCAATTTACAATAGCTAAGATCTGGAAACAGCCCAAGTGCCCATCAGTAGATGAATGGATAAAAAAGCTGTGGTACATTTACACTGTGGAATACTATGCAGCTGTGAAAAAGAAGGATCTCTTACCCTTTGAGACAGCATGGAGGGACCTGGAGAGTATTATGCTAAGCAAAATAAACCAGTCTGAGAAAGACAAGTATCACATGATCTCACTTACATGTGGAATCTAATGAACTAAATAAACTAATGAACAAAATAGATACAGAGACATAGGAGCATGAAACAGACTGACAGATATCAGAGGGAAGATGGGGGTGGGTTTGGAGAGATTAACCTAGGAATTTATATGCATATTTGCATAACACATGAATACAAACAATAGTGTGATGAAGGTCGGGAGGAGGAGGGGTGCAGGATGGAGATCATCAATGGGGAAAAAAAAGAGGACATCTGTAATACATTCAACAATAAAGATTAAAAAAAGAAGAAGCCATCAAATGGATGTATCTTAGTATGTGTTGGAGTGTCAGCTCCAGTAGTAGTTTGACAAAATGAAGACCTCCTTAATTTAGTCAGTCAAGGCAGAAAACATTGGCTTTGGCCAATCCTAGAAGTAAATTGTCAATAAGATCAGCTTCAGTAAAAAAATTACTCCTTATATTTCTGTATCTCTACACTCTCTCACTCAACACACACACACACACACACACACACACACAAACACACTTCCCTTTTAGGACTGAAACCCTCCTGATTTGGTCCTCATTAATCTCTATCTCCAATGAACTTACTGTTCAAATCACTCACATGACACTTTTACCTTAGTTATAGTGTTGTTAATACAAATTCTATCTTTCTCTCACATCCTACATCTAGTCTTTCAATAAATCCTTTTGTCTTTATTTTTGAAATATATCCAGAGTCTGACCACTTCTCACCATCTCTAGGCTACCATCCTGGTCCAAGCCACCATCATGTCTCTCCTGAATTACTGCAATAATTTTCTAACTGGTACTCCTGTTTCTATTCTTGACGTCTATTTTATACATAACTGCCAGAGTAATTATTTTAAAATATAAGGTACATTATGTTACTCCTCTGCTTAGAATTTGCTATTATCTTCCCATTGTCCTTAGAAATAGAGTAAATTAAAAAAAGAAAAAAGAAATAGAGTAAATTATTTACTGTGGGCTCCAATCTCCTATGTAATCTGCTCCATGCTTAGTCTTCAATTCCATTTTGTATTATTTTTCCATCTGTTCATTAAGCTTCAACCACGATCTCCTTTTTGATTCTCAAACCTGCCAAACTTATTCTTAACTCAGGGTATTTGTATTGATTATTCTGTCTCATATTTGCTGCCCCCAGACCTTCTCATGGTTTGCTTCCTTACTTCACTCTGATCTCAGCTCAAATGAACTCCTTCTGCCTCTAGATTTTCACATACTTGTATTTGTTCCTTTTATTGTCTCCCCATCTGTCTTCTAGAATGTGTTTTCCATGCAGACAGGAACTGTCTACCTTATTAATTACTGTATCCATACAACCTAGAACAGTCTCTGATATATAGTAGGAGTGTTGGCTGTTAATGACTCATAGCTAAGTCACTCTCCAGGTTCTGGCCTCATCTAAAGGGAACCGCCTCACCCAGTATTACACTCTTCATTTGGAGAGCAGCCCATACCTGGTGACTGGTTGATGTAGGACCTGGTCCCCTTGCCTCAGTTTAGGAAAACTTTGAAGGGCCATCCCAACATCAGAACCCCCTGTGGGATTGGCTGAAGCCTTCATTGCAACCGCATGGTAGTTTAAATCCTTCCTGTATTCAATCCTGTTTCTGTAATTCTTTTAGAAGTGTTATTTGTGAGAGAATCCCCCACAAAAAATCCACCTTCCTGTATATAGATATCCATCTCAGAGTGTGTTTACCAAGAAATGTGACTGAAGACTAAGTTGTAGGAAGAAAACTCTAAAATGGGATTTTGGAAGTGGATTACCCACCAGCCAGCTCAGAATGAGAACCATTTCACTGGCAGTAGGTGGAATACTAACATTTTTGGCATTCTGTAGCTGGGACATTGTATAGACCTTTATCACTTGTGAACTGGGATATAATATCAGAGGATGTGAACACACTGGCAGGAGCAATATCTTGTACATTTGAGTATTTGGGTGAAGTAGTAATTATAAGGACTGGGGAATTGGATGGCTTTTTCTCTATGTTATTGATGCCTTTGAAAAAGCCAATAAAAGGCTAACGAGGACTAGTAGCTGATTTAAGGTGGAGTGTGAATGCCAAATATCCTTGGCAGCATATAAAGAAACTCTCATCTCTTTCATCTGGAATGCAGAACAACTTGAAGCTCAAGCCTAGGATTTAATTATAAGGATCTTAGATCCCCAGATAAAGCTGAATTCTCAACCCTAGCAAGTCAGGTATGCTAAGGTCAGGGCATTGATGGGAAGAATTGGGACTCTGAGGCATGATATAAGGGCATCCAGGTCAATGCACTCTTGACTTCCAAGATGCCCCCAAATTCTCTATGCCTATAGAAATGGTCTACTCATTCTTATTAAAATCTAGTGCTCTTTCCTTGCTGAAAGATGTTACAGATATTTCTGCCTTGAAAGAAAACATGTACACCACCTCCCAGAATCTACATCCAACCCCCAATTGGCCACAAGATTCATGACTAAATTTAAGTTATATTACCCTCATCTGAAGGGAAATGCTGGGCCTTTTAAGAAAGAAAATGGACTGTCTACCAAAGAAGCTACATTACCTAGGCAATATATATATTAACAGGAGCCAGGACAGTATATATGGGACTGGGTCCTAAGTGTGCTAGATCAAGGGGAGCAAAACATAAAATTGGATAAATGACAGTTTATTGATATAGAATTACTCTTCCATAATATAGGACTTACTCTCTCAAAGACCCTAGGTAATAGTGTTAACATGCTACCAGGACACCTCTTAGAAGCATGGGAAAAGTGATCATTCACACAAAGTGAAATAAAAAAGCCAGAAATTATGTGGAAAATGGTGGAGGAAGAAATAAAAAGTCTCCATAAATAATCATACCAATGGAAGGGAACACTGCAAAACCAGAAAACTCACCAGTCAAATATTTTCTGCAGAAAGACCCGGAGAACATTCAGTTTACCAAAGCAATAAAGAATGTGGCTGGTGAGAGGGGCATCATTACTGAGTGGCTTACTGGCTGTCCTTCCTATGCAGGCCAGGGATGACAGTAGGAAATGCTGTAATAAAACTGGGCTACCTGATGGAAAAGGTGATGATAGGATCTGGAAATAATAGAGGCCAGATGTCAGTGATTTACAATCAGGAGCAAAGTGGATGCAATTATTGTAATGAACAGCAAGGTCAGAGTGGCAGCCAAGAAGTCCTAACCTGCAGAGAACTATGGCAATGGTTAATAGAATATGGTGTACCTAGGAGCAAGATAGATGGGAATCCAACAAGTTCTTTTCTTCATTATACAACTGAAAAAACACACAACAAAAGTAGATGTTCAGAAAGGGCAGCCCCCCCAATCATTATCCTTTGCCCAATTTCTAGTCCTGAGCCTATTCTCATATCCAACACCAAGGTAAGCAGAAAACCCTGTAACGCTTCCTCCAATCCTTCCCTAATGAGAGTTAAGACCACCTATTTGAGTAACTGTACACTGGAGAAAAGGGAATCCCATGTATTTTGAGAATTGTTAGGATCAGTTGACATTGATACCTGGATGCTAGAAGTGTCATCATGGCTCCTCTGATTGAGAGAGCGTGTATATAAGGGCAGGTAATAAATGAAGTCCTGGCCCAGGTTTAGTTTACAGTCGGTGCACTCTGTTTATTCATGTATTCACCTGGTGGTCATTCCTCCAGTCCACAAATGTATAATTAGAATAGATATACTTGGTATGTACTTGGCAGAACCCCAGCTTTGGGCCTTTGGCTTGTGGAGTAAGAGCTATCATAGTGAAAAGTCCAAGCACAAGCCTGCTAATAACTCCTTCCCTCCTTTACTGCCAGCCAAGAAAGTAAATAAAAAATAAAATGGCATTGTGGAGGAACAGTAGAGATTAGTGCCACCTTAAAAACCTGAAAGATGCAGGAATGGTAGTGTTCATCATATCCTCATTAATTTATCAGTCTGGCCCCTACAAAACAAAATGGATACTGGAGTATGACAGTGTAACTATGGTAAATTCAATCAAGTAATAGCCCAAATTACAGCTTCTGGCCTAGCTGTCTCTATTAGAACACATTAACATAGTTTTAGGTACATAGTATGTGGCCATGGATATGGTGAATGCATTATTTTCCATTCCTATCACGAAGGAGGAATCAAAAGCAGTTCATATTCACATGGGAGAGACAGTAGTACACATTTTCAGTCTTGTTCAGGGCTACGTTAACCCTCCCATCCTCTGTCATAATATACTCTGAAGAAACTGAGACCATTTGGATATCCAGCAGAAGATCACATTGGTCCAATATGTCAATGACATTAAAACAGCTATAGTGGTATTTGCAACTTTTTCAACTTGAAGTCAGAGGTAAATCACTGATTAGTGATTTTAAGGGACTAAGAAATGTTGCCAATTATACAAATATAGAATGTAATCATTATTTCAGTATAAAAGTACAGCTAATTGAAAAATTGCAAAAATGTTAGTATACAGAGAAAGATAATCTTGAACTACACTCTCTTAGGAGCTACCTTTGAGCTGAGTTTCCTTAAAATCGTGGTGAGCATAGTATCATTACCTAAACTAGGCTTGAATCATTAAGAATTGCTTTGGACCTTTGAAAAGGATGATTCTGGTTAAAGTGCCCATCAGATTCCATTATAAGCCTCATTCAACTCCTTTTTGTAATAATGACATTTGGTTACGTCGAAAAGTACATTAAAACAGTGGATGATAGATTGGTGTGGTAATAAAATTTGACCTGAAATCTGAGCTGCTATGATAGGGGCTCCATGAAAATGATTTTTTTTATATCCAAGTGTAAAACCCGTATTCTCTAGCATTTGTTTTTCAGACAAAATTTTACAATTTAACATAATTTTAAAAACAACAGCTCACTTTTGGCTTTGAAGAAGATGTTTTTAACAATTTTTTTCTAACTAAAATATATTTTTTCCTTATAAACCTGCCTGTAACTTGCTGGATGATTTTTTCTTTTTTTTCTTTTTTTTTCCCCCATCACCATTTATCCCTCTATACCCTCTTTCACCTCCACCCACCCTCCTCCCCCTGAAATCACCACACTATTTTTTGTGTCCATGAGTTCTTTCTCCCGTTTTTCTATCTTTTTAAAGAATATTTTTTATTGATTTTTTTTTTTTTTTTTATAGAGAGGGGAAGGGAGAAGGAGAGAGAGAAACATCGATGTCAGAGTAGAACATGTATAGGCTGCCTCCTGCACACCCCCTACTGTGGATCGAGCCTGCAACCGTGGCATGTGCCCTGACCTGGAATGGAAGCAGCAAACTTTTGGTGCACAGGATGACACCCAACCAACTGAGTCACATGGGCCAGGGCTCTTTTTTTCTTTTTTGTACAAGCCCTACACCCCCCCACCCCACCAGAGCTATCTGCCTGCTCTCTATCTGAGTCTGTCTCTATTTCGTTTGTTAGTTCAATTTGTTCATTAAACATATGATTTCACACATATTTAGAATTTCATAGATGATTTTTTCAAGTTGCATTTATGTTTCCTGACTTATTTTACACCTTTTTATAATGATGATAATAGTAGAGTATCAAAGGTTTTATGAACACTTACAGAGAAACTTTATCTTCCAAAAGGATATGAGGATAAATACGAAGGCTATTATAAACCCAAGATTCTAGGACAGAAAATAGATAGAAAAAAAAGGAAAATATGTAGATAGATGCATATAGATAAATAACAGCTCCCAGAACCAGATATCCCTTTACATATACACAGTGTTTTATAGTTTATAAAGTGTGTTCACATACAAGCAATTGGCAAGGTGGATGTTATCAATTCTCTTTTACAAACAAGAGAGGTAAAGCTTGGAGAGGTTAAGATTTTTACCCAATGTCTCCTGGGTAATAACAACAACTGGGAACCTAGGTTTTATGATTAGAAAGTTCAGGGATCTTTTCACTACACTAAAGTTGCCTTGTGAAATGCAAGAAAAAGAAAATAAAAATGAGTTTAAAAATCCCAAAACACAGTAGGGAGTAAGAAAAAGCATTCAAACAGACATTTTCAGAAACATACATATGTTTTAAAAGTGTTTTTCTTCTTTAACAATTTCAGCTGACATTTATAAAATGATTTAATTGTCCTAAGTTCCCTTTATGAGAAATCTAAATCAACACAGGAGTAATATTTATTGGGAGCCTATTATGTGCAAGATGCGAGCACTGTGCAAGATGCTTCACAGAATTAGTTTTTGTAATCTTCACAGTTACCCTACTGTTTTATAGATGAGGAACCTGAGATTCAGTGAGGGTAAACAACTTTCCAAAAGTTCCATAGCTTATAAGGAGCAACATTGGGATTTCAGCTCAAGTTGTCTGACGTCAAAACCCTCATTACAACAATCAGTTAATGCAGACTTACTTAAGTAACGTCAATTGTGAGCTCAGTATTATGAGGATCTATACAAGTAATATAAGACAGGATCCCTGGTCTCAGAGACTTGATAACCTATATGGAGAGGTAAAGGAGATTAGAATTAATTGTTAAATTATGTGGTATAGACTTATACTCTTAAAAGTATGATCTGTGGATCAGCAGCACTTTCAATAACTGGGAACCCAATGGAAATACAGAATCACAGGCCACCAGCCCAATCCTGCTGAATCAGAGTCTGCATTTCAATAAGATCCCCTGCTAACTTGTATACATAGTAAAGTTAGAATTATTCATGTATAGATCATCAATGCTCTAAGAAGTAGGCAAGAGAAGTGTTAAGGAGATACCTGGAACTAGGCTCTGAAGGCAGTAACTCTATCATCTTCAAGTTGGCTTGTCTCTTTTGCAAGTCATATCTAGTATCCTAAGGGCCTGGGAAGGCTACTCTGAGAATAGTGATGGGAGGATAGAGAGGGAGGGCTCTCTTTGAGTATAAGGGAAGAATTCAGAGAAGCAATATCAGCAACTGAGGAGTGGCAAAAGTGTGGGGCTGACCAGAGTTCTAATTCCACCTATAGGAACAGAGAACACAAAGATGTCATTTACACCTTTACCTCACATCCCTTCCTTCTCTCTTCTGTGCATGATTACCCCTCAGGAGGTGGGCTAGGGGCAGAGGGACAGACCACTAGCTGGCAGCCTAGTGTGTGTATGTATCACTGTGTGTCTTTGGATGTGCATATACAGGAATAAGTCTCCACTTCAGGACTTCTTTAATGCCATAGGCCTAATTGGTGCATTTTAATAATAAAATCTCTTTTCAAATAAGTTCATGCCATAAAGCTGCATTTTCTTTGGTAAAACTGAGTGTAACTGGCCTTCAGTAAAATTTCCAATTGCTCTAGGGACATAAGAACATTAAATGTCTTATTCTTAACTGAGCACTATTCTAATTAGGAAAAAATTGCATTAAGGAGCCATGTGAATGTCTGAGAAGGCATTCATTCTTGATTTTGATATTTTAAAATATAGCAGATTGCAGAAATGCAGATTATGGCATGGATATAGTGCTAAAATTGCTTTTCCATTATAAAGATAAAAATAGCTCTTGGTTCAAATTTCCTGCTGCTTCTTTCTAAATGAAGGAGTTAAATACTGAAAGGCAGGTGGATGCTGACGCTCCTTTAGAATGAGATGAATAGAGTTGATGGCAGGAACTACAGGGAAGCTATTGAGGCTGCAGATGCATATGCTGCCCTTACTTCCCACAAAGTTCAAAGTGGGGTGAAGCTGCCTGGGTAATTGGCTATGAAATAGCAAACCCTCTGGATAAAAATGGCCCTTGTACTTAATTGCCCACGTTCCGGGCAGCGGGTAGCCACCTGGTTGATTAGTGACCATACCTATATTCACAACCACCCATGTTTAAGTGCAAGTGTGATTGTTAGGACACTGGCACCAAGTTTAATCAGGGGCCTTAAAGTTTCAATCAGTTCTGACCACCCCAGGTCTGGTCCCCCACATTCCAGATCTAAGCAGATGGTGCTACAAAGCCCCAAGGCAAAAGCCCATTTCAAAATTGAGCAGGAAAAGGACATGCATATTTGTAAATCAGCAACTACAATAGTAACTGAGAAAACAAATGAGAAAAAAAGGTATTTTATTTTTATAGTACTTACTAATCTGCCAAGCTTTTTTTTGTTTTTTTTTTGAATTTCTATTATGTTCTTCAGAAAAAGCTTGTAAAATCAACTTATAGTGCCCATTTTATAGTTAGATACATTAAGACTCAGTGAAGGTGAGTTTCACAAGGTTGCACAACTATTAGGCAATAGAACAGGCACTCAAATGTCAATCTTTTGACATGAAACTCAATCTCTGTTCATAGTAGTATTTTAGCTTAATTCCATCCTCCCTTGCAGGACTAGTCCATGACTACCTTAACCACAGAATACCTTTGTGTGGGACATACCCATATGTGAATCATGCAGAGGTTTACACAGGCTTCCAGTCTGTGAACCAACCAATCACACTGACTGTCTTTTATTCTCTAATAGTCAAGTACCATAGCCTATTCTAAAGTAGTTACAATGACTAGCTTTTAGTGTTTGCCGAGTATTATACTAAGAACTTTCCATATATTAACTCATTTAAGACTTATCTTACAACAGCTCTATGATATAGGTTTTGTTTGTTTTGCCAACTATTCCCTCAACTTTATTTTTTCCAACTTTATTGAGATATAATTGACATATAACATTGTGTAACTTTAAGGTATATAACTTCTTGATTTGATACATTTATACATTTCAGTATGATTATCACCATAGTGTCAGCTAACACTTCCATCATGTCATATAATTACTGTTTTTGGTAGTGAGTACATTTAAGACCTATTCCTTTAAAAACTTTCCAGTATATACAGTAGTACGGCATTGTTATCTATAAAAACTCTGCTGTGTATTAGATTTCCAGAGCTTATTCATCTTATAACTGGAAGTTTGTACCCTTTGCTGAACTTCTCCTTTTCCCCAACCCCCAGCCCATGGCAATAACCATCATTCTACTCTCTATTTCTGAGTTCAGCTTCTTTAGTTTCCACATATGAGTGATATCATACAGGATATGTCTTTGTCTGACTTATTAAATAGCATAATTTCCTCAAAGACCATTCATGTTGTCACAAATGACAGGATTTTGATCTTTCTCATGGTGACTAATATTCTATCATATATATTTAACATCCTCTTTATCCATCCACTCCATCCATTGACAGGCACTTAAGTTGTTTCCATATCTTGGCTATTGTGAATAAAGCTGCAATAAACATGGAGGTGCAAATATCTTTTCACTATCCTGTTTATACTTTTTTGGGCAAAATATCCAGAAGTGGAATTACTGAAATGTATGGCAGTACTATTTTTAATATTTTGAGAAACATCCATACTTTTTTCCATAGTGGCTGTACTGATTTACTTTCCCACCAACAGTGCATAAAGGTTTCCTTTTCTCTACATCCTTGCCAACACTTGTTATCTCTTGTCTTTTTATAAAATTTATCTTTATTGTTGAAACTATTACAGATGTCCCCCTTTTTCCCCATTGACCCTTTTCTCTTGTCTTTTTGAAGATAGCCATTCTAACAGGTGTGAGATTATATCTCATTGTGGTTTTGATTTGCATTTCCTTGATGATGAGTGACGTTGACTGCCATTTTATCTACCTGTTGAGCATTTGTATGTCTCCTTTGGAAAAATGTCTATTCAGTTCCTTTGCCCTTTTTTAAAAATCAGATTTTGTTGTTGATGTTATAGAGTTGTATGAATTCTTTATATATTTTGGATATTAACCCCTCATTCAATATATTAACCCTGCATTCAATATAAGTTTCCCTTTTCATCTTGTTGATTTTTTTCCTTTGCTGTGCAAAAGCTTTTTAGTTTGATATAGTTCCACTTATTTATTTTTACCTCTGTTGCTTGTACTTTCGGTGTCATATCCAAAAAGTCATTGGTAAGACATTTATCAAGGAGCTTTTTTTCCTATGTTTTCTTGTGGGATCTTATAGTTTTAGGTCTTACATTTAAGTCTTTAATCCATTTTAAGTTAATTTTTGTGAATGGTATGAATTGAGTTCAATTTTATTTTTCCACTCTTCCTAGCACCATTTATTAAAGAGACTTATCCTTTCCACATTGAGTATTCTTGGCTACCTTGTCAAATGTTAGGTGACTGCATGTTACAAGGATTATTTCTGGGCCCTTGATCTGTATGTCCATTTTTATGCCAGTAGCATACTGTTTTGATTACTATAGTTTTGTAGTATAATTTCAAATCAGGAAGTATCATGTTTTGTTCTTTTTCAGAACTGCTTTAGCTATTCAGGATCTTTTGAGATCCCACACAAATTTTGGATATTTTTTCTCTTTCTTTGAAAAAAATGAATTTTGACAGTGATTGCATAAATGTGTAGATGGTTTTGGGTAGTATGGATATTTTAACAATATTCATTATTCTGATACATAAACATGAAATATCTTTCCATTTGCATTTGTCTTCTTCAAGTTCTTTCATCAGAGTCTTGTAGCTTTTGGTGTACAGTTCTTTTACCTCCTTGGTTAAATTTATTCCTAAAAATTTTATTATTTATGTCACTATTGTGAATGGGATTGTTTTCTTTATTTCTTTTTCAGGTATTTTGCTGTTAGTGCATAGAAATGAAAATGATTTCTGTATGTTGATTTTACATCCTCTAACTTTACTAAATTCATTGATTATTTTTAACAGTTTTTTGGTGGAGTCTAGGATTTTCTCTCTATATGATATGATATCATCTGAAAATAAAGACAATTATATGTCTTCTTTTCTGATTTGGATGCCTTTTTTTTCCCCTCTTGCCTGATATTTCATCACCATTATAATTACAGTTATCCCTTAAATAACTAGCTGATTCAGGCACAAATCTCACCTTGGGTTTTGGCCTAAAGTTTGTAAGATTTGTTGTTTTCTCCAGTGAAATATGGGTCATATTAGATGGAAGGTTATTTAGATAAAGAAAGAGCATTTTTCATTAGCATTTTCATGTAGACATTAAAAAGAATAATAAATTAAGCATGTGGTCTAAATACATACAATCTTGCTCTTTCCAGTTCACACGACAGGAACACAGTCTCTCAATCTGGGTCTCCCTTCATGAGTTTTTTTTTTTTTCTCTCTCTCATAAGTCATAGACATTGAACAAAGGCTGGCTCCAGTTCAACACTGATATTTTTCACTTTTGTTCCATTCATTTCCTAAGAATCAATTCTAAATGTATTCCAGTGCATGAAGAACAGAAGATTAAAAATGATTCCATTGTGCAGCTTCACAAATCTAGTGAGGTTTTCAGTTATTAGAAGCCTTAGCAACTCATTCTATATTAATTGAATTGGGGGATTCAGCCATGTCAGTGTATCATGGGTGCTATGTTTCTCTAAGGCTGTCATAGGGAAGAAAGTACAGATCTAATTTATACTGAGCCTGAGAAGAATATAACTTAATCAAATTTGACTTGTATTTTATTATGCTGTGACTGCTATTTCTCAATGCTGGAAAAAGCTTTGGGTAAACAAGTGTACTGTGCCCTTCTGAGAAAAAACTATGTGGAAACTCAGAGAACTCACTGTGTCATTTATGTCACCTTTATGAGTCCTTAGAACTCTGCATTTATAGGTGAATTCCCACCACTTTAATTTTTTTAAAAATGTAAAGATTAGATAAAAGAAGAAAAAACATTGCTTCCTTTTGTCTGCTTTGCTTCCAAGCAAAAGATGTCTAATTATTCTATTATTTAATTTATTTTTTAATATTTTTATTGATTTTAGAGAAGAAGGGAGAAGGATAGAGAGAAGCATCAATCATGCCCTTCCATGCCCCTACTGGGGAACAAGCCTGCAACCTAGGCATGTGCCCTGACTGACCGGGAATTGAACCAGTGACCTCTTGGTTCATGGGTCTATGTTCAACCACTGTGCCACACCGGCCATGCTTATTGTTTTATTTTTAAATTACAGTTGTAAATATACAAATTTTTCATCAGTGAGAAATGTCCGCTCATTTACAATCCTATGGTGTACTTGTTGTGGTGTGGAATGTAGGGGAAAAAAGAAAAATTAGTCAGTGCTTTGTAGAAGCCTAAGAATGTCTTTGAAACAAAACAATTGAAAAAGTGATCTTTTAAAAATGAAGAAAAACATATTAGTGGAAAAAACAAGACAATTGCAGAATTACAGCAATTTAACATTGAAAGTAATCCTGAGAGTCACCCAGCTCAATGTCCTAACCGATACAGGAATATTCTCTTACTGTTCTGTTTGAGTACTTCCAATGATAGATTCTTTACCACCTCCTCAAAGCAGCCACTCCATCTCTGGATAGCTCTGACAGACAATTGTTTCTTATACTAAGCCATTTTCACTTTAATGCATATGAAGATAATAGAAGAAAAAATAAGCAAGCCATTTGCTAACAAAGGATTCCAAGGCACTGTCTTTATGATGAGCAACTCATGCTAAACTAATTTAATTTTCTTCTGCCACAGAGTTGCAAGTCTTGAACAAAGAGGAGAGCAATCAGTGTAGGACACATCTGGACTTCACTAAAGCTTTGTGGATCTGTAAGGCATTTCTATTAAAGAGTTAGGGATATCAAGCTGGGCTGTAGTGTTATATGGGTCTTATTCCAAAGGCACTAAAAAGTGCTTCAGGAGGAACCTGGGACAACATATCCCAGAGACCACATAGGTTTGTCTCAGAACTTTTAAATTTTTCCTACAAGGTCTGAAGTGAGAGGAATAAGAAAAATCCTCCTAAATTGATAGAAGACACCATATTAGGAAATGGGGCTGGAGGGTAGGGGAAATAAAAGTTGAAAATTCCTTGCAAGGCAAGAGCAGAATCCAAGGTGACCTTGACCAATCAGAAAAATGTTCTGTCAGAAAAATGCTGATGTTTGATGTTCAACAGGGACAGTGCTCCCCAAATCCAAGCAACATGAATCCCTGCTGAGGAATGGCTGGTGAAACCATCACTCTGAATCACACCTTGAATAAATGGAAACGAGACAGGGCCATTGTATAAAGATCTGGGGTTTGTGGACAGAGTTATGATGTACAAAAGCCAAGGAATAACAATTCTTCCCTGTATTCTGCATTAATTGGGACTTTATGAGATACACTCAAGCATTCAGCCTGTTGGTCTTTATATGAAACATAGAAATAGAAAAGCTGGAGAGACTATCAAGACAAAATGGGTAAAAAGCAGTCCTCCTAGAGAATATGTGAGAAAAGTTTAAATGACTAAATTTATTGGAAGAAAGGCTATGCTGATTCTTCTCTTGCCTTTATGTCAGTTGATTTCTCCATACCCACCTGAGTATAATACCTTTTCTCCACATTGCTCATGAAGTTCTATCTAAAAATGTTCCTGTACAGACTTGTTCATCAGGATATCCAAATTCAGGTAAACCGTTTCTTATGTTTGGTCACATGCCATGTGTATAAGCCAGAGTGAAAGAAACATTGGGTACTAAATGAAATGCCTTATACATGACACTATCAGCAATCTGGGCTGGTACACAGTAGATACTTAAAAACTATATGTTGTGTGAAGGAATGGGAGAAAAAAGTCACATAATTAAGTTTTTAAAAAATCTGTGTTCCTCTCTATCAAAATCAAGTTAATATAGGAATGCTGTGAGGAATAGTATGATTAATTATAAGTTATTAGTTGCCTAAGGCATTGGGAGTAATCTCTGGAAGAGTACTTAGTTAGGAGAAATGGAAGATGTAAATCCAGGGCAGTATTATCGATGTCTCTAATTGGTACATGCTAATATGATTTAAGATAATTATTTGTTTTGTTAATAACCCTCCTTAATTAACCTGACTGGATGTATCTAAATCACTTTGCATGATACCTGGCATACACTAGATGTGAAATACATGCTAGTTATTGTTTTGTGAATTTCAGAATATTTTGTAAGTTAAACCAATTATACTGGCATTGATTTCCCTGACTCAGCATTGACATTTCATGTTGTGCTCTGAATTCTACTCAAAATATGCTGTAAGAATTTATTTAACTACCCTCCAAAGCATAGAGTCCAACAGCTATCTAGTTGAACCCTTGAGAACTGTTCAATTTGAAAATTTACTGAAGCACTTTCCTGCTAACATCAGGTACAAGGAAAGGATGTCCTTTTCAGAATCATAGTGGAAAATTTTTGCTAATGTAATAAGGCAAAAAGGGAGATAAAATTTTTCCAGATTAGGAACTAATAAAAAACCCCGTCTTTGTTCACAGATGACATGATCATTTATGTAGAAAATCTGAAAGAATCAACAAAGATACTCTTGGAACTAATGATCGATTACAGTCATGTGTTTCATAACAACCAGGATACGTTCTGAGAAACGTATCATCAGGTGATTTCATCATTGTATGAACATAATAGAGCACACTTACACAAACATAGATGGTGTAGCCTACTCCACACCTAGGCTGTATGACATGGCCTGTTGCTCCTAAGCTACAAGCCTGCACAGAATGTTGTTATACTTAATACTGTAAGCAATTATAGCGTGATGTGCTAAGACATTATGCTGGCTACAAAGTCACTAGGTGATGGTGTTAATGGAGGAGAAAGGGCCTTGTCTTCCTTGGTTGCTCGTGGGAGTGGGATTCTGCGATAACCCAAGATAAACAATTTTCTGAGACTCGCGTAGGAGGATGCAATATAGCAGAAAGCTTTATTTCCATGGAATTACACCCCTGGTTTTCTGAAGCCCCATTTGCCTTTGTCCAGTCACAAGAAGAAGTGTAGCTGGGGCTTCAGCAGAGCTAAAATCAGAGTCAATGTCCAAAGTATCCTTTCCATATTGAAGCAGTGCCCAGTCCAGTGTCAGGCTAGCTTAGTTTATGTTTCCCACTGCACTCTATTTGTCCATTGCATGTGGAGCCTGCATGGCCACATGTTTATGGAGGAAACACAGGCGAATGCAAAGAAGCCAAGCATGAACTAAGAGCACAAGAGTCGTGAGCAAAGTGTACCAAGAGCAACAAGAGAGAGAATTCATATGTTTAGGGATTATGTATCCCCAAATTTTCATATGCTTGCAGTGGCCACGCCCATTCTGGCTAATAATCTCTGTTCCCAGGTGTGACTGACAGGCAAATGCCTTCCCTATGTCACCCCAACATTACTAGTCATGCATCTATCTTCTCTTTGTTGTGTCCCTCCCCCAGTGTTTTGTAAGGAATAGACTGGTAGTTCCTTGGAGAGTGCAAAGTTGCAGATTCCTGGTGAAGCTGCCCAAATGAAATGTCCCTTTGTTCCTTTTCTACTATTAATAACTAGCTAATTACAATGGTATCAATAGGAATTTTCATTTCCATTATAATCTTATGGGACCACCTTTATATATGTAACCCTTTGTTGATCGAAATATTGTTATGATTTGCATGACTGTATAGTAAGGCTGCAGGATTAAAGGTTAATATACAAAAATCAATTGCTTTCCTATATACCAGCAATGAACAAGTGGAATTTGAAATAAAAAACATAATACCGCTTACATTAGCACCCCCCAAAAGTTCAATAATTAGATATAGTCTAACAAAATATGTATAAGATCTATATTAGGAACACTACAAAACTCTGATAAATCAAAGAACTAAATAAATGGATATTCCATATTTATGAGTAGAAAGATTCAATATTGTCAAAATGTCAGTTCTTCCCAACTTGGTCTATAGAATCAATGCAGTTTATAACAAAATTCAAGCAAATTATATGAATATTGAAAACTGATTCTAAAATGTATGTGGAAAGGTAAAAATGTAACTCAATATTGAAGGAGAACAAAGTCAGAGGATTGACATTTCCTGACTTCATGACTTACTATAAAAGTAATAGTAATCAAAGCAGTGGGGTACTGGTACAAAAATAGACAAATAGATCAATGGAATAAAATAGAGAGCCCAGGAATAGACTCACCATAATATGTCAACTGATATTTGACAAAGGAGTAAAGGCAATACAATGAAGCAAATATAGTCTTTTCAAGAAATGGTGCTGGAATAATTGCACATCCACATGCAAAAGAAAAAATAAAACAAATCTAGACACAGACTTTAAATCCTTAACAAAAATTAACTCAAAATGGATCATAAATCTAAATGTAAAACACAAAATTACAAAACTCCTAGATGATAACATAGAATACCTAGAGGACCTTGGGTATGCCATGACGTTTTAGATACAACACCAAAGTCTTGATCCATGAAAGGAATAATTGATAAGCTAGGCTTCGTTAAAATTAAAATAAAAATAAGTTCTGTGAAAGACAATGTCAGGAGAATTAGCAGACAAACTATAAACCGAGAGACAATATTTGCAAAAAACACATCTGATAAAGGACAGTTATCCAAAATATACAAAAAACTCTTAAAAGTCAACAATAAGGAAACAATCTGAGAAAAAAATGGGACAAAGACTTTAAAAGACACTCTACCAAAGGAGATATACATATGGCAGGTAAGCATATGAAAAGATGTTCCATATCATATGTTATCAGGGAAATGCAGATTAAAACAACAATGAGATACTGCTACACATATATTAGAATGGCATAATCTAGAAGACTGACAACAGCAAATGCTGGTGAGGATGTGGAGCAACAGAAAGCTTTATACATTACTGGTGAGAATGTAAAATGGTACAGCCACTTTGGAAGACAGCTTGGCAGTTTCTTACAGAACTAAACATACTCTTACCATATGATCCAGTAATCATTCTCTGATATTTGCCGAAAGGAGTTGAAAGCTATATTCATATAAAAAACCTGCACATGGATGTTTTTAGCAGCTTTATTCACTATTGCTAAAATTTGGAAGAAACCAAGATATCCTTCAATAGTTGAATGGATAAATAAACTCTGGTATATTCAGACAATGGAGTATTGTTCACCACTAAAAAGAAATTAGCTATTGAACCATGAAAAGACATGAAAAAAACTTAAATGCATACTACTAAGTGAAAGAATCTGAGAAGGTTACATACTGTATGATTTTAACTACAGATTCCCCTCACCCCCTTTTTTGACTGAGCCCTCCCGTACTCCCAAGGCAGACTTTGGTGTCCCAACTCTGCTCCCATGCTGCCCATCCCCACATCATGGCAGTCATTGCACTGATTATCTATTATTCTTCTCTATCCACTTAACTTGACCTCCTTGAGACAGGGGCTGAGTCTTTCATTTCTATGTATCTATAGAAGCTATATAGTAAGCACTGAGTATTTTTTGAGAAACAAATTAGTGATTCATATCATTAATACTCATGGGGATTTTACTATATATGCTTACCTGATTATTTATAGAAAGATTAAAGTCCTAGTGTTGTTGATCCTGGACTTCTACCATTTACTCTTCTCCACTATTTGTTTTTATTCTTTCTTTGGCCTTTTAAAAAGCTCTTAGTTATTGATAATTTGCATTTCCTCTACAAATAGCCTTCCCTCTAATAAGTTATTAAATATTATTAATCATAGCTTATTAAAAGAAACTTTTTGAAATATGTTTATTGTTATACTTTTTGTAATTGTTATGAAGAAGAAAGTAAATTTGGGCTTGTAGGAGGAAAACAATCAAAGAGCCCCACTTTTACATGACGTGCCTGTGTTTATTCTTACAGTGGTTACCTATATTTGTGTTGGTGACAGCAGACATCAAATAAAGTATACAGAGATGGAATCTTAGAGAAATATTATGTTAACAGCAATTTCCAACTCTATGAGAAAGTGCATAAATTCATGAGCTGGCAAGGAAAATTGTCTCCCTTGACTCTTTTGTGGTATAATGAGGACCTTCTACATATTTTTAAAAATGAAGCCTTTATAAACTAGCAACAAAAGGGATCATTTATATTTTTATGAACAGATGTTTTAAATAATTTCCCAAGTTATAGAAGATTTTAATATTTCTGTAACTTCATTTTTCAGTCTCCTCTGGATATGTACAATTCTTTGTCAATTAAAGGGATGTATAGAAATGCAAATGTTCCAGGTTATAAAATTGTACCAAAGGACTGTCTGCTAAATTGATTTCAAAGCTATAGGGGACTTTGTATGCTTAGACAAAAGAAAACTGGAATTTAACAAAAAAGAAGAAAGATTTAGGTAAAGAACTTAATGCAGATAAGTGGGAATTAATGCATAGCTTAATAAAAATGGATTTGTATAGAAGTCAGACATCAGATTGTTCAATTTAATTATCTTCCATCCTTACTATTTTTTTACTCTCAAATTGCACAAACTATATAAAATTGCATTCTTTTTTTCAAATATGGGACAGTGTTAGATATACTAAAACAACTATACTATGGGAAGGAATTCATGGCATGCATAATTATATTAAGAGCAAATTCCATGTGGATCAGGGTATATACATTGTTTTGAGATTTCTACATATGTAAATCAACCTGTGTTATTAGAATTAATAAGATGATGCTGAGAGAGGAGGATCATTTAAAAATTTGTCAGAGATCTTATTTGAAGATAGAAGGTGACAACATGGATTTAAAGGAACAGTGATTACTTTTAGGGTATGCTGATAAAGTTTAGAAAGAGAATGAATATCAGTTTATCCAGAGTCTGGATGCTTATTTTTAAGTTGTCCTCCACCCTCCTTCTCCCTATCATTAGCTTTATGGAGAGACATGCTTTATTCATTTGCACTCACTTTTTATTTATAAATGGGGATCCAAAGTCGGTTCTAGAGTTCAAACATTTTACAATTTGAGATTGTAGCAATGTAAAAATGCATGGTATATTTTAGGAATGGTGAGAGTGCAGTGTGTTTAGAAGGGTGTGGTAATGGATGGTGCTGGCAAAGAAGGGCAATGCCAAGTCACATAAGGCTCTAATGTCCTACTAAAATAGTGGTGCACCGTTGGAGGTTTTAGAAGACAGTGAAAGGATTTAAACTACTAACCAAGGCTTTATTAAGCACTCATTAACTGCCTATATTGTGTGATGTAGGAAATATTTGCCTTTATAGAACCTATAGTTTGCATTTGCAGGTAATCATTATTGCTTTCAGAATGTTTTTTCTGACCCAAACCCATGGCACTCTATATTTCCCTCATCATAGCATCTATCACTGTGTATCGTAATTTCTTGTTTAGTTTTAAGTTTCCTCCACTTGGACTGAGCACAGTGAAAGCAGGAACAATGTCTACCTTGTTTATCATTGTAGTCCCCGTGCCCAGAACAGTCCCTGGCATGTAGGAGGTGTTCAATAAACATGTGTTGAATAAGGAAATAAGAAATGAATCATATGATCATTGATTTACTATAACTACAAAATGTAGAGGAATTATTTATAGAGCATTTCTACTGTAAGATAAAGATAATTTATTTGTGATATTGGAGAGTCTGTGTCTGTTAAAGGTGAAAGGCCCTGATGAAGGGGAGATTTCTGTGAGCTACTGAGGTCTCAGTTACAAGTCATAAGTTTCTGTTTAGTGTTGGGATTTCTCTAGGATGCTTTGAGTCTTGGGGTTATTGCCCAATAAATATTTGTTGAAGGACTAGATCAGCTACCTATGCAAAGTGTAGGAGCCAATAAACATTTATTGGAGGCTTATATTCATTTGTTGTGGCAAATTGTGTTTTCCAGAATCACCCCACCCACGTTTTTATCCCTTCTCCTTTGCCAATAAGAGGTGAAGCTGGTGTTTTCTCGCCTTGGAACTGACTGAATCTTTGTAACTGCTTTCACCAATAGAATACATTAGAAGTAAAGCTATTGGAATTCTTGCTTCATCAGAAAAACACGATACAGCTTCTACTGTTTCTCTCTGTCTGTCTGTCTCTCTCTCACTCACTCTCTGGCTCATTTCTGAAATGATCACCTGTGGAACCCAGGCACCATGCTGTGAGGAAGCCCAGACTTGCCCATAAAGAGACCATACAGAAAAACTCATGTAGACAAAAACCAAGGCCCCTAACCAATAACAAGCATAAACCACTGGATGTGTGAGTAAATGAAACTTGAGAAGATTTCAGCTCCCAGTCATTGAGTCTTCTAGCTAAGACCTCAGACATGCTGGATCAGGTGTAAGCCATCTACACTGCACTCTGTCTAAATTCCTGACCCACAAAACCCATGAGAGATAATCAGTGATTATTATTGTTTCAAGACACCAGATTTTGTGGTAATCTATGACTTAAAAATAGATAATGAATAATACACTTGTACTCTATAGACAAAACCAGTGGTTTATAACTTTTAAAAAATCTTAGATCCATTTGAAAACCTGAAAAGCTAAGGTGGCCTCTGTTTTCTCTGCCTCCTGGTGTTCACAGCCTCAGATATTCCTTGATAGCAGCCTTACAGATGATCCTGGTAAGCCATGTGCAGACTTCAGACCAGCAGAAACTGTAAGATAAATGTGGATGTTGTTTTACACAGCATTAAAATTACTATGAAAGCTATAGATCTTCTCTGAGAAAAAATATACAGTGACTGACATACACATATAATTATTATGCAATATTTTATGTTGTTATGGATATCTGATTCCCATGAATGGATTCTAGTTTAAGAACCACTGTTCTAGATCATTTGCCCTGTAGTCATATGTAGAAAAATGCAAAGACTACAAGATTTTCTTTGTGATGTTTTATATTGAATATATTATTTACTTGCTTAATAGTTCATTACCTTATAATTGAGCACTGTCTACCTCAGGATTGAATTTTCTCTACTTTTGCATCTCTGGAGGTGGGTAACTGATACAGTTTCATATTATTATTCCACCCATAGAAGGAATCCACCCCCAATCACTTTCTCCATCTCTCAGCCAGGGGAAAATCAACAGACTTGAACAAACAGTAAACAAACAGGGACAGAGGATGGAGTGAAGCTAATGAATTAAGCATTGAGAAAACACTATGAACACAATTCAGTAAATGGTTTACATTTTTCCTCTATTTCTTTGTGAAGTTAAATTTAAGATTCAGCAGAGTTATTTCTTTTGATCATAATTAAAATGCAATACAAATAAAAATCTCTCCCCTAACTTCACTGTTAAACCAAATGTTTTCTTTACCGTCTTTCTTCATTAATAATAACTATGCTTTAATAAAATTATAGGATGTAGAAAATACTTGTTATGAATTCTCTAACACTGGCTTGAAAACATCCTCATTAAAGGCAGTGAGCTATGTTTTGTTGTGTAGATAAATGTTTGTAATTTTTGCTTTTTCTTCTGATTATCCATTTCTTCGCTGAATAAACACAAATGCACTCTGACAGTGTCAACTCCCATATTTGATAGTACTGAAAGGGAGGATCAATTCTCTAAGGAACAAATGGAATTGTACAGAGGAGCCCCAAAGCAGTGAGAAGCATAGGATACAACTGCCTTCTCTCCCCCCTCAATTAAACTGTGAAGAGTTAACCCAGGGAAAGCAGCAAGCAAATGCACACGACTCCCTGGAACCAGTTTCTGCACTAGGAATAGCTGGCTTGTGGAGATGTCCCCATCTGCATCACACATGGGGAAGGCAGCCTACATATGGGCCAAGTGGGAATGGTATGGGAGAGTCTGCTTGCTTGCTTGCTTGGTAAATGACAGCAATGAAAGTTACATGTAGGCATGCCAACTGATTTAATCTTTCTCTACTTTCCCAATCACAATTTGTCTTTGCCTATTAATTTTTGTAGATACCATTAAAAGGAATACCATAGCTAATGTTATATCAGACCCAATTACGCTAGTGAACTGCTTCTATTTTTTTTTTCTTTCATGCTGTGGCATTTCCTTTCCCCTGAAAACACTCTTTCACTCAGTCTAGCAATTAACTGCTTGAACAGTATAATAAGGAAGCAATTAAGAGGTGACATAGAAAAATTAACACTCCATTTCACATTAAAGGCTAAATGAGTATCCTTGCCATTGTGAGTTAAATGTGTCTTTGAAAACCTGTAGTTTGGATGTATTTTCCTTTTGAATAAGGAGCCCAGCTCCATGTTTTTTGTCTAGCATCCCAATCTGAAAATGGATGATAACTAATTGGGTGCTGTCTGCTTAAACAGGCTATATTAATTGTAGTTTGTTCTCCTGTAAGTGTCAAGGAAAACAAAATCTTTGTAATGTGTAGGCATAAATGTACGGCTGCATTCATTTGAATATGCAGGCCATGTCCTAGTGCAAATAAAGCAAACTCCTGGATGCTATGTTGCCATGGCAGGCAGAATTTGCATAATAAATAACAGCTATCATGAGACTTTCTTTATGAAGTTCTCTGTTGTGTTGTCAGCTCTAAGAGCCTCCACTAAAGCAGCCAATATTGAGGAAGTAGAGTGTGTTTTGCTTGCAAATGCAATACCCAACCCAAGTCACTATCAAGAATCCATTATTTTAGTGTTGCTGGCTAAATGGGATGAATTATATAAGTATATACAAGGAATACGTGGTGAACTGTATCAACACACATCACATGATGACCAGAATGGTTGGATTAACTCAGGAACATCATTAGCTTGCTCTTCTGTCCCAAGGTCTTTCAGCACAATAGTGCTATCTGCAACCTCATCCTCTGTATTGCTTAAGTCTGAATCAAACAAGTTAAAAAATTTCTCTTATTCCTACTGATAGGGATTGGAATGATATTTAAAGGGGGAGTGAGGTTCTCTATAGCGTTTTTCTGTGAGGTTTTATTCTCATACTATCTTAAGCCCACTAGAAGTCTCTTGATACTTGTTTGGGGGTTTTCCTTTAGGCACTATATAAATTTACTTTGACTTGTTATTAGCACAGGAGACTGGACAATAAGGAAAACTATTTTTCCATTGATTACTATATCTTCTTTCCCTTTTACCACTTTCACAAAACCTGAGACTCAGAAAGATGGAAGGTTAATTGTATGTCTGTCTGTGTGTTTGGGTTTCCCAACCATTCATGGAATGAGATTAATAAGAGCCTTGCTTTACATGGATTTACACATTCTGCCAATCTCTTTGGCCCTGGTGAGTCTATATATTTGTCCCCAAAGAAAGAAATCATAGCCACCCTCATCATCACTTTGGCTACTATTTATTGTGTGCCTACTAAGCACCTGACACTGTGCTAAGTAATATTGTGTGCTTTATCTCATGTTACCCTTACAATCCATGTAGACCCTCTTGTAGGCCCAAGAAAACTGAGGCTCTGAATCTGGAGCCAGGATTTGAATTTTGTGCTATTGCTCTCAAGAGCTAATGCTCTTTTCACCACTTAATGCCCCACGGGCAGAATTTTAAAAAGTGAACATTAATGAGACCTTCTTTAAACAATGGCTATTTTAATGACTACAAACAGCACTGTATTTTCTTCTAAAGCCAATGAAAATAGCAATATTCATGACTCTAGGAAAAAAAGGTGCAACAAATCTGGAGCTGATTCTCACCTCTTTATAGCCTGATTTATAAGGGCAAAGAAGTTAGAAAGAGGTCTGCTCTAGATGGAGGCCTAATAGGTTGTCTGTTATTTCCACAAAGCAAAAGGGGGGGGGGGGAGGAGAAAAAAAAACCCACAGCAAAACTTCAACTCATTTTCAATTTTTAAGAGCTCAGAAAAGTAGCCAAAGCTATTAAAGACTATTCATTATCTTTTTTTTTTTTTTTTTTTAACATTTCATCAGCTTAAGATTTCCTTGCTCATATGAGAACTTACTGTTGAGGTGTCTTTATAGAGCAATTTTCTGTAGCCAAGTTACACATCTTAAAATAATGACTCATAGTGGAAATTGGGTATGAGGTGGCTACGGCATTAACTAAAGAACACCATTAGAATATGCTATATATTTTTAAAAAATAAATACTTGGGTATTTCAGCTTTTAAAATGAAATCTTTAAAAGGAAAACATCTGTGGCAAATGCAGTAATAACATTTAATAATTGTGAAGAGAGTGGTGAAAATGTCAAAAATTGACCAAACAGTTGGAGAACCTGGGCAGGTTGTATAGTTAAAATCTGTCCTGCACCTTCCAGAAGGATTTAGGAATCAAAAATAATTTCTCACAGCCTAGTTTTCTTTACCTTCTTTGTGTTTTCTATAATGGCTGATCTGCTGTGGGTTGGGCAGCAAGGCTTTTCTTCTTTCATTATTTCTTTTAAATCAACGTTTTCTTTAAGTTATATCATTGCCTTGCCAGTCAAGTCATTCTTGGATTATTGAAGTTTCTCTCTTCTGCACATTGATGGAGTTATATTACCAAAGAGGCTAGCCTTCCTTTTACTCCTGAAAATAAATCTTTGAAAAAATAAAATCACTGTTTCTTTTTATTACTCTGATAACATGCCAGTCCTTTGATGTGAAGCAGTAACAAATTCATTTTTTATTATTAGGAAGTAGCTGGGCTCTTTTACCATTAGTGGACTGGGCAGCATTTTCCCCAGTGTACATAATGTCTACATTCCTGGCTCACCCACAACCACATTTCAGTGAATATTTTGAAATTTAACTATAGCAGTACTCATTTGATACATTACTACTCAGTCAAGAACTTGAACAAAGAAACCCTTCATCTGATCACAAAGAGAATGAGTGGGGGATGAAATTAAGGAGAGCATTTATATAACAAATTTCATGTGACCTCACTTATGCTTGAGCCTCCAAGTACCATATATGTGTGCCTGTGTGTATATGGGTATTTAAAAGTATGTGCATAATGACTTTCCTCCAGAAAGCATGGGAACTTTGCAAAATTTTCAAAGAAGAGAAAGTCCAGGATTCTGTGAGGAGGTTACTGTTATGAACTGAATGTTTGTGTTGGTCCAAAATTCGTATGTTAAGATCTAATCCCCAATGTGATACTATTAGGTGGTAGAACCTTTGGGGGGTGAATAGGTGGTGAGGGCGTTTCCTCTTTAGCCTTATTCAGATGTATAGTTTGATCTGTAAATGGCTGGAGGGCCACTAGGAGGAATGGCATACAGTCCCCTTAGGATAAGTATGTGAAGACAGTATCCCAGAGTGATCTTTCTGACCCCCAGATCTCTTGATCTCCTCTGTTCTCTTTCCTGCCAGTCAAATTATGTCTCATTAAAAATGAATATTTTCAAGTACCCACATTTACATATAACATCCATAAGATAACTTTTGTCTACTGTAAAAAAGGAGGATGATTAAATTTCACATATAATTGAAAATGGAGTTGTTCATCACACACATGAAAACCTCAATCAAGATAGTGTGGGGAAGGCCTGGGGAAGGGGCATGAATGGGGTGGAAGGGGCCAATGGGGGAAAAAAGGGAATATTGTGTAATAGTTTCAACAATAAAGATTAAACCTATTAAAAATTATTTGTAATTGATCTTTGGTCCTTATTATCAGTGCCTGGCTGAAGCCTCTCATTGAAAGTGAATGTTACTTACCTTGTGAAATAACTTTCTGGTAATATATTTGTATTCATTTTATAATTGTTGGAACCCATAAGATATTTAGCTCTCTAATTCTGATGCTGTCAGTAATGCCCTGTGGAAAGCTAAAGCAGAATTTAAAATGCAAGTAATAGAGACTTCAGATAGAAAGCTAAAATGCTACTGAGAAAACCCAGAGTTAGCTGGCCTTTATGCCCTTACAGGGTCCTGCATTGTATTACCACAGAGATTAAGAATATCATAGCATTTTAGAGCTGGGTGAAACTTTGAGATCATCTAGTCTAGCATTCTAATTTTGCAAATGGATAAACTGAGACTCCAAGAAAGAAAGAAAGAAAGGAACTCACCTCAGGTCATATGCTAGTCAATAGGCAAAGACAGGATTAGACTCCCAGACTAGATTCTCACTAGAAGTGGCCTTTCCCCCTCTGTCATGCAAAGATAAGAACCAAGTTATTCAAAACAGCTAAAAATTAACATAAGAGATGTCGTTAAATTACATAATTAATTTCAATGCCCTTATTACCCCAACAAATTAAAAAAAAAAAAGCACTTAATGAAAAAAATGTGTAATAGGTTTGTTACAGCCACTAGCACTTATTTCTGTACAAAAGTGTTTCTTTAGATTTTTGACCCATGTGTCATTTCACACTGTCATGTGACACAAAGCTACTTAATATAACCTGACTCAGAGTGACATTTCTATTGCACTGCATCACAGTGAAAAGAAATAACACTTTCTTTCACAGGTAGGTAATTATCTCCACCAGTTGATACTGTTTTGCTATTTGCAGGTAGAAATGGAAAGCAGGTGTGTTTTTGAGAGTGTAACCTGTAAAGAGATACTAGGATAAGGAATTTGTGGGAAGTCTATTTTATAGGGTCACAGGAGTTCAGGCACCATGAGGGAAAGAAAATACTATGTTTAACAAAAGACGTATGTTTGCATTGAGAAGCAGTTTGATTGGAAGGCAAAATATAAAAACGTACATCGGAAGCAACCTTAAAGTGGGACAATGATTACAAGCTAAGAGGAGCTTGTTTGAAGTAAATGGCAAATTTCTAAGCCTAACCTATAGAGATATTCACAAGGAAGTTACCTGGACATAGAAAGATAAATGGTTTGACGGAGAAAAAAATCATAACATTAATAACACACATTTACTTATATTTTGAGCATGAATCTCAGCACTTTATATGTTTTTATGTTTTATTTCTTACAACTACCCTATAAGGCAATTATTATACTCATTTTACAATTGGGGAAGCTGAAGCCTGAGAGGTTAGGTGTATTAGTTTGCTAGGGCTGCTATAACAAAGTTCCACAGACTGAGTGGATTTAACAGTAGAAATTATCTCACAGTTCTGCAGTTTAGAAGTCTAGGATCAAGGTTTTAGCAGGGTTGTTTTTTTTGTTAGGGCTGTGAGGGAAGAATCTGTTCCAGGCCTTTTTCCTTTGCTTATATGTGTATGTCTCTTTGCTACATCTGTTCATATCATCTTTCTGTGATAGTTTTTTTCTGTACAAATTTTCCACTTTTATAAGGACACCAGTTATATTGGATTAGAACCCACTGTAACTTTAATCTGATTATCGCTGTAAAGATCCTCCCTTCAAATAAGGTCACACTCCAAGGTACTGAAAGTTAGGACTTAAGCATGTAAATTTTGGGGGACACAATTCAACCCATAACACTAATGTAATAGGTCTAATGTGACAAACTAGTAGTGGTGAAGCTACAATTCAAACCCAGGCAGTCTGGACCGAGTCTGCTTTGAATCACTACTTTATAACATCTCTCAATTTTGACATTAATAGAAAATAATATCAATTTTATGCCAATTGGAACAAAACCTGAGAAATCTGTAGGGCCTAATGATGTAAACGTGTTCCTTTTCAACGCAAAAGTTACCCAAGATTGAACCAGACCATGGCCATGTCTACAACAGTCTGATGGAAATCATCATGTGGAGGTCAAGGGTGAGGCTGACTTCCCTTCCCTGAGTGATCTATTATATGCTATTTGTTTTACTTTGAATGCTTTCAACATATACTGCTAAAATTTTATTGATCCTATTAAGTTTATCTCCAACCTCATCTCTCTCTTGAGATCCCCAACCATATGTGAGCTTTTCTTCTTTTGAAATAAAAAAAGTTTTTTGAGGATATCATAGCATATCACATAATTTCTCTTAGGACAGTTATCATATCTGTAAATCTTAACCTTTTAATCTTGCCCCCACTCCACTCTCATTAACAATACCTTTCATTACCCCTAGTGATACTTATTTTTTATATTAAAAAATTCCCCAGCTTTATTGAGGTATAATTGACAAATAAAAAGTGTATATACTTAAGGTATACAATGTGATCTTTCGATATAGCTATATACTGTGAAATGGTTATCACAATCAAATTAATTAAAATATCCATTACCTCATGTTTGTGTGTGGGGGCGGGGGATATATCTTAAGTCTTCTCATCAACACACACACAAAATTGTAACTATGTAGAGGTGATGGATAACTTATTTAGTTTGAGTGTGATGATCATATATATATATATATATATATATATATATATATATATATATATGAAAATATCAAGTTGTATACTTTAAATATATACAATTTTTATATGTCAAAGATATCTTAATTAAGTTCTTTAAAGAATAAAAATAAAGACATGTATTAAAAAGAGTGTGTATGTTGGGGGTGGGGGCTCTGGGGTGTTGATGCTGATAGTCAAGGTTGGAGAAGTAGTGAGAGTGAGAAGGTGATGAGTAACTACTGCCAAATTGTAAGCAGTGGGAAAACTCTGCTAATGTTGCTCTGTGGGGGATGGATTAGAAAAGGGACAAGTCTAAAGGTAAGAAGATGGGTTAGAGTGTTGTTAGAGTACTTATACTCTTGGTTAGAGTTGATGATAGCTTCAATTGGAGCAGGGGTCAGCAAACTACAACCCACAGTCTAAATATGGTCCACTATCTGTTTTTGTAAATAAAGTTTTATTGCAAAAGAGCTAGGCCCATTCATTTATGTATTGTGAATGGCTGCTTTTGTGCTAGAATGTCAGAATTGAGTAGTTATTATAGAGATCATGCAGCCCACTGAATCTAAATTATTTACTATCTGTCACTTTACAGGAAAAATTTGCCAAATTCTAAACTAGAACAATGACTGGGAATGAAGAGAAGTAGATGATTCTAGATGATATCACAAATGAACTTTTTAATCATGTGTTAATTCTTTTTTATTTTTCTAGTTCTTATTTATTAGAATGTTCAAACATAAAGAAAAATAGAGGTTTGAGGTAAGTTCAGGCTTAACGACATTTAGCAAGCGCCGCCCCTGCAGAGGACAGTCACCACATTCATGGTTTAGATTTTGCACTCAATAGTTCAGAGGTCCCCAGGCAGACTACACACTGTGACAAAAGGTGTGGAGTCTCTCATTTGTACACATTGGATTCATCATAAATTTACCAAGTCAAGAATCCCAGATAAAGTGTTTCAGCCTTCACCTGAAGATCATGAAAAATATAGTGGGGATCCACAGCACCCTCATAAACTGCATATTGTTACCAGAATAAAAAGTACAAAAAGACGTCCACATTGGGAAAAAGATGTAATAAAGATGCTTGGATTAGAAAAAATGAATGCTCCTCAAGTTCACAAGAACATCCCTTTGGGGAATGTAAAACTGAAAGTGGTTAAACATTTGATAAGAATCAAGCCCTTGAGGTTGCCACAAGGATTTCCAACAGAGGAGGACATGGCTCACACCTGCCTCAAGAGCACTAGGGAGTTAGTAGTGTGGTGGCACCTAAGCCCCGTGGACCTGAAAGCAATTAAGTCCTAAAGCCAGAGCTGTTTCAGATTAAAAAGTGCAAATCATTTTTATTTAAAGATTGTTAGAAAGGGTTCTCATTAAAATGTTTTAAATGCTAGTCATTTTTACTGACTAAAAAAAAAAAAAGTAAAATAGAAAATAGTACAATGAATACCCCTATCATTAAAATTTAAAAATTGTTAATATTTTGTCATATATGCATCATCTATTTTTCCCTGTGGCAATATACATTAGATATTTAAACCATAAATATATCCATAAGAATCTCTTAAAAATTTACTTTATACATCTAATAGAATTAATTCCCTAATATCATTTAATAACCATCAATTTAAAATTTTCTGTTTTGCACATGCTTTTTCTAGAGTATTTATTCAAACCAGATTAAGAATATAATTTAATAAGCAGAATAAGCTTTAGAGAGCTCTTATTGATCTTTTATAAGGAGTCATGATGCAAACAGTTTTCAAGAATTATTTCCTTAAAAAATCATAACAGCTCTGAGAAATATATATTATTACCTTTTCAATTTTACAGACATAAATATCAGCAGAGAAGTTACTTTCCCCAAATTACATAGCAAGTAAATAGCAGACCCTGGACTCAGACCCAGAATTGTCTTCTAACTGCTATACTATCCTTCACATTGTATTCTTTAAAGGACTTGTTGCCTAATTGTGAGTGGTGGAGGACAGGGTTGTGGTCAAGGATCAAGCCCATAGTTTTGGATTTGAGAACTGGGGACCATTCACTGAAAGAAAGAATTCAGAGAAAGGAGCAGGTTTGGGGTCAGGGTTGAGTTCAGTTTTGAAACTTTTGAGTCTGAAGTGCTTGTGGGCTACACATACAAGTTTTAGAAAGAGCCCTCTAGGGGCAGGGTGAGAATGAACTGTGAGAAGGCAAGGATAGAAGCAAGGAAAGCTGGGTGATTACTACTGTGGTCAGAAAGACAGATGATGGGAGTATGGAGTAGGGTGGTGGAGATGGAGAGAAATGAACAAAACATTTTTGACACTGGTTCCATTTGCTTAGATAGGGAACACTAGGGGAGGAAAATCAAGAGATCGTTAGAGTGACCAGGGTTAAAGCACGAAGCAGAGATTGATAAGCAAGGAGATCCAAGAGGTGAGCAGCAGCAGTGAGGAATTTAGAGACTATATTGTAAAGCAAATGGGAAAATACTGATGTATTTTAAGGAAAGGAATGACATGATCCAATTTATGTTTTTATAAGTTCACTCTGGCTTCTCTATTGAAAATGAATAAATAAGAGGAGGTTGGAGTGGAGGCAGAGACCACTTAGAAAATGATTGCAGTGTTCTAGGTGAGAAAAGACAAAGGCCTGAACTAGAGAAGTAGCAGAGGGGATGGAAAGGAGAAAACAGTTATGAGAGATGTTGAGGTATTATAAAATTTTAAAAGGTACCATGGAAGGGGGTTGTGGCAGTTTATCAAAATGACCACAGTTCTGTCACGCTCCTGCCATTGATCAGTAGAGTGTATATCCTCTCCCCTTAAATCTAGGTGGGTTTGTGTCTGCTTTGACTTGTGGAGTATGACAGAAATGACATGATGTAACTTCCGAGGCTTGGTCATAAAAGGCCAAATCACTGTATCTTGTTCTCAGGAACACTTGCTTTTGGAACTCTGAGCCACCATGAAAGAAAGCAAACTACCCTGAGACAGGCATGTTCAAGATGACACATATACTTTCCTATGGATGGTCCCAGCTGAGTTTGTCTTTCAGCAATTCCATCCCAGACACTAAACATGTGAGTGATAAACCTACCTTGGAAGTAGATCCTCCAGCCTCAGCTTTTGTAGGCCCCAGCTACTCATGTTACTCCACTGAACATTTGCATCATAGAATTGAACCTCAAGCCATCATGAAATAGATGTATAAGATATGGGCTTTGCCTGCCAGGAGCTTACAATAAAAGCCCAGACATGAGAAAAATACACAAACAAGAAATAAAAAAATTGTATATACATGTTAATAGTTATATAAGCCATGTTCTGTGAAAGCACTGGGTAAGAGCAATGAATAATACCAATGGCTAACTTTTTGCCAGTGCACTATAAGTAGTTTACATATTAAATTAATAAAGTCTCATGTATTTACTCTTTATAACAGGCCTCTGAGACATAGCCAATTATAGTCACGTGAAAAGATTAAGGCAGAGAGAGGATAAGTAATTTGTCTAAGGTTTCAACAACTTGGATTTAAACACATATACTTGGCCTCCAGAGTTCTTACCTACTATAGTATATGACTTATTTAGTCATGAGATATTAGTCATAGAATAATAGGAGAATCTCTAAGCATATGCTTATACCCTATGTTATCTTCTATAGGAAATTTTAGATTGATTTTTCATTCAAATGTAGGATATGAAAAAAATCCAATCCTCAATGCAATTTAATAAATTATACCAAGTTCCTTAAACTCCTGCTCTTCTTTTTCTTTGCATGTATTGCCTCTTCACATTTTTGTCTGGTTTTAGTTAGAACTCCATGTTTTCTTTCAAAACAAACTTTGACAGTTCTCTCAGTTTCTATGTATGTGCAAAGATGAATGGGGTTTGTCCTGAGACCAGCATCCTACAGGTACAATGCTGTAGCATCATCTTGTGGATTCTAAAGAGAAAGGCACTTTGGGATTATTCCATGTACCTCCTCTTTCACTGGATCAAGTCCCACACACTTGCTTTCCTAGAACATTTCTCCCTGATTCCAGACTTGATTCTATTCTTGGTCTAAAAATATTGCTCAACTTGGGCAGATTTAGTTAAATATAAATGTGATTATGTCACTCCACCAGGACTCCCATTGTTGCTCAACAGTCTTTTTATTTGGTTAATTTGGATTTCCTAGGAAACTCCTGCTACTAATCATTCCAACCCCTGCCTTCATAATGGCAATACCACCCCTTACCTCCTACTGTATGATGATTTCAGGTCCTACTTCTACCTCCACAACATGTCTCTCCACATACTTGTTCTCTCCTCACTTCCCAACTAGTCTCAGAGGAGAATGTGTTTCTTCTCTCTGAGACTCCCTATATGACTGATGTTCCTAATGCCATTTTGTCTCACTACCTTCAAAACTGTGCTTCTCCAGCTATTTTTGTCAGCTATCTTCAATCTCTCCTGTAAAATAAATTTTAAAAGGCTCAGGTCATTTCTCTCTTGAAACAGACAAGCAATCACATTTTTACTTGATTCCACTCATCAGGTTACCTGCAGGTTTACTTTGGTTCATTTTTCTCATTCTCTTTCAACCCTTTTCCATCTAAGCTATATCTGTTTTTTGTCTCCTCCTGTTCATGCCCCTTTGCGACCTGACTCCTGAACATTCCACTCTACTCTTAGAGTTATAATAGTCTCCCCAATCCATTCTACAGGCCTTGTAGCAGTCCTTCCCCCTTGAGCATCTATCCAGCTTTTCATAACACTGGTTGTGCTCTTCTTCAAAATTTTCCTTTCTGTACAAATGTGCGACTTAAAAAAACACTGATTTTCCTATCTCAAAGACTGCACCTTCTGTGATTCCTTTGGTATCTTCCCTCTGCTCCCAGCTATCCCCTACTGTGGTCATTCCCTGAGGGCCCATTACACACCCTCTGTAGAAGATATAGAGCCCCAGTCTCCAAGACTGGACATTTTCACTGAGTTGATCCTTCAGTTTCAACTCCAAATCAACATATCTAAAACATTGTCCTTTCTTAAAGCTACTTCTTTTGGCCTTTGACTTCTCCCTGTTTCTGCCACAAATTATGTGCTTGAGGGATACAAGTCCATGGTAATATTAGCATAAGAAAAATTAATTAGAAAGCCACACCTGCCACACATACACACAAATCACATAGTGCATTCTCAGGACCAAATCTAAGTGATTTATTTATTTATTTACTGTTTCAGCATTTGGATCTTTGAGATTGTACATTAACAGGCCCTTCCAGAGTTATTGTCTGGCATCTTAATAGGGTTACATTGTGGAACAGCCATTTTATTTAATTGTTTAAAATTTGGGATCCTCTTTTCTTCTAACCCAGAAGAAAGCAATGTTCAAACCATGCTAATTGATGTGTTTTGATCAAGAAGAAGCCAAGGTTAGTATGAGGCTTATTTCCACAGTGACTAAGTGGAAGAGTCAACACATCAGTCTTTTGAGCCCACCACAGAACTCTCATTTCCATTATTCTATCCAACAACTGACACTCTAAGTAGCTCAGATTCAAATGCAAATGCAAGCACAAGAAAGCAGACACACTTTGAAATCAATAACATCATTTTGTCAGGCAACTCATTTAGTATTTCTAAAAACCAGTGAAGTTTTAAAAACAAGGGAGTTGAAAGCTTGCATTCCTGTTCCAAGTTTTAATGAGCCTATTCCTCACTCTGGGACAGAGAAACCCTCATTATAACTTGTCAATAGAACATTAGCACCCAAGATGGAGGGAGTCCTATGATCCCACTTAATTTTCTTTTTTCCCCCATCTGGATATAGTTGAAAAAAGTCTTCTAATGGGAAACTACCCACTTATTTCAATTGCCTCTTTCTAAATCATAGATTCATCTATTTAAAAATAGCATGTTACTCTTGCTATGTTGGTAAAAATGTTTTTGACTGAGACTTTCTACGTTGAGATATTGAGTGCTTATAAATAACATGCAGCTTTCTACTCTCTTTAATGAGTTGAGGTTGCATGGAGAGAGTCCAAGCAGCACACTGAACACTCGGAACTGCCTGAGCACTTTTGTGCCCACCTCTCTCTCATACTTTACCTTAGTCTTCAAAACAGGGAAAAATGAGATTTAGGATTCCACTTTAGAGGAGGCTTTTGGAGCTAGAGATGAACACAGGAGGAGAATGAGTGTTGGGGGGAGCAACTTGCTTACACCTTGATGTTTCACTTGATGTTTCACTTGATGTTGCAGCCCTTGAAACCATCAAATGTAAAAGCAAAGTGCAAGTAGCCCTGGTTTCTTTTGCTTTGCCTGCCATGCTATCTGAGCTAGGTTTTGTTGTTTTAAAGACCAGGTCTCATTGATTGTTATGGATTGCCATGATATAAAGTTTTAGAAAAAATCTGTTGTACAGACTCCGATTGAGGCCAATCTGGTGCATGCAATAGATCCTTTAATTGTGTAATGCTTTTTCATGCTTTAGAGCCTCCACTGAGTTCCCAATAGCCAAGCCTACTATCCCAAATTGAATGAACCAGGTTCACATTCTGGGAGACTTCTAGAACTTTTATGGCCTTTCATATTCTACCAAAGCCCCATTTGGTTTGGTTTCACGATGATCTATAAAATCTTTTTGATTTAACTACAGTGCATTCATTCAGCAAACATGTATTCAGTTCTACAAACCTTTTAATGAACATCCACCATGTGTCAAATACTGCTTGGCACCAGGAATACAAAGGAGAAAAATGCAAGGCTCTTACTCTGAGGGAGACAATTCTATCTGAAAGGAAAGACTTGTGAACAAAAAATACACTAAGATGTGCTAAGCATTCAAATAAAAAGAGAAACTGAAAAAGTCAGTGCTATGAGGACCAATGAACAAACAACCCAGGGCTTTCTTGGCTCAATTTTTTAAATTTATCTTTTGTTCCTTTTGCCTTCACCAATTTTAGACAATTGCAAGTCAAAGCCATTTATAACATGTTTCTTTACAACAAAAATTTCTGAGTGACAAAGTGATCAAGTCTATACTACTAGCCTGCTTAGTGATGCAATATTTTCCAACAAAAAATTATGTTTACTACATTTGGAAAGGTATTTTAGGCCTAATTAGATTGTAGGTTTAGCAAAGAATTCTCTGTTAGTCAAAGTTTCAAATAACTTGCTGTAGGGTACTTAAGAGCATAGTTTTAACTCAGTATTTTCTTCTTCACCATATTCTAGTAGCATGATGGCAATGGCTATACAATCACATAGGTCTGAGTTAGAATTCTGACTCTGATTCTTGCTAGTTGTGTAGTCCTGAGCAAGTTAGTCAGTTTCTGAATCTGTAAAATGGGAATGATAATAGTACCTAATTCCCAAGGATATTGTGAGTCTTAAATGGGCTTATGTATGTAAAGAGTTTATCATTGTTCCTGGGGCATAGTGAATTCTTAGCAAATATCAACTCTTACCTGTTGTTATTCAGACAGATTCACATACACTTACTTTTACTGCCTAAGAAAACATACAAATAAAAATGATTCCTGGGTTCTAGTCCCAGCTTTGGGACTAGCCTTATGGTTTTGAGTAAGCTGTTAGGGCCTACGTTTCCATCTGTACAGTAATGGCAGTTGCACTAGATGACTTCTATTGTTCCTTTTAGCCCTGACAGTCTGAGGTTGGCTCAGTTTTTGGAGTGACATCATGAACTTCCAGACATGATAGTCACCCTGGGTGTCTTGCAGGGTCTAGTGCACCCCACTTCCTGTGCAGTATCAAAATAATGCTCCGCTTCCAGAAAGAGGTTCTAAAGGCAGTAAAAATGATGCCTTAGAAGACCTGGTAATGATTTGTTACCCAGTTTTAAGTGGAATACGTAACTGCTGAGGAGGCAAAGTCTATTAACCCCATAGGGGTTCTCTTAACTGTGCAGAACTGAAGAGATTGTCACTCAAAAGAGGTCTTAATTCTGGGGTTTATTCAGTTATGCTTTTTTTGCCCCTAGCAAAGACACTGAAAATGGAAAAAAAAAAAAAAAAGAAAAGAAAGATCAAGTATTTTGCCAATACAGTTGTTCAAAATTTCTTTGAACGTGTTAACCCTGTGGTATTCTTTGAAGCATTTGATTGTTTGTTACAAAATTACCTTGCATTTTTTTACACCTTGAGTATAAGCAACTCAAAGCACTTTATAAACTCATGAAATCTCATCCTATCTCTGAGGTATTTCTTTGCAAGAAAGCAAGCACCATTTCAATCATGAGTCAAATTAGTCACTTTACTTTGTTAGCCAGACAAGATTTCATCCAGTGACCCTGATGTCTCTGTTGCCAACACTCCTTGATAGTGTTCAAATTTGCATTAGGTTTGAGGCAAAGAGTATTGTACATTAAGAATCTATTTGATGACACTCTCTGCCTCCTTCTGTTTGCCAGGTTCAGGGTAAGCTGACCCTTATTTGGCCTTTCCTAGACCAAAAAAGAAACAAAAGTGGGGCAAAGTTTGAAGGCCCACAGGGGAAATACTCTATTCCACTTTCATTGTTCAGCTCATGAAGATCACAGTGTTATTCAGACAGGTTCAAATAGTGCAATTAAGCAACTGAGTGTGCTAGAGGATCTCTCAAGATACTCTTTCCAAACCAGTTAATTCATAGGCTGTGTCCTGTGTATACATAGTCTGACAAAATTCTTTTTTTTTTTATTAAAACTGCTTCCACTCAACAATAAGGATGTTGTGATGGAATGCATGTAACAAGATTCAGTCTGGTTTCCTCTATCCATGTAGTTTCCTCTATTGTCACACCCCACAATCACACTCCATAACCTAACTGGATGAAATTTTGATTTCCAAGATGTGTTATGCTCTCTAAACAACTTAAGACACACACACAACACTTATATTTTAGGTCTCAAATGTCACTCCAGGAAGTTTCCCATGATCCTGGTTGACTGACTCTACTCTTCGCTCCATAATACCCTATTCATATCCATTGTTCATATCCATTTATCATACTGTTGTCATTTACTGTCTCTTCCATTATACTTGCAAGCACCCTGAAAGTGAGGATGCTGTCTATCCAACTGTTGTGCCACCAATGCCTAGTGCAATGTGCCACAATTGTTGAATAAATGGACTGATTGGGTATTTTACTTTTTATTTATTCTGTAATTTCACTTTTAACCTCATCAAATATCACAGCTTTTGTTAGGTAATCACTCAAATGTCGTTAACTGAGTCTTTTATAAACCATGCCTATAGAATCCTGGTCTTTTGGGGTTTTTATATCCTAACTGCATCACCATGAATGTGTTGTACAAACATTAGATCTTTTATTCCTTTCTACTTCAGAACTGAAACATATCCCCAGGCTACACTGCAATACAAAATGGTTGCATATTCAATTCAGATTCCAACTAATTTGCCAAAGGAAGTCATAGAAACTGACTACTAAAATGTCATGTGTAAACTTATATCTCTATAGAAACAATGGGTATGAACATTAATAAATAAATTCCTTACTTTACTATTACTACTGCCACCACACACCCGCTGATGAATGTAGAGATTCCTATAATTATTTGAAGATAAATATTTATTTGCTATTGTTTTTGTTGCCTTGAAGTTGACTCTTCATGGCTTTTTAGAATGAAAATGCACAGAACTTGTTTCTAAATCTAGAAGAATATCTCCTTATACAATTATTACCTGAAATATCTATGTTTGTTCATAGTGAGAGCCATCATGATATTTGTTGGACAAAATGTAAATAGAAATGGATAAAAATAGAGACACTGAATCACATTTTTATCATCCATCCAAAACAAGCCATATAAGAGAGTAAAGAAGAATATTTGCATCCCCATGCCACTACCTGCTCAGCTGGGCGACCAGAACTTACTTTCTTACTCCTCTTTTCTAACCACTGAAATTCTAACTAATTTTTTTTATCCTCACTTGAGGATATGTTTTTTTATTGATTTTAGAGAGAGAGGAAGGGAGAGAGAGAGAGAAACACTGATGTAAGAGAGAAACATTGATCAGCCGCCTCCCTTACAGGCCCTGACCAGGGATGGAACCCATAACTTAGGTATGTGCCCTGACCTGGAATTGAGTCCAGAGCTTTTTGGTGTACAGGTTGATGCTCTAACCAACTGAGCCACATGGCCAGAGCAAAATTCTAACTAACTTTTAAAAGTTATATTTAAGTTAATCCTCATTAATAAACTCCCCTCCCCATGACTTCCATGGAAAGGAATCTCAGGTTCACAAAACTGAAGATCATCTAACTCAGAGGGTCTTAACCTTGGTAAAGTGTTAGTAACATTCAAGTGAGTTTATAGAAAATACCAAAGTCTGAGTCTCAAATGAGATCAATTAAATCAAAATCTCTTCATCTGAGGTACAACTTGGACATCAGGATGTTTCAAAGTATGCCAGCTGATTTTGATGTGTAGCAAACGTTGCTAGTCATTGCCTTAAAAGTTCAATGTGGCTGGAGAATGCTGGGTAGGGAGTAAGGGTGGTGGCAAGAAGGAGAGACTGAAAATTTTGGAAAAGCTCAGTTATGCAGGCTTTATAATTAATGCCAAGGGGTTTCACCTCAGTCCTGGAGGACATGTGAGCCAAAAATGGATTTTAACTGAGAAGCAACATGATTAGTTTGGTGTTCAAGGAATTAAAATTCTTTCATTTCTCTGAGCTTTCTTTTAATCATCTGTAAAATGTAATGAGTGGAATAGATGACTTCCAATGACCTTCCTCATCTAACAGCAAATTATTTGCAGGGTCATCATTCCTAACCTAGAAGTGCTAGAACTAGTGCCTCTCATAAACAGAAGTTCTTCATCTTCCCCTAAATACAGGACTATGCAGAACACAGTAATTCTTTGAGAGGGCAGGTTATTCTAAGGGATTTTCAGAGGGGATGACTGCTAACAAACAGCTTCTGCATCACTGAGAAACTTACCTTGATGGAATGGAGAGCCTGTTAATTAGCAGACAAAGCCTTGCAGGCCAAAGCATTCACAAAAATCTTTCCTTGCTCTGGAAACAGGGACTGGAAACAGTGGGAAACTAAGCCCAGTACCTTCCCTGCCCTTATAAATATGGATCAGGAGTCCACAGACATTTGTTGAATTGTATTGAACACTGCTTGTTAAAATTTACTTTAAATAATTGTAAGTAGACAGGCCTTTTATTTTCTGACTAGTTCTTGGCTATATCATGGGTTAAGTAAGACTCCCACAGAGGTGACTTCTGAATGTGGCATTCTGTATGCATGCACATAGAGACATTTACAAATACAGTCAGCAATTCATTATTGTGATATCTTGAAGGGCTAGGGAAATATTACCAGTTGAAATAGTAAAAATTGAATCTGGTCATGTTGTTTTCAAGTAGCATTTCAGTCATTTTTCTTAATAGTAATAATGCCCATCATTTGCACTGGGTTGTGGAAATAGTCTACTTAGTAGGTGTTGGTGGTGCTTGTAAGTGGCTGCTTGGGCATGGGCAGAATTCCTTGTGATGTACAGGAGGCATGCATGTGGATTTATTTTAGAATATGCTCCAGAGATCCATGCTGTGTGTCTCATGTCCTCTGTTTCCAGCCAATGCCAGCTTCTTTTTCTTTCTGATTCATAGAAAAATAGCACATCTGTTTGAAATTATGTTTAGTTTTCATTGTCATTTGGAAGAAAAGGCTTCTGCTAATGAAAGCGTTGAATTAATATGGAGTGCTTGGGACTAAATATGATGGATACTCTTGATAAACACCTGCACCATTAAAGGCAATTTTCTGAGACCAAATGCTGTTTTAAGGAAGATAGAAGCTACTATAATTGAAGTCTTGGGGAAACATGACCCTTTATGCCTTCCCTTGCACAGAAATCATCACATGTTGTTATGTTGAGGTAAGCATAAAATTTCAATTACATTTTGGGATCAGAAAATGAGAATGCCCTAGTTTACACCCATTTAATTCTCTAGCTATATCAGCTGTTTATTCATTCCTTTCCTGGGCAAGAAAGAATTAGGGATTAAAAGAAAAAAAAGAAGCCACCAAAAACAAGAAATCTTAATCCATGTAATTACTCTAATTGGCTAATGAAAGTCTTTTCTCAATAGTAGACAATTCTTTGCAGTTTACGGACACGTATTTACATTTTGAAAGGATTAAGTAAAAGGGGTTCACTTTTCTTTCTCTCTCCATGTGGACGAGCAGAAAACATGCATGCTGCAAATTCTTGGCAAACAGATGCAGCCCTTGAATTTTCCTCTAAAGAACTTATTTTTCTTAAGTTTCCACTCCACTTGTTTTTTGAAATGATGCCTAATTAAGTATTCATTGATGGCACCATCACTAATAAAACATAAATCAAATTGGGTTCTACATACAATTCATATGCTAGAAGGAGGCAGCTGTGTGAGCTGGTACTTGTTTCCAGCTGTTTTCTTGTCATTAGCTTTTAATTTCAACAGCTACCTCCGTGGGCCACTCCTCTCTTTTCTCAGTTCAGGTATTTGTGCTGTTAGTGTGATTGTCAGTTCTGTTCTGCTTGAAAGATTTCAGTGTATGTTGCTATGGTTACAGGTGCCAGAATTGGAAAGAAATGAAGAGGGTATCAAGGGTTTGACGTAGCTGTGATGAAGGCTTAGTGCTGAAATGTTAGCTATTACTTTGGCAGATTCTATGTTATTTGACAGTGAATCCATTTTAATAGAATATTTAAATGCATTCTTGAATATGCGGTAAATCAAAATGGAAATATGAAAAAGTGGATTTAAAGTAAATGAATATTTTAAAACAGTTCTGAGTGCATATCCTATGGGACACTCGGGAACTAAATGAACTGTTAGTGTAATATGTAGTATCACATAAGTAATATGGACAATTTTATTAGTTCTCTGTGTCTCCTTAGAATGCTGTATCTTTTTTTTTCCCTTCATTTGTTTTCTTCCTTTCTTCAGCAGCAGAGTAGAGTTCTGTAAATTTGGTAATAAGGATAGAAGTGCTTTAGTTGTAAGGTGCCTGAGGAGACAGGACTGGTTCTGAGGTTTTGCAAAAGCCCCCTTCTTGTTTGCTGCTGAAACTGTTAAGGGACATGCCTGGGGAATTGACTGTCTTCCTCTTTCCAATGGGAAACACTCAGAAATGTTGATTATAAGATGCCACCCTCTGCTTTGCTGTGATACTCTCTTTGTCCACCTTGCTGGTCAAGATGCTCATTCTTTCTTAAAGCAGTTTAGGAGGCTGCTGCTCCCTGTTGCCCATCTTTCTCCCCTCCCCTATCCTTTGTGTCTCTATAGCCCTGCTTCTCTTCACTTCTGTGGTCTCCAAGATGGCCTTCCAAGGTTCCCACAGAATTCAGAATTCACTCCAAACATTCGCTTGCTCACTGTGTTTAGTGTCCTCCTCCTTTCACTGAGTGCCTTGAGGGAATGAGATTTGATTCTTTGTTTAAAGTAAACCTGATATGGACAAACCTTGTGATCTTTCAGTCTTACTACTCTCCACATCACAAAAGCCCTTCCATTTCTAGTCTTGATTTCTATACTGTCCTTAGGATAGGGCACAGTGGTTGAGAACATGGGCAGGACACAGGAGCCCAACTGCCTGGATTCATATCCCAGCTCTGCTGCTTACTGGCTCTGTGACCTTGGGGATATTTTTACTCAATGTTAATGGGCCTCAGTTTTCTCATCTATAAACTGGGATTAATAGAGAGAACATGTGTGTGTGTGTGTGTGTGTGTGAGAGAGAGAGAGAGAGAGAGGAAGTCTCACTTTGAACACTAGGCAGACACATATTAAGTACTATACAAATGTTTGTTATTATTCAAAAATATTTATTTTCTACTGTGTTCCAAGCTCTATGCTCGACCCTGAGCATAGAGCAGGGAACAAAACAGATGTGGTCTTTGCTCTCATAGAGTTTATGTTTAGTGGAATAGGCAAGCAGTACAGGAATAATTGTAATAAAGGGTGATGAGAACTAACAGTTCTTGCAATCCACAGTTTTCAGAACTGTCTAAACACGTCATCTCATGAAAAACACCTGTATAGCCATGACAAGGAATTTTCTGCTCTAGGAAGTGTTTTGCATCTATCCAGACAGATCTTTGAATGAGGAAAGGTAGTTGGCTTTTGAAGAACTCCCATATAGGATTCAGAATAGAGGGGTCATGTGACTGGCAGCAATAAAAGTTTCACTTAAGCCAGAGTCTCTGGTTGGGACTTTTGTGCTTTTACAAACAGCAGAAAGGACCTGATTCTTCCTAATAAGCAGAGCTACCAACAGCAGTCTGTACAATAACTTTTAGAAACCTGACCTTGTGACCTGGAGGCCATCCTGAAGCCACTGCACTCACCTCCCCCCTTTCCCCACCACTCAATAAACATCCAGCCTGATCTATTGTTCTCTGGAAGAGAAGGCCCATGAAATAATTAACAATACCCTCTCTGTTCTGCAATACTTGCTCCAAACGTTGACCATTCAGAGGGTCTGGAAAGACTAAGCAAAGATGATGTTCTTACCAGGTGATTAGATGACAAAGAGCCCGCTGCCAGTCTTCCGGAGCACCATTGAATGCAGACCATGCCTCAGCATTCCTGGAAGCAGAGTAATTAAGAGCTGACCCTTGTTAAAGGACTAACTTCTTCCCACCCTAGAGGCTTGTCTGGTTACAACAGGACTACTAAAGAGGGATTGCGACTTTGATTTGTTTTGATTCTCTCTCTATTGAAAGATTTAAAACTGTGGGTTGTGCTAATGCTCCTACTTGCAAGGGAATAGTTCAGCAGTCAATGTACCACTATGGTAACTTTTTATTGAAAAAAACCACACCTATTATGTAGGTTAATGGAGCTCTCTGCCATTAACTTGTCCTTGTACAAATTTCTGAGCAGTAACTTTGATTGATAGGTAACAGGAAGAGCTGATGTTTAGAGATCTAAAAGGGAAAGCTTGGGCTTTGTTTGGTCCCTAGTGCCAGGACTGAGAAAAACCACACAGGCTGTGGCCAGGGTACAATGGAGAGACTTGACTAAGTTGGATTGGGGCATTGCCTAGGAGCAGCAGAGTATATCTTAACAGATGAAGAAAACCATCGGCCAGGATGACCAAGACAACATCCATTTTTAGAGCCATAGTCAAATGAGAGGCAACAGTGAAGAGCTGAAGCAAGAGATCAGAAGCTGAAGAAATAAGGACAAGGAGGCAATAAAAACAATGATTAAGAGAATGGCCTCAGAGATAGTCAACCTGGGTGGTTATAAATCTTGATTTTGCCACTTCCTTGCTGTGTGACCTTGAGTGGTTTCTTAACTGCTCTGTTTCTTCTTCTTCATCTTTAACATCATAGGGGAAGAATAATGCTACCTGCATGTGCCATTCATTTATCTGTTTAGTCTTAGATTTATTTCTCTCCCTTCTCGTGCCTCATAGGATTGTTGGGAAGGCCAATAATGCTTTTGTATGTAAAACATTTGAAATAGTGCAGGCACATAGTAAGTGTTTAAGACACCATGATATTTAAAATGTAAAAGTCTGGAAAAGAAATATAAGATAGCTGTACAACATAAGAAAATGTGATTAAGAGATTAAAAATGAAAGCATAGTGACAATGCTACCCACTACCCCTAGGACCATCTCCAAACACCTCCTTGAGCAGATATCTCCGCAGCCTATTTGGGAACCTTTCTGCTGCCAGCACACAGAGAAGTGTCTGGGAGAGAGAAAGAGATAGTTGTCCAAAATACTCAACTTCTATGAGTAATGAGTTTTGCCTTTCATTTTTTTGAAGATACGACTTCCATCCTGTCACTAGAAGAGCATATGGGTGGTGTAGGCAGCCACGAAAAAACAGTTTTATCACAGCCAGTTATGTGCTCTGAACAAGTTTTGTGATGCAGTGCTGAGCAAAGTACATTTTTTTCAAATCTGATAGAACAGGATTTAAATTCCTGCACTGCCACTTTCTGTTCATATTACCATGGACAAGCCACAAATGCTGTCTGCACCTCAATTTTATCATCTATAAAATGAGTGGTGGTAATACTTATTGCATTGTTGTGGGGATTAAATAAAACATATGTGTAAAGCAACTGGCACATTGCCCGGCTTACATTCACTACTTAATCAATGCTAGTTTCCATCCCCCCTTCTCCTAGAGAAATTGCAGATGAAATCCTGACCTCATGCTACTCAGTTTATTTAACTTGGGCTAAAATATTACTCATTCTCTTTAAATCTGCCATTGTTTTATTTCCTGTTGGCTACTTGGTTTACATCCTTATCCAGGGCCAAGCTGTTTCTTGCATTTATTTGGAATGCACTGACCAAGTGCAACCTAAAGCATTATGTGCAGAGATAAAAAGTGGACTTGGGCTCCTTCCAGGCCAGTGACACCATGTAAAGAAGCCCAGTGGGGCATGGAAGCAGAAATCTCAGATAGTGCTGACCCGGAGAGTACCAGCACCAGTGGAGCTTGAGGGAACATCCCTGAAAACAAAAGAGGAGGAAAAAGTGGCCTCTTCTTCCTCTCCTGAAGTGGCATGAGCACTCTTAAGACCTTGGTCTCAGCTCTGTTATGACCATGTTTCTCATGAACATGGAGCATACTCTTCTGACCAGGAGGCATGCTGGCTGTTCTTCAGGACAGCAGACAGGAGTGTGGGCCAATGGACAGGTTTGGGCACCTTGACTCCAGACCAATTCTGTGAATGCTCCCTCAGAGTAAGAGATGCAACACACACACCAGAAAATGTCCTCACTCCAAAGCAGAAGTTGGTGAGTCATATCCAACTGAACTGTCCAGGGTGCTTGAGGGCTGAGAGCCAGGGTGGGGCTCTGTGGGACTTCACTGTTTAGGAGACAGTGGACCTTAAGTCCTCAGTCAGGATCCTCACCTGGTATCTATCACAGCCTTGGACTCCTTCTAGTCACCTGAGTTTGCCAGCCTCCAAACAAAGCTATCTCAGGGTGAGAGTAGCAACTGGGTGTGACCCTAGAGCACCAGCTGGCCTTGGAAGAAGTGCTGACCCTTGGTACAGCTCTGGCTCAGGCTCTCCCTTCCTTATCTTTTAAAGCCTCTTCATAGTAGGGTGCAAAGACACTGGGGACAGTATAATTGACCTTTGGCAAAAACTCCAGGACTTGCATTTTGGGTTTTTGTTTTTTTGTGGTTTTTTTTTTTGTTTTTTTTGTTTTTTTTGTATTAGGTAGAACTGCTCTGTCTCCTAGACCTGGAAGAGTGGCCTTATGTGGTAGGTGTCCTGTAGGGGTCCAGTGGCACAGCCTCCCTGGTCACCCAAGCTGGGTGCTCCAGATGCATCCCCTAAGTGGGCTGTGTACACCCCCCTGTTGTAGTTCAGCCTTGATTGCTATTAGCACATCAATGGGAAGGATTGACCCCTAGGCTTACCGGCCATGAGGACTGACCATGAGAACCATGGGGGATCTGCTGTGCAGGGGCCGATTCCACGGAGCAGGACTCATTTCACTGGGGCTTTTCTGCCTACTGAGTTTGCCCTTTAAGTGTGTTGCTTGTGGACATGTTTGGAGGGTGCTTGGATGTGGTCTGAAGCTGTCAACTGGGTGCTCTGGCTCTGGGGCCTCCCAGGAGGTGCAGGCCAAGGTCAACTGCTGACTGGCCCTGGGGCCCAGCATGAGCTACAAAGCAATCTGCAGATGGCTGCAACTTGTGCTTGGTTTGCAAATGCTCAGGGAGAGAGCAAGCTGTGAACTAAGGCTGGCTGCTACTAGTGACAGACATGGGACCACTTAGCAAGAGGTACATGGCACACCGAGGCCAGATGCTCCTTGTTTGAGAGACTGTAGGAAAGTTTTCATCATGAGTCAAGACAGGCCATTCATATGGAAAAGCCACCACTAATGGGTTGGGTGGGCCCTGCAAGTTGGGTGAGGTGGGGTATCAGGGGTATCCCCAGGGTGGAACAAATAGTGATAGAGAGTCAGATATGATACCCACCTGCTGGCTCTATGGGGAGAAAGAGGACTCAGCAAAGGAACAATGGCCTCTGCCAGCACTTCTGTCTGGGAGAAAGCTGCCCCTCCAGCCCTCGCCCTCATGTCAGACAATTCACTTCCTCCTGTACATCCTTGGTGCCTTTTGAGCTGCTGCCCCAGTGCTGGAGCTCAGAGCAAGTGAGTCCAAGTAAGTCCTTGCCTGGGTCCTTTAAGAAGAACTGCACGGGACTCCAGCAGCATTCTGACTTATTTAGCAACAATCCCCCATGGTTTTTACAGTCTGAAGTTATGGGGACTTCTCTTCTAGGCACTGGAAGCCTGGGCCAAGGGCCTTGTGTAGGGATGGGACCCCTTGCTCTTCAGGGGAAACCTCTGCAGCTAAGACATCCCTCTTGATTTTTAACCACCACATGTGCATCTGGGAACAACCTGTTCTGCATCTCTACCCCTCCTACCAGTCTCCATGTGCTTTCTTCTTTATACCCTTATTTTTAGAACTTCTGTTCAGCTAGAATTCAGGTGGTTCTAAATGTTGGTTGTTCTGTACTTTAGTTGTAATTTTGATTTGATGTGAGTACTGCATTTACATATGCTGCCATCTTGGAAGCTGAGGAGAATATATTTTATTTATGTACATGTTTTGTGCCTTGCTTTTTAGCCACAAAATATTTTGTGTGTTATAACAAAAGCAATCACACTGAACTAATAATAAACATAGAAATACAAATTGAAAATTTAGTCCCAAGAAAGAAAATCCCTCAAAAATTCCAAGCATGAGGGCTGTTTATAACTCTGCCTTAGCTTTCACTTCTTTGAACTGATTCTGGAGATGAAAGCTTAAGGTCTCCTCAGGTCTTTTCTGAGCATGCATTCTGCCCTGGGCATGAATGTGGTTTGCTAAATTCCCCAGCACACACTTTTTAATGCCTTAATTTTTCCCAAAGAAACTCTCTCCTCAGTTGTTCCTCTCAGGCTTTTAGTGTCCTGTTGTTTGCCTGGACTATAATCTTTTGCCCCAGGCAACTATGAGTTGTTCTTTGCTTTATAATGTTTTCAAGGATTGCTTATTGCTTTTCAGATCTGAGTGAATTCCATGTTAGGCAAAATAAATACAAGCACCTTTTGTCAGTATTTTAGGTAGCCCCCAGATAGGTTAGAACAGAAAAACACAAATGTTTGAGAATAAGATCTGTTCTACCTCTGGAACTGGGGACCAGGGTCCCACACAGTGATTATAAGCTGATGTCTTCAAGACTAATTCTTAGCCAGGGAGAGAAGTGGGTAAGGGGCAAGTAAAATTGCTACAAAACTTTCCTACGATTTTAAAGTTGCCTTTTTCTTAATTCAGCATTCACTTTGTTGCTGCAAACCTTTGACTGTTTACAGAGTTCTTACAAAGCTTGTTCTGACAATTTTTGACTGATGACTTTTTAGTGTTTCTATGGAAGGATTGACCCTTGGAGCCACTAACTCTGCCACGTTCACTGACACCATTTAGATCTATGCTTTTTATCCCTTTTGTTTAAATTAAAAAACAAACAAACCTCAAACCAGTCAGAGAAAGACAAATACCATATGATCTCACTTATATGCGGAATCTAATGAACAAAATAAACTGATGAACAAAATAGGTCCAGAGGCATGGAAGCATGGAACAGACTGACAGATTTCAGAGCAGAGGGGGATGGGGGAGAATGGAAGAGATTAACCAAAGAACATATATGCATAGCCCATGGACACATATAACAATGTTGTGAAGGCTGGGGCTGAGTGGAGGGGACAAAGGTAGGGGAAATGGGTGACATCTGTAAAAGTGTCAACAATAAATAAAATAGAAAAAAATGCTTGAGCTAAATATGGGTGGGTGTGGAACTATTCGTTCAGTGAAAAATTCAAGTCTCTTTGGTAAAAGTCAACTTGCTAGTAGATATGAAAAAATAAGGTAACTTAACATGTCTTTTGTAAAATTTTAATTTGTAATATTATTGCTGGATTTGTAATATTGGAGAGGGAGGCATTATTGCATGGTAGTTAAGAGCATGTTCTTGGCTAGTCTATGTCTTAAAATCAACTTAAATAAAAATGAAGATAAAGAACATAACTTCTCTGTGCCTGTTTCCTCATCTATAAAATGGGTATAATAGTATTGCCATCATAGGATTGAAGTGAGAATTCAATAAGTTAATGAATGTAAAGTGCTAGAAGAGTTCTTGACACCCAATGAACACTTTATAAATGTTAAGTGGTCTAGGATTATTTCAGGAAAGAACTCCCTTGGTCCAGGCTTCATATTTCATGGTAATGTACATGATATACTGGGCCACCAGAAGTTGTGACACATTACTGTGTCCGTCAAGAGAGATTTTTGTGGCAAAGAGTACTTGACCGCAAGTGTTTCCAGCAAGAATGTAAAGATGACACAATATCCCTTTTTGGTGCGGTCTAAAGATAGCAGAGAATAAGTGAGGCATCTCTGGGATTAGGGGGAAGAGTATTTCCTGAAGCTGCTGGATAAAATATACACTCTACTTGTTGTCCCATGGCCCTTTATAGGCCATATAAAGTACATAGAGTAAATATCATTAACGCTATTTTATAAGCAAGAAAACTGAGACTTACAGTGACACATGTAGGAAATGGAGGAGCTAGGAATCTGAACCAGATTTGTCTTAGTTTAATTTTCTTTGAACTACGTGATACTCCTTAGACTTTTGATTTAGTTTCCATGATATAGCTTTGTGTATACAGAAAAAAATCAAAATCAAAGGGTGAGAAAAGTACTAGCAAAACATTACCAAAGGGAAGGAGTATGGTAAACCAAAAGCCCTTTGCTGACTACATAGATGGATTCCGAATGCAGAAAGACAAAACAGATCCCATCCCCAGTACAGGAAGTAATTTGGTTATAGTTTGAAACAACTGGAAATGAAATTGATGAGTATGATAAGCTGTAGAGAATTACACTTTTTCTCTGAAAAATACTCAAAAGTTATTGTGACCTCACTGTACTTGGACAGAACTACATTCTTGACACCAATAACACTTTGGTACATTGGCTAATTTTCTGTTGGGAGAATAAAACCCAAGAACCTGATGTTGGATGAGCTTGTATTTCTCAAGTGTGGCATATTTAAGGCAGTGAGGCAACCATCTGCAGGATGGTTTGCAGGTAGTGTTCAAACATGGTAAATTCTGTAGATAAGAAGGAGGCCCTGTTCTATTAACTTATTGAGAGCTTTGGTGGTATAGTCAACAAGTTCCTATGTATGCATGGCTTAGCATTGCCATAACATCCTGGAGTACTTTACCACTGTCACCTCTTAACTGCTAGAAGAGTATAATTTCCTTGTCACAGGAACTACTCTTGTTTTCTGGATATCAGTGATGTATTCATTAATTCATTGATTGATTAAATATAGATTGAGCCCCCAATATATACCATGCATTTTGGGGATCTAATGGTGAGCAAAAACACACTCAGTCTTCTTCATTGAATGTATGTACTAGAAAGGGAAAGAGGCATTTATCAACCATTGATTGCTGGTGACTATGCTCATTTGAAAACTTTTGCCCCATCTTAAAAGAGGAACTCTCTGATTCTGGCTTCTTTTAGGGGATGGAAATAAAATTAATATTTACTGACAATCTCCTTTGTACCAGGAATTTTACTGGGCTTTTCCACCAATGCTTAATCACAAGCTCACTAGGAATGCATTATTTATCCCCACTAATATGGAAATGGAGAATCAGAGAGGTCTAGCAACTTGTCCAATGTCAGACAGAAAGTAAGCAGTAGGAATGAAGTTTATTTCTTGATTTTGTTCCAGGGTTTATAATCCTCTTATTTAAAAAAAATGCTGCTTCCAACATTATGAAGTGATTGCTAGCGCAATATCACAATAGCTCAGAGAATAAAACGATCTTAAATTCTCCTTACAGAAGTTCTTATAATCTATACGGTGGGCTCAGAATTTCATTTGGTAAAATGAAATAATTTATAAATTACTTAAAATTCATTCATTGTATTTTGCCCCAACTTCTGATCACAAATTCACCTTTTAATGATCGCTTGTTATCTTGTACTTTTCAGCATTTGTTTTGAATCTTGATGAGCAGGTTGCCAACATTCTCAAAACAAAGACATGTTTTGAAGAAAAGAAAACTAGAAAAACAGAAAATAATTTTTCATAAAAAGGAAGCATGTTATTTCCCTGAGGAATAGGATACTGTTTTGTAGTTTAGTTATATCATTAACCATCAATCAGTGCTTCCCTGCTGTAAAAATATTCTCCACGAGCAATGCAAGTTTAGCTGTTTCTGACTTTGTTTTTATTAGAAACATGATTGACATAAACATTTATTAGCCTGTTACACTGTGAATGAATACACAGGATTGTAGAAAGAGTGTTGCTGTATTAATTTTATTTTATTTCTTCATTCCTATCTCCTCTTTTGCCTCTTCACCATCTTATCAGAAATAGCTTTAAGTTTGGAAGTTCAACAGTGTCCACTAGTGGGCAAATAAGAGAATAACTTTGTGATTACCAAGGAAAACCTATGATTGAAATGCAGGCAGAAGAGACTCTCTAAAGTCTAAAGGCTATCATATATAAAAAAAATAAAAAAATAAAAATAAAGGCTACAATATATGTTATCAAAATGAAATTTCCAGGTAATGTCCAGATTTTGTAATAGATTAGAGAATATGTTTTTTTCGGGGGGGGGGGGAAACCCGGTTCCATATTTGCTTACTGAAGAAACCCTAATCCCACATAGAATTCAAGTAACAATTTTAGAAACAGTTTTTAAATTGTTAAAACTTTTTATTATTGACACCATTACAAACGTGTGCCATTTCCCCCCACCTTGCCCATCTCCACCCAGCCCCCATATCCTCCTTCCCTGGCCTTCATCACACTGTTGTCTGTTTCCATGGGCTATGCATATATGTTCTTTGGCTAATCTCTTCAGCTTTTTTATCCAGTCCACCCCACACCCCTCCCCTCTGATAGTTGTTAGTGTGTTCCATGTATCCATGCATCTGGTTCTATTTAGTTTGTCAGTTTATTTTGTTCATTAGATTCCACATATAAGTAAGATCATGTAATACTTGTCTTTCCCTGACTGGCTTATTTTGTTTAGCATAATACTCTCCAGGTCCCTCCATGCTGTCTCAAAGGGTAAGAGATCCTTCTTTTTTACAGCTGCATAGTACTCTGTGGTGTAAATTTCCCACAGCTTTTTATCTACTTATCTACTGATGGGCACTTGGGCTGTTTCCAGATCTTAGCTATTGTAAATAATGCTGCAATGAACATTTTGGTGCACATATTCTTACTGTTTTGTGTTTTTGGATTCTTAGGGTATATTCCCAGTAGTATCACTCAGTGAAAAAGCAGTTCCATTTTTAATTTTTTTTTTTTTTTTTTTAGTATATCTTTATTGATTTCAGAGAGAGGAAGGGAGAGGAAGAGAGAGAGAGAAACATCAATGATGAGAGAGTCATCATTGATCGGCTGCCTCCTGCACGCCCCCAACTGGGGATTGAGCCTGCAACCCAGGCATGTGCCCTGACCAGGAATTGAAACTCAATCTCCTAGCTCTTAGGTCGATGCTCAACTGCTGAGTCATGCCAGGCTGGGTCCATTTTTAATTTTTTGAGGAAACTCCATACTGCTTTCCACAGTGGCTGTACCTGTCTATATTCCCACCAGCAGTGTACAAGGGTTCCCTTTTCTCCACATCCTCACCAGCACTTGTTACTTGTTGATTTATTGATTTTATTTTCAATACTTGCATACTATTGGAAATCAAAACTGTCTTTATTTTTGAAATTCTATATTGTCCTCAATTTTTGCCTGAGATTTCAACTCTTATAGAAATGTTTTAAGGATAGTGGAGGCAAATGTATATTTGATCTCCTGGGTCAGTTCTTCTCAAACTTTGGTGTGCATCAGAATCACCTGAAATGTTTGATAAAAATGCAGAAGTAAAGAATACTCTGCTTTTACCACCAAAACTTCCCTCTAGGACTGAAGAACTTATTTCCCCAGATGCTTGGAGTACTTTTCACTGTCAGATCTTAACTGCCAGTACTCTCTAGGAACTTCCCTCAGTTGAAGACCTTATCCACGGTCATACCACATTCTTGACATAGGCAAATCTGGGTTGATGCACTTCAAAATTTGAATCCTCACATTCTTTGAACCTTCTGAGACACTCCTCTTTGTTAAAGGATAGTGTTTTTTCCTTATTTAGAGACTGTCAAGGCTTCTCTTTATGAAGAAAACATCTTCCCCTTCTCAGAGATCTGACCCATCTTATCTTATAGCTACCAGGACAATGACTAGGGTCACTCACAACATAAATCAGCTAGGACATGCTTGCTAAAAAGATAAAAAGAATATGCCCCAAAGGAGCTATATAGGACTTAGCTACCATTTACTGGCTACATGTATCAGTGAAGTATGTATTGAACTAGGTTCTAAAAGATCTAGACTATGGATTAAGGAGAGGGGAAATAAAGTAGAATAAAGATGAGTTTAACAATAGGGAACCACTCTTCCAGGACACAGGAATTAACAATTTGTCAAGAACCCTGGGATGCAGGGTAAACATCTTACTACAATGACTACTAGAAGAAGAAAGTGATGGCCCACATAAAGTAAAGTAGAAATGGCAGAACAATGGAGGAAGGAATTAAAAGACACAGAGATGTGCGCATCATAGATACAGTTATGTAAGGATAGAAAACTATGTTCCACAGGTGAACCCAAAGGACACCCCATTTATCAAAGCAATTAAAAATGGACTGATGAGAGGTGCGTCAGCGTAGTAATAAGTCCAGTGGTTGCTCCTCTTTGTAGGCCAGGGCTGATGGTAGGTGAGGCTGTCACAGAACTGAACTCACCAGTGGGAATAATGATAATATAACTGTTAAATAATCAAAGCCAGAGAGTGGCACTTAACTGCCAGAAGCCAGGTAGATGCAATTATCACAATGAGCATTAAGGTCAGAGTAGCACCTGACCATCAGAGAGCTAGGCAAATGGTTATTTTCATAAGATATTCCTAGTGAAAGACAGATTTATAGCCATGTATTGCTCAATATATAGAATCAAACAGTGAAAATGAATGATCAGGAAGTTGAGGATAGTTATTCTAATAAAAGGGCACAATTCTATACCTAACTTCCAGATGTGGGACTGGTTTCTGACACAGAACCTGTCTGAAGGAAAATCTGTTTCTTAGGAGGAAAGACACTGAAATATTATGGAAATGTATACATATTGATTCCTCCAGTTCTTCCCCCAAAATGACACATAATCACTTTCTTGGGGAATGGTATATTGGGGAAAGATAAGCACCCAGACATTTTGAAGAAGATTGGACACATTGTTCAAGTTAATATTGATATCTTGTGATCCAAAGTGTCATCGTGGGCCCATTGTCTGAGAGGGGATAGATGAAGGCCAGATAACAGGCCGAGGGCTGCTTCACAGTGAGTACAGTAGGACCATGGACTCACCCATTAACCATTCCCCTATTTCCACATATATAATTAGAATGCACATAAATGGGAGTTGTCAAAACTCCTGTGAGGCAAGAGCTCTTGTAGTAGGAAAGGCCAAATAGAAACCTCTGAAATGCACCTCCCCCCAACTATACTTGGCTAAGGTAGTAAAAAATAAATTCCCATGTTGCTTGGCAGTACTGGAATGGAATAAATAAATTCCACATTTAAGAACTTAAAGAATTCAGGGGTGGCGATTCACATATCTCCATTTGATTACCCAATCTTATCTCCACAAAAACCAAATACATACTAGAAGTTATAAAGCGACCATGTGAAGAGAGTTTTGTATTAGAAACTGCATTCTATCAGTCCCATCAGTTCTAAAGTTTAGGCAGGCCAAGTAGTTCATCATAAGTTGGAAGTGGTACATCTGGAATTGGGAATGAGTAGAGCCAGAGAGCACAAGTAAGTTGAATGAACAGGTTTCTCAGACTCCCATGTTATTCACTATTATGATACCAGCTCCTTTCCCTCTATTCATACTTATGGTCACATGGAGGTGTCTCTTATGATTAGCTGATGGAGGAGGAAAAAGGCTAAGATTAAGTAATAATTGGATCATCTAGGTATGTAGGGAAAACAAAATAGGCTGTTGTACAATCCCATTCAAAGGTAGTCTTGATTGATAGTGAGAAGAAATTTTCCCATTGTGCAGAGTTTAGGGAGATGCATCTAGTCTTCTAGTCATACAATCTAGTAATGCAATCCTGATTTCTTTCTTTCATGCCCCTACAAGACATATGTGGAGAGCAAAGTTTAGAAGCTTAAGGTTAGAATATATATGGATGTATCAACAGTGGCAAGTCATTTTGTTAGCTAGTCAGGAGCCAGGAAGGGTAAAGAATGAAGATTGAGTGCAGAAGTTCAAGGGTAGAGCCATAGGAAGAACTTTTAAGCATAGGTATGAAGTGTGAATGTCTTAGTGTCATGTTTAAAGCCAGAAGAGAGCATAGACTCCAGAAGAGACATTAAATGACCAAGTAGGTAAAATAATTAGGCCAGGTGATAGTAGTGAATCTTTGTTAGAAGCCACTCCAGTACCGGGAAATGGGTACATACAAGGAATAGCCACAGTTGCAGAGATGGAGGATATTCATCGGCCCAAAAGCATATCTTCCCACTCACCAAGGTCAGTCTTGCTACCTCTACTGCAAATATCAAATCTGTCAGGACCAACTCTGAACCATTTATATAGTGCCTTCTTTTGGGGAGACCCACTAGCTTCTTGATGGCAATTTGATTGTATTGGACACCTTCAATCTTGGAAAAGGAAAAGGTTTATTTTTACTATAATCAACAGACATTCTTGGTATGAGTTAGTCTTTCCTGCCCACAAATCTGCAATCACATTTCATCTATTGACATGAGATTCCACATAACATTGCATGGGACTAACTGACCCTCTTCACAGCAAAGGAGAGTATATTACCATGGGATCTATTACCATGAAATTCTATACCATACTACTCAGAAACAACTGGCCTATTAAGGGCACCAAGCTGGTGGGGCACTATCCTCCAGTCAGCAGGCAGCAGGCAGCACGCAGCAGTATATACTCCTTTTAAAAATATATATATCTTTATTGATTTCAGAGAGAGGAAAGGAGAGGGAGAGAGAGAGAGAGACATCAATGATGAGAGAGTCATTGATTGGCTGCCTCCTGCATGCCCCCGACTGGGGATCAAGCCCGCAACCCGGGCATGTGCCCTGACTGGGAATCAAACCCCGATCGCCTGGATGCTAGGTCGACACTCAACCGCTGAGCTATGCCCAGCCGGGCTATACTCTTTTTAAAATATATATATCTTTATTGATTTCAGAGAGAGGAAGGGAGAATGAAAGAGAGAGTTGAAACATCAATGATGAGAGTGTTGTCATTGACTAGGTGCCTCAAGCACACCCCTTAATGGGGATTGAGCCTGCAACCCGGGCATGTGCCCTGACCGGGAATCAGACCGCAATCTCCTGGATCCTAGGTCAGTGCTCAACAGGTGAGCCATGCCCAGCTGGGCAGCAGTATATACTCTTAATAAAAATCATTGGTAAAATGTTGTGTTCCCAATTGGTGGAACACATGAGTCTGGCAATTGAAGTGTATGAGTGTCCCTGCTTACCATCACTTCCAGTAATCCGCATTGGGATATTTGTACTTCCCATCCTTGTAATTATAGATTCTGTGGGATTAGATGTTGTAGTCCCCAAAAGGGGAAAGCCACAATCTGGAAATGCAGTATGACTCTCATTGAATTAAGTTACAACTGAGGCTTAGGCACTTTGGTATCCTTGTGCCAAGGAACCAGCAGGTGAGAAGAGAAATCACCATTTTGGCAGGAGTAATTGACGCTGATCAATAGGAAAGGAGATAGAGCTACTGTTACCTAATGGGCAAAGGGAGGAATATGTGTGGCACCTAGATGATCCACCTCTTGGTACTATCTTGAGTGCCAATTTGAGGATAAATAGACAAATGCTGCAGCTATGGCCTAAGGAAGGCATGGTGACCACTCAGGGATGGTCTGGGTCACGCCACCAGTAAACCATATAGACTTGCAGAAGAGTTAATTGTGGTTGAGGGGAATTTAGAACTGGTGCTGGTAGTAGAGGAAGGAGAAGATGAAATCATTATGGCCTTGAGTCTTGCTGCAGCAGCACTACAGTTTATCTCACTAACCTTCGTATAACTTTCCCCAGGAATAGGGGCCCAACAGAATTCTCTTCTCTTGTGCAGCATCAGGCTCTTCTCCCCACCATGCTCCCTCAACCTTATCTCTAAGGTTGTTTTCCCATTTGAGGGTTTGGAGCTAAGCGAACTCAAAATATCTTGTCATTGTATATATTCATCTGCCTCTTTTCTATACTTTCTGTTCAGGAGTTTTAAATTTTTGTTAAGGAAGTAGACCTCATGTTAAGTGTTCCTGCCACAATTAAATAAATCAATGTTTAAAATATAAAAATAAAATATGTGTTTTGAAAGTCAAAGCTAAATTTTGCCCAACAGTATTTTCTCAGTTAAGTTCTACTCTCCCTCTAGTAAAAGTAGATACACCCAGTGTTGGTTGTTTTTATTATACCTGCTGTGCCTCTTACCAGTAGATTTACCTTAATCCTTCCAGCCTTAGCCACTGTCACATTGTGGGTTTCCAGCCACATAAGGCTGATAGGAACGGTGGTATTATTTACTCTGAGCAATGCTTCAAGCTCAATATACAAGGGTGGCTTGCAACTGAGAAGTTCCCCTTGCTCCAGATACAGGTGTAGATTTTGGTCAATACCCCAGAATCCACTAGCAGGTCCAGTCATTCTGAGTATGACTAGCAGCCAACACCTGTATTGACTAGTTTGGGAAGTAGACTCTGCCTTGATCAAGGACTGAAGTGCCCAGGTTCTTCTGAGGCTGGCTGGCTGTGGCATATCCCAGAATTAACTGTACTGTGACTGTATGACCCAGGTGGTCTACATGGTATGACACAGTATCCACCATATGAAGCATGAGGCATAGGACATAATCATTCCCTCTCCTAGGTAGAGCCACCAGCTGATTATATTTGATTATATTATTTTCCCAGGCAGTGTCATCAAATAACTCTCATGATGACCAAAACCCCTATATACTTCTCCCAGCAGTAATTTTGAGATTATTCAACACAGAAGAGAGGTTAAGAACATGAGTACTGAGATCAGAGAGATTTGGGTTTGAATCCCTGCTCTGCCATTTATTAGCTGTGTTATTTTGGATATATTACTTAACATCTATGATCCTCACTTTCTGCATATGTAAAATGGGGAGAATCATACTATCTACATTATAGAATTTTTTTGATGGTTAAATAAAAACAGTAACATATGTTAAGTGCTTAGCACAGTGCTTGGCACATAGTGAGCAAATGTTAGCAATTATTATTATTGTTATTATTAAATTAGCATTGTCTTTTTTCACCTTGTATATAAATAAAAAATTACTTCCTTTCCAGTCCCACCACCACCACTAAATCATGCTTCCTGGTAAACTGAGGCTGCTTAAAACCAATAAAGTTAGTTTAGCTATGTTGCCCCTATTTTTCTTTCTACGGGGAAACAGGGGACAAAGCTGAGGATACTTCAGCCTTCAGAAACACAGGGTGAGCAGTTTCACCCCTCCTCATCCAACTAGGTAAAGAAGTTCAGCGTCTGCTTCAAAAGTCTGTGTTTTTCTCTGTTACTTCCATATTTACCAGGCTCAAGGATTAAAAGGCAGCTGTCAGCTTATTTTTGTTGCTATGGTAACAAGACTTCCTGTGGAATTAGTTGTTCACAGAAAATATCCAAATCTCTTTCTCATGGAGGATGAGGCTAGTTGCCTAACCAGTGGTTTGGGCCAGTAGTGGGTGCCTGAGGGATTGGTTAGGAAGAGCAAGTGGTGCCATGCCTGGTGGCCAAATCACACGAAGAGGATCTGTTAGCTAGGCACACCAGTGAGCAGACGCAAATTCTTCTATTCAAAGTGGCAGGCATCAGACTGTAAACAGAAGAGAAGGCTGTCAGAGGAATTGTCAACAAGCTAAGGTTTGGGGGATTGAAAGGGGACTGGCTTAAAGTGAGAGAAAATCTAAAGGAAGGGAGAGGATTTTGCAATCACCTTGTCCCATAAATACATATCTCTGAGACTGTTTCCCCCATAAGCTTTGTGATCCTTGAGAGCAAAATCTTATCTTCTTTTTCCTTTGTCTCCTCAATGCCTGGAACATATTAGAAGTACAGTGGTTATGAATATTAATCTTGGAACCAGGTTGCCTGAGTTTGAATCCCAGCTGTGCCACTTAGTTGTTATATGAATTTACACAAGCTACTTAACCTCTCTGTTTCAGTTTCTTCATTTGTAAAATAAGGATAAAAATATTACTTACCTCATAGAGTTATTTTAAGGTTACTGTATGCAAAAAACACTTAGAATAGTGCCTGGTACATATTAAGAATCACGTAAGTGTTTTCCATTATTATTACTATAGTTATTATTATTATTTTAAATTCAAAGCCTTTAGTATAGCACACAAGGACCTTCAGGATAGGGCCCTCTTGCCTATCTCTCCAGCTCACATCTTTCAATACATACTTTCCCTATACATATTGTGCTATTTATAGTTCCCAGAGCCCACTTGGCTGCTTTATGCCTCTGTGCTACTGCCACTCTCCAGACAGTTTGTCATGTGAACTTCTACTCAACTTCTGAAACTCACATTAAGGGTAATTTCTTCTAAAAATTACTGCCTCTTTTGTGTTGCTCTTCCCTGCACAGATAGCTGTCATCATACATAGGACATCCTTTTACCCCTCTTTGTATACATATCCGTCTGTCCACTAGAACATGAGCCACTCAAGGATCAGGTTATAGTTCATTTCTGTATTATAGCACTTACCACAGTGCTTGGTACATACTAGGTACTCAACACATGCTTAATACATGAATGAAAAAACAAACAAAAGAAGGAAGGCATACATACATGTCAGATGTGGTTAAAGATAGTGCTGATTGACTGAAAACTAGGGAGGGTGACTTTGACAGAGAATCTCACTGGAGTTGGTCTTCCATAGGAAGATTTTATCCTCTGAAGAAAGGGCTTGCCTCTATCTGGATCAGGAAAAAGATCCTCAGGCGCCTTCCTGATGAGGCCTAGAATTTCTGAAAGATCACAAAACTTCTAGAAGTTCCTGTACATGGACAGTCCTGGAAAGATCTCACATCATCATCAGAGTACAGTAGTTTGCAGCTGTCAAGGCACCGGCTGCCCCCAATACTCCTGAATGTCTTTGATCCTGGGATCTGTTAAATGACTGAGAATCATGGGTCTGTTGTTATCATTGACATTGATAAAGTATTTCTTGAAGTCAAGGTACAAATTTCTCATGCTCAAAAATAATCTGGTGTGGGTTTATAATTTCCTTAATTTGATGGACACAAAATGATTAATGTGGTAGAGGTATCCTATGCCATTTAAAGATTGTATCAGTTTGGGAATAAATGACACATTCAAAGAGTTTAGTTGAAAACCACTGAATGAAGATAATAGTTACAGAATGATGGGCAGGATTAAGGAAACATCATGGTGTGCTGAAGCACCAGGAATCTGTAACTGTGGGTAGCTCTTCCATCCCTAAGCCCAAAGGGACAAATGGAAAAAATGTGATTACCAGAACCCGAAGAGAACTTGAGGCCATGGAATAGAGAGTACCAGCCAGGATTTATGGCCAATGATGAATGTAGTCACTGCCAGAAGCATGAGGTGGAGGGATGAATATATGGCTTCTTTCTCCTTTTACCCTTATATTTCATTTCAGTACTTCCCATTTGCCAAACTCAAAAATCAGAGAGCAAGGGGATCTCAAGTTTTGCAATCTAATCAGCTTCCCAGGACACAGAGCTGGATGTCCAAAGGTGGAGAGTGAATGGGGGAAGGGAGCACTGTAGTTGGGTTGCCAGATTTAGCAAATAAAAATACAGGATACGCAGTTAAGTTTGAATTTCAGATAAACAATGAAAACTGTTTAGTACAGTATAATTATGTCCCATGCAATATTTGGAACATATATTTTTCAAATTATTCATTGTTTTTCTGATATTTAAATTTTATTTACCATCCTGTGTTTTATCTGGAGACACTAACTGGACAATAACCAACACAAATATTATTTTAATATTTGGGTTTATAACTAAACTATGATGTTATTACTTTAAACACACCTGTATTATTCTCAGTAAGAGTGGAATTATATTTTTCTATATATTAGAAGGCATGATCTCTGACTCAGATCTTTATCCTCATGTTCATCCCCAGATAAACTCACTGGGTTGAGGTGAATGGCAGCTTCTCGGAAGGAATTTGTTAGATTTTAGTGAATATGGGAAGACTACCACATGTGCAGCATTTCAGCCAAATAGCGAATAGGTGGCAGTCTTGATCAATTTATCACAAAGGGAATAACATTTGCTCTTTGAAGATAAGTCAGTGACAGTAAAGGAGAAAAATATGCAGATAGCTCAATATAAAATGAGACATTTTTATTAATTTTGATATGACTCAGGATTGAAACATTGTATCACAGTGAGACTTCATTTGTGTTTTAATGAGTTGTTTTTTTCTTTTATGAGTTATTTTTAAAATTAGAACTGACTTTATTCTTGAACTTCCAGGCAGTCATGCTTGAAACTAAAGGGCAGTAGTGAACCAGAGGTAGAACTGTATGTTTAGCTTGGTAGGGTAACTTCACTCTGGCTTCACAATTGGGCAGGATAGTAGAGGAGAGGAAGCATGACCAATCACATGTAATTCACTCAGAAACATATGTGCCTGCCAGAACCGGAGATTGAGCTAGGTGCCAGGGACACATAGGAGAATCAGGCTCAGTTACTTTTCTCAAGAAGCTTACACTGTAAGTTTATAATTTGGGAAAATGGCATGGATTAAGCTACCCCACTGTATTACATGTATTACTTCAATTAATCTTCACAACTACCCCACTGGTAGATGATATGATTGTCCCATTTTTCAAATGAGAATTTGAGCTATGAGAGGTTAAATGACTTCCTCAATCTCACATAGCTAGGAAGTTGCAAGGCCGGGATCTGAACATGCATACAAATATCAATAGGATGTGCCAGTATAAATGTTTTCTTATTAATACAATATGTTCCCAATCAAATGAGGAAATAAACCCTTTCTTTGGGTGTAATCAGGGGAGGGTTTCATTCCACCTACAAATACCCTCACATTGGGGATTAGGTCTCAATATATGATTTTTCAGGAGACACAAACACTCAATAGCAAACACCATCATCAGTGATCTGTAAAATGCAAGCCCAAAAATGCTGTTTTGAATCTAATCCTGCTCTTTGCAATAGCATTACCCAACATACATGAGTTCCAATGAATCTTTGTCCCATGGAAATATCCAAAAACAAAAGGGCTCTGAGGCTAAATAAGTGTGGAAAATACTGTGTATTCTAGCTCTTTCTAGGAGGGTCGCAATACACATCAGTGTAGGGAAGGCTCTGAGAATTCCTGCAGCAAGGAAACTATTAACTTTTCTTGGATGATCATTTCCCAGACTTGTTTGACCACAAGGCCCTTTTAAAATGTTGAAACCCAGTAACACCTGGCAGAAATTGTGTTTTATAACATTCATACCAATGTTATCTTTATAATGCATTCCCTCTGGTGGACTCTAGAAAACACTCCTTCTTTCCAACTCAGTCCAAATAAAACTGAATCCCAGTGTTTGGTGGACACCTGCCAGCAGTGACCTCTGCTGCAGCAAGTATTAATCCTGATGTTGACAGCTAGTGTCACACAAAATTAAAAAATCAAGGATTATACTGATGTTGCAAGGGTAGTTGTTAGTTAGCCTGGGAGACCAGATCCCAGAAACTGTCAACTAAATTCTCCTCAAAGTTGTTCTCAGTTGTTTATTCATCTGAACAAACTCCGGTGGCTTTCTAATTTTTCTCCTGACCCCAGCAGCCGTAGGTGGGAAATTTGTGTCTAAGTAATTTTGAAGTGTCATTATCAAGTAATAAAACTCAAAATATCTAATTAACTTCATCATTCCTTTGCTCAAAATCTTCCCCAGATCCCCAATCACTTATAGAAGTGAAGACCAAAATTATTTGCATGAGCATCATACCTCTCCATGATCTGACCCAAGCATACATGCATGCATGCATGCACCATTTATCATTTGCCAATAATAAGGTCTTCTCTTTTTTGCTTCTTTGTAGTTACTCTGTTCTCTGTTACTGAAATGCCCTTTCTCTTGACTGTTAAAATTTCAATTTGCTGCCAAGGTCCATATAAAATGCTTCCTTCTCCTAATGGCTTTCCCAGTTTCTTCTAGTTAGAAATTGTCCCAACAGTATTTTTTGTAACTTTTTACATAGCCTTTATCATAGTTTACTCGGAGTGCAAACTAGCTTTGTATGAATCATTCTTTTCCACTGTATGTCAGTACCTTGACGGTAAAGAAAGTTTTACTAACTTTGCTAATCCCTCTAATCAATCAATCCATCTATCAACAAATATTTGAGTGCCTACTCTGTGCCAGGTACAAAGCCTTATACACAGTAGGGGCTCTATTAATGTTTAAGACTCAAAACACAATGGCCAGAAGTAGAAGTGGGCTCTCTGATGCAAGACCTCAGGAGGTGATTCATATCACCATCATCAACATGACTGATGGGACCACAAGATAAGTGTTGTTGTGGCCACTCTAGGTGTGACTTTGGTGTGAAAAGCCTTGGATTGCTAGGGAGGCACACAATAGGAGCCAGCAATTCTGCTGGGAATACTGGTGACTCTAAATGAACCAAAGAGGAAGGAGGGCATTTGTAACCATTTTAGTGGTTTCTGGCTTAAGCTAGCCAGGATAATCCCAACAGAAAAGCCTCTCTCATGTTTCTGTAGATGTATTGGCATCTTTACACTGCCATTATTTCAGGAAATGGGTAAAGAATATCAGGCCTCTTGGGTTTGGCTCTTCATTTTTCTTTTCATCTATGGAAACTCTGACCCCAATTTAATAATAATAACTACCTCGATGGATCATATACTGTACATACATCTCTATGAACTCTGATAACAACCCTTAGGCACAGTTATTATTGTTGTTATTGTTATATTCATTTTATAGTTCAGGAGAGTGCAGCTCAGAGAGTAAAAGTGCTCTTATACTTCTATCAAGGAAAAGCAGACACACTTGTGAGCCAAGTCACTTTGTGTCTGAATTCTGTGGACCTTTTCACTCTCAGCTGACCATTAATAAATGTTATTATATTGAATTTTGATAATAATCTTTTGAGGTTCCTTGAATTTGAAATATGAAGAAAATGAGGCTCATAGAAGGTCAGCAACATGTCCAAGGTCATACAAGAGGTAAGGCATGGCCAGAATACAAATTCAACTACATCTGACTCCACACTTGCCACTCTTATTCACTACACTGCAAGGTCTCCTTTTGTAATACAGTGGGCAGGCCCAGATACTGCTGCCTGAATGGTTCATATACTGTTTGTGGAATCTAAGGCTTTATATTCTATACAGAATAGTTCCATGTTAGTGACTCAGTCTCAAACCTTATTTATGCTCCTCCAATCCCTTCCTGTTCCCCTTTTGGGTCAGATGACCACTCTTGTCATCCCATCTGCAGGGTCACTCTGAACCGTCCTGCCATTAAAACTTATGTCTTCCATGATTTAGTCTAGAGGTAGAACTATTTTTATTAGTGTCCTAAAAAACAAATCTCTTCCCCAGGTTTCTCGTCAAGTTCCCTAAACAGCATGAGGGTGCCTTTTGTAATGCTGAATTTGTCTCATCTCCTCTGGACACATAAGCTCTCTGCTCAGTTTTCTTCAGCTGTACCTCATGGAAAAGTCCTTTAAGGCAAGGCAGCCTTTTTGTCTTGATAGATCGTAAGCCCTATGCTCATTCTTACCTCATATCCTTATGTGTCTTTCATCTCTTGGACCTTTTCTCTTTTTTTGATAAATATTAGCAGGTTTTAATAGGAGTACAGGTTTGGGCCCCATCTCAACCACCAACTTTATGTTTGACCTAGGAAAAATTACTTCCTCTTTTGAGCCTCAGTGACTTTATGTGTAAAAGGTGGGAGTGGGATGACCGCTAACGCTCCTTGTAGCTCTTACATTCTGTGTCTCAAACTTCAGTGTCAAAGGACATTACAGCATGAAGACAGTCTGGGGATCTTTCCCATTCTCATTTGACTGCCTGAAAAGGAGATTTTACAGAGATATAAACTCTCTACTGACCTTCCAAGTTCACAAATGTGTATCACAGAGGGAAGAAAGAATTTAAACATATACATGATTGAATTGTTTAGGATTGTCCAAAGTTAAAACAGTGTACTCATGGAAAATCTGTCATGTCACTGACAGAATGGATGCAGAAACCACATTTTCAAATCCAAAATCAGGACACAAGTATGAGTAGAGCAGAACACTTGAAAAAAGAATTTTGAAAAATTCAGCATTCCTGGTCTACCCTCAGTATGACAGAACTTCAGAATCCTGGTGCAGGATGTGAACTGGACAACCAGGCCTGAGGCCAGGTAGCTTCATTACATTGGTGCTGCAGCAGCTGCTGTTACAGCGGTGTCTTGTCACCCCAAACAAAGTAAGTATCTTTGGCTTGGCCTAGTGGGAGAGTTAGGAAGAAATGGTGGTCCTTTTCATTCCATCTATGTTTACTATACCCATTAAAGGGCAAGTTAGCAACTTCAAATAACACCTTGGCAATGACAAACAGTAAAGTTGTAGTCTCTGACATTTCAAGAGCATATTCTGACTAAAACAAAGGATTCTGGCTCAGAAGGGGTCCCTCAAACCAAACAAAAGGGCAGTTCCCAAATGGATAGCAAAACCCAGAGGGAAAAAGGGAGATGAAGGGTGGGGAGTGAAGCTGTTTACTCAGAATTTGATTGTTCACACTAAGCCCAGCAGCCACTGTGGTCTTGAGCTTGCTTTGAAAACAACTCTGCTAAAAAGATCAGGATTCTATGGGAACTTTAACACTTGAACATTTGCTGGGCTCTTCAGAGAGGTGCTGGAATCAGTGGGAGAGGCCCCAGCACCCCTGCGATTGCAATCACAGATAAGTCCAGGCTCCCAGTCCAGGGATAAGTCTTTCTAAAAAAAGTCCAGGCTCAAGTACTTAACCTTGATTTGGCTAGTCCTAAGAAACCCATGCTATTCAAGCCCATGATAGTGTAGCAAAGTCACAGTTTGTACAGATAACAAAGTAGAGATGGGAAGTATTTAAATTTAGGTTTTTTTTACTGAATTCTCCATAGCCAGTGTTTTCCCAAGGTTCTTACATAGAAAGAATCTGATTTTTAGAGAATGGGATAGAAACAAATAATAATAACAACAAGCCTGCCTTCACATCTTTGTGTTTTTATCTTCTGGGATTAAAAAAACACAGAATGATGATAAAGTTGGAAGTCCCCCTAAGCATCATCTCATTCAAACCTCACATTTTATAGATAGGGCAACAGAAGCCTACAGAGGAGTAAGGACTTGTCCAATATCCCACAGCTAGTGAGTAGCAGAATTGAGGGAAGTACTCAGGCCTGTCTGACTTCTTACCCTGGGTTTTCTTTGATTCATCTTTATATACCATATGTGTAAAACCCAGGTCCGTGGCTAGCTAATATTTGCTGCTGCCTTCTAGCATCCCCCATTACCATCCTTGATAAGGGTCTGGGTGGTGTTGATTGACCTTCCAGAAAAATCTTGAGACTGAATTGTCTTAAGAAACATCCACCTTTCCAGGCTCCATCCTTTTTAGGCCCAGCTCATAATGAAGGACGTCTCACACTCTTTACCTTCACTGAATTTTTCCTTCCTGGCTGGCTGGAAGAGCTCAGTTTTTTCTCCTCGATCACCTTGTACTCTAAATCCTGCTCCTGTTATCACCCTTGCACTGGACCCCTTCTCTTCCATGCATGTGAAGTAGTAGTTAGATATGAGCCCATAGAACATATCCTAGACATCTTAAGCTCAGCAAGTCTTCTTGTTTTTAATATTATGGCAAATTTCTCTGAACAAGACTTCCCCTCATTTTATTCTGTGACTTTAATCCTAGGCTCTATGTTTACCAAGAAAAATAGAGAGCTCATAACACTTCTCAGGAACATTTTAAAGCCCAACCCCTTGAAAATACAAGCAAGAATCTTATTCCTTTTCTTAAAAGCTAAAACAAACAAACAAAAATACAAAATGGAATGATATATTATGTTTAAGAGTAAGTTCCAAAAATAAACTGCATTAAATATAGATCAGTAGAAAACAAACAACCATTAATCAAAGGAATTTCTGGATCCTTGTGGATATTATTCAACTAAAAATAGATCCCTTAGAAGAAGAAAACAAAATATATAGAAACCACAATGAGCTGTTTCAATTTCCATCGATGCTTAAATGTAGTGGCCATATTGTATTGTGACCTGACTTATTTAATAAAACACATACTTGTAAACTGCATAGACATGAAAATAACTAGTATAATTGAACACCTACTATCTATCAGGTACAATATTCTAGGTGCTTTGCAAATTTTATATTTGTTTACTCTTCTTGATAACTCTAAAGTGTAGCTGGCTTTCCTCATTCTCATAGGAGAAAGCCAAGGCTCACACTGAAAGGTAGAATGATATTCTTAGTATTATACAGCTAGTAAGAACAGAACTGGGACTTAGGTGCCTATACCAAGGACTCTAACTCTTTCAAAAGCTAATATTTACTTATAATGGGAAATTTAAATGATACACAGAGTTAAGTGGTTCTTGCGAGAATAATCTTAAACCCAGCCAATGTTTTATTTTATCAGCACCTATAAAAACTGATCTTAAGGGTTCAGAATTTGTGATAAAAAGGCACAACTAGGAAAGAAATTTCACTATAGGTCATTTAAGGTCTGAACTCACAAAAGCAATCCTACAGCCAGCTGGTAATTGCCTTTTAGGGGGCCATATCCATTTTGGTGAAGCAGTTGGGACCTCACCCTATGCAAGTACACAATCATCACACACCTGCGTTGGCCTGTGTGTTTAGATGAGAGTAGTTTTAGTGTTTGGTTGTTATCTTGAATTTAAGCAACAATTACAGGTAATGCATAATCTTTTCAGAAGCTCACTTACACACAGAGTGGGAGGAAACAGTTTGGCATCAATATTTAATGCAAATTTATTGATTTTTTAAACTGGAGAATGCTATCATAAGCACTTTCAAACCATATATGGTTCATGTAGAGTGTTTATGTTTCCAGAGAAAAGTTCAGGCTGCTCCAATAAGCACTTATTTGGGAATAGTTTTGATAGAGCAAACTAATGTGTGGAGAACCAAACTCCAATACTGGAATGACTTTCACCAAGAAAAGATGAAATCAGTTCCTTGTGGGGTAGTAGTGGTTATGGCTCCTAAAGACATTAACTGGAAGGAGAGGAGAAGGTGTCAAATTGGCAAGCACCAAGTCTAGTAGTCTCTATCCTCAGCTCCATCACTCTGGACAGCTACCTCTTCAGACCAAATGAAGTCTGTATCAGATATAGCTAAAGACTCAAATCATGTCTAAGTCAGACATGGCCTTTCAACACTCTTCAAAAATTGAGATGACTGAACTTCCACTTCCAGCACATATTGTCTTGGTGTGCTTCAGTGTATAGTTTGCCACTAGGGCAGGGCAGAAATCAAAAGGATCTTGGGGTCAAAAGGCAGAGCTTTGGAGCATGACCAGCACTGGTAAGCTGATAGGTCTGCCAGGGGTACTATAGGCTCTAAAGTGGCAGCCCAGAAGTTAAACTTTGAACCCTCTGTGGGCAAATTCTAGTGACTTTTTTCCAACTTTTTTCTTGGGTAACAAAGTGCATGTGTGCATACACACACACACTTTTCTTACACTCACATTCTTTTCTTTCATCTGAGGCCATCAGAGACCCAGCCTGTTGCCCTCAGTCATTTAAATTTTTTTGTTCTGAGGTTATCCCCTCTTTCCTCCATTTCCCCTTTGCATGGCTTCTCCAATTCTTTGTTAAACAGATTTTCTGGTTTTCCCCTCACTGTACCAATTTCAAATGTTCAGTTCCATTTTTCGTCCATGTATACCCACCTGAGGCTCAGAAAAGATTGTTAGCAGGTAGATCACATCTGCTAATTTTGGGGTTCCTTCTTTAGAAGGACTGTGTAATAGCTGAAGCTACCCCAGACTGAAAGTGACTACTTCAGTGGGCAGGACTACCTATCACCAGAGGCATTCTACATTTGGTGTGAAACAACTTAGAGAATGTTAAAGTCCTTTCCAATGTTTTTCTTTCAGGATTTTGCCCCTTTGAGAATGTCCTTGAGGAAGGGATGGAAAAGTCAGACTTACTTGAAAGACCACTGAGAAAGTGGGGGTTGGTGGGACAGTAGAAAAGATTGGCAGAGATGGTGTAAAGTGAATTCCTGGTGTATTGGCTTCATCTGTTTGAGCAACTACCTTTGGGGGAAGAAAACATAAGTGCTGCCTTCATTTCTGCTAAAGGCTTTCCTTGCCTAACAAGCTGAGCCTATCAAATGAGATAGAAACTAATATTTGTTGAGTATTTTGTATATACCAGGCCCCTAGCTAAGCACCTTATTTTTTTTTTTATTTAATGCCCACAACAAGGCTAAGAAATAGAGTTATGTCCATACTGTATATGAGAAAATTAAAACTCAAAAGGAAGAGTTGACTTGTCCAATATTTTCTTTTAAATAACAGTTGGAAATGCAATTCAGGACTGTTTGACTTTACTTCTATGCTCTCTGCTCAGCATTGTACTTTTCCTTAATCCCTCCCTGCCAGCTCTCCTTAGGAATTTCCCCCTGAGCAAAGTCAGAAAAGGAAGAAAAGTGTGGGAAGTTCTTTGTCATTTTCTTGGGAAGCACCCTGATTTCTCAAAGCTCTAAACCAAGCCTGGACCAAGTGATAGGTTTCTCATCTAATCTATCCTTCAGTCATGGATGAGTTAATCAGCATGAAGGAGAGTCTTCAAAGGGAACCCAGTAATGAGCTCTCATCACAGCCACAACCATGGCCACCAGCCTTCCTTCTTCCTTGCTTCTGGCAGGGATAGTCCACTAGGAGATACTGACAGAAAGCAACATGCTGAGAACCTATAACTGGCCTTGCTTGCTGCATGCTTTTGAACTACCCTGAGACTGCTAGGCTCTGGAGTATTTTAATCAGGGTATTGGTGTGGAGCTTCCTGTACTCCATTTGCTGGAGTACACCCATCCCTAAGCTGTGAATCAATGTCGCAATGCCTTTGCTGGCATACCCTTGCCCCTGAAGTAGCTGAAGCCTAAAGACTGCTTGGAGACTACAACTGGCCCAAAGGATTCCACATAACCAGGGTGATAGTCAAGCCCTGAACTGGCCTGCCCTCTTATCAGTGCCCCAGTAGCTGAATCTGGCCTTGATTAAAACTGTTGGATCTAAATTGGGCCTCAGGCCAAAAAAACACACAACACTCTGAGTGTTACTGGTACCACAGTGTGGGGAAGGGAATATTGATGATATAGTCCCAGGTAGCAGAATGAAGCTTTCCATAATATAGCTTATGAGGCTGTTGGAAGTCTTCCTCTGCCTATTCCAGCTGCATGATTGTGGACAGGTCCCGTCATTTCTTGGAGCCTTTGTGTCTTCATTTGTAAAATAGAGGTACTAATAATCCTTACTTCCCAGGGTTGTTTTGAGTATCAAATGGAAATACCTGTAAGTACTTGGCTCAGACAGGCACATGTGCTACTCCCTTGCTAATCTAGTTTATCTCCTCCCCTCAGTCCATTGCTCTGCAGACTGTAGAAACAGAGACTTCTCAGGTGAAGGTATTGAAGTGGGGGTTAGAGGAGGCCAAATGATGTTACTTAAGAGGCCTTTCCCTGTAAGAATCTCAGAGGAATCTTGGGAATCTCCAATAATTTCCATTCCTACATAGATTTGTGGGCACCCCCTAGAGTACTATATTGTAGGAGTCTTGGGCCCTAAAGATGGTTTTGGAGGAGAATACAGCTTGGATAAGCCTTTCAGCCCCGTAGGTGCCCTCTCTGTTGTTCTCTTACTTGGTATGCTGTTAGCTGGCTGGTGAATTGAGCTCCAGTAACTCTGGAGAATATGGTTGATATATCTGATTTTGGGGAAACCCCAGTTTGTTACATGTTAGCAATTGCATACATAGATTAAATGAGCCATTCAGCCATAACCTTGCATCTAACCATTTGACTGCCTTTTGCTTTGTAAGTGTTTCTGTCCTGAGGAACTCACAATGATGAAATAGCCCTGGCTAAAAACAAGTGTGCTGGTTGAGTAGCTCTTAATTTGCATAGCAGTTTCACCTTTCTGCAGGGACAGCGCAGTCTGAGGTTGCTGGTGTCTGCACAAATGCAGCTGACAAGGCAAAGGAGGCAGAGGGTGATTTTTTAATGGCATATATTTTCTAGGTATTTTTTGGGGGAGGGGGGGCTTTAACCCATTAGCTGCCCAGATTAGTTTAAACATTTTTATACAATAATTTGGAATAAAAATATAGTCTCAATCAAATGGTTAAGTAAACATTCTCAGCCTAGCACTGCTTGGCTGGATTCTAAATACGTGGGCATTATTCTACTTCTGTCTACCATAGAATTAAGGTAATTTTTCTTCAAATACTGAACCCTTAAGACTTTAGGTAAATTCTCCTTTTACCTTTCCTGTGGAATACTTCCCCCCTCAATGTCCACTACATTGTATGGACCATTTGCAGCCATTGTGTAAAATAATGATTTTATCACTGAGTAAATGAATTTGATGCAGTGGAAATTGCTCCACTCCAAAAGTTAGGAATCTTAGAGACCATATTTTATTAGGTAGCTGTGTGACTCTGAATGTGTTTCTTGACTTCTCTGTGACTCAGGCACTAAAGGTCATATCAGATGATCTCTACAGTCTTCCCCACATATATCATTCACTACAACCTTGGTAATGTGTAAGAACGTAATTACACATTCTTCTATCTAGCTTCCCTTGCCTTAAAACACTTGCAGCCCAATATATTGAGTCATTTAGTCCTTCCAATTGTTTTCAGATTCTTTTTTATTTCTAAGAAAGCAAGATCCTCAAAGTGTGGGTTCTACATTGATTTTTGCTCTTTGTTTTAAGTATGAACTATTTTTTTATTTTTATTTTTTTGGAGGACAGCCTGAAACTGGAGTGAACCATGTTGCTGAGAACTATTACAAAATTTCCCCAAACTATTATTGCACTGACCTGGCCACACAAACTTGATTTCCCAAGTCTTACACCTAAAGATTAACCAAAGAATTTATATGCATATGTGCATAACCCACAGACACAGACAATAGTGTGGTGAAGGCCTTGGGTGGGGGGTAGGTGTGGAGTAGAAGGGGTCAATGGGAAAAAGGGGACATCTGTTAATACTTTCAACAATAAAGATTTTAAAAAGATTCATGTTATCACAATGACAAAAAGCTCCCTTTATTATGCCAGAAATTGCAGTTCTAATATGCCTGTGGCTCAATGTCTAAAAACAGTTTCATATATTTTATTCAGTTTCTAGTTTTTATACTGGAAAAGGAATTATGGCTCCTGAAATTCATCATGGCCAGAAGCAAAATCTTGAGTTTTGCTTTTAGGCTTTGCTAGCACAGATTTAGAATATCTTTTGCTCTTGGGCTAGTTTAGCCCTACCACTATAGATTGAACTTCCTGGGTTCACTACTAAATTTCTGGAGTGTCTCTATATAAGTCTTTTTTTTTTTTTTAAATTTATCTTTATTGTTGAAAGTGTTACAGGTATCCAACTTTTTCCCCCAATTGACCCCCTCCAACTCGCTCCCACCTCCTCCCCAGGCCTGCACCCCATTATTGTCTGTGTCCATAGGTTATGCATATAACTTCTTTGGTTAATGTCTTCCCACCCACCCCACCCCCCACCACCACCACTTCCCTTCCCTCTGAGATATGAGCGTTAGTTGCATGCTTCAGTGTTTTTGGATCTATTTAGTTTGTCAGATTATTTTATTCATTAGCTTCTTCTTAAAGAAGACCCATCAACATTTCATGTAATACTGGCTTGGTGGTGATGAACTACTTTAGCTTTTTCTTATCTGTGAAGCGCTTTATCTGACCTTCAATTCTAAATGATAGCTTTGCTGGGTAGAATAATCTTGGATGTAGGTTCTTGCTTTTCATCACTTTGAATATTTCTTGCCACTCCCTTCTGGCCTGCAAAGTTTCTGTTGAGAAATCAGCTGACAGTCTTATAGGTGCCCCTTTGTAGGTAACTAATTGCTTTTCTCATGCTGCTTTTAAGATTCTCTCTTTGTCTTTAACCTTTGGCATTTTAATTCTGATGTGTCTTGGAGTGGACCTCTTTGGGTTTCTCTTGTTTGGGACTCTCTGTGCTTCCTGGACTTGTAAGTCTATTTCTGTCATTATTTTTTCAAATAGGTTTTCAATTTCTTGCTCTTTTTCCTCTCCTTCTGGCATCCCCATAATGTGAATGTTGGGATGCTTGAAATTGTTCCAGAGACTCCTTCCACTCTCTTCATATTTCTGGATTCTTTTTTCTTTTTGCTCATCTGGTTAGGTGTTTTTTGTTTCCTCATGTTCCAAATTGCTTATTTGATTCTCAGCATCCTCTACTATTGATTCCCTGTAAATTATTCTTCATTTCAGTTTATGTAGCCTTCATTTCTGATTGGTACTTTATTATGTTATTGATGGTCTCACAGGTTTCCTTAATAGTCTTACTAAGATCCTTGAGCATCCTTATAACTATTATTCTGAACTGTGTATCTAGTAGTTTGCTTGTCTCTATTTCATTTAGTTCCTTTTCTAGATATTTCCTCTATTCTTTCCTTTGTGACATGTTTCTTTGCCACCACATTTTGTCTGCTTCCAGGTGTTTGTTTCTATGTATTAGGTAGAGCTGCTATGTCTCCTGGAATTTGTAGAGTGTCTTTGTGTAGTAGGTGTCCTGTAGGGTCCAGTGGCTCAGCCTCCTCAGTCACCTGAGCTGGGCCTCCTAGATGCTCCCCTGTTTGGGCTGTGCGCACTGTCCTGTTGTAGTTGAGCCTTGGTTGCTGTTGGCATCACTGGGAGGAATTGACCAGCTGCAACTACCGCCAAAGAGCTGCTGTGCTGGAGGCACCTCTTTGGAGCAGGATTTACTTCAGAGGAGCTTTGGTGTTCACCAAGTGTGCCCCTTGAGTGTGCCACTTGTGGATGTGGTAGGGTTGTAATCCAGCATGGTCGAAGCTGACCCCCAGGTGCTCTGTCTCTGGGGCCTCCTGGGAGGTGCAAAGTCAGTCTCTGCCTATGCCTTGCCCAGGGCCACCCAGCATGAGCTACGCAGCAAACCGTAGTTGGCTGCTACTTGTGCTGGGCTTGGAGGTGTCCAGGAGAGGCCAAGCTATGAACCAATGCGGGCTGCCAGTAGTGCCAGGCCGGGGGCTACTTATCAAGACATGAGGCATGCTGAGGCCAGCTGCTGCTTATTTGAGAGATTTTAGGAAAGTCTCAAGCATGAGGTTAGAGAGGCCACTTGCATAGAAAAGTCACTGGAAATGGCTTGGATGAGCTTGAAAGTAGGGAGGGGCATGGCCAAACCTGTGAGTCAGGTGCTGGAGATTCAAATATGGCTCCTGCCTGCTGGCTCTCTGGGGCAAGGGCTCACCAAAGGAGCAGTAGCCTCTGCCAGCTCTTCTGTTCTGGGAAAAAGCTGCCCTTCCACCTCTTGCCTCAATTTCAGGCAAGTTAGTTGCACCCTGAATGTCCCAGGTTCCTTTCAAGCTGTTGCCCAGTGCTAGAGCTCAGAGGGAGTGAGCCCGTGTCAGTCTGTGAGTTAGCCCTTTAAGAGGAGCTACCTGGGACTCAGCCTCTGTGTCCCTCAGCCACAGTCCTTGCTGGTTTTCACAGCCCAAAGTTGTGGGGACATCTCTTCCTGGCACTGGAACCCTGGGCTGGAGTACCTGTTGTGGTGCCAGGACCCCTCACTCCTTCGGGAAACCTCCAACACTGAGATATCCCTACCAGGTTTAAAAGGTGGCATGTGGGACCACTGCCACATCTCGGCAATTCATCCCAGATCAGCCCAGTGTCTCTGCCCCTCCTACCAATCTCTATGCTTCTTCAATTCCCTGGTTGTAGGACTTCTGTTTGGCTAGATTTCAGGAGGTTCTGAGTGATGGTTGTTCTGTATTTTAGTTGTAATTTTGGTGTGGTTGTGGGAAGTGGCAGGTACAGTGGTTACCTACACCACCATCTTGTTGTTCTGATCTATATAAGTCTTAAAAGGACCTATAAATAAATCAATGAATCTCTTTCTCTTATGAGCTCCATCTTCCCTAGTATTCTTCCCAGCAAACTCTAGCCACTTCAGCGTCCCTAAACCCTTATGTCTTTATCCTCAGCACAGTGAGACAGGAATCTCCTCTCTGTGCCATAATTCATAAAATGCTCCCATGCAAAAACCTGGGACAATTATAGAGCTTTCTACCAGATATTATAGTTCTGAACTGCCTGTTGTCCAATATCTGAAACAATGATTTCATATTTTTCTGCTTTCTATTTGCTTATGGCAGAAGAAAAACCCATACCAACTTCTTGTTTTTTTAAGCTTATTTAAAAATTTTTTAACATTATTATAGATGTCCCTTAATTTCCCCCCTCTTCTCTCCTCCACCCAGTCCCCACCCCACCCTAGGTCTTTACCACACATTGCTTGTGTCCATGGGCTATGCATATGTGCATATAAGCTCTTTGGTTTATCTCCCCCCCCACCCACTCCTGCCTTCCCTCTGAGATCCCTCAGTCTGTTCCATGCCTCTGGACCTATTTTGTTCATCAGTTTATTTTGTTGATTAGATTCCGCATATGAGAGAGTTCATGTGATGTTTGTCTTTCTCAGACTGCCTTATTTCACTTAGCATAATGATCTCCAGTCCACTCATGCAGCTGCAACAGTAAGAGATCCTTATTTTTTATAACCACATAGTATTCCATCGTATAAATATACCAGCTTTTTTATCCACTAATCTACTGATGGGCACTTGGGCTGTTTCCAGATCTTAGCCATTGTAAATAATGCTGCTATGAACATATATTCTTTCTGATTGGTGTTTTGGGATTCTTATTTTCTCTTTTTAATTATCATCTAGTTTAAAAGCCAGATTTTTTCCCCTCTGAGTCATTGGGTAAACTAAAACACACAGTTTAAATCTTATTGATATTCATCACCATAAAAAGTGTGTCTTGAACACTGGGTTTGTTATTTTGTTTGCATAGAAATGTAAAGAAAGGGAAAGTTATAGGATGCTTAAAAATATTTTGGCCCGGCCAGTGTGGCTCAGTAGTTGAGCATAGGCCCATGAACCTGGAGGTCACTGTTTGATTTCTGGTCAGGGCACATGCCTTGGTTGAAGGCTCAATCTCCAGTAGGGGGCGTGCAGGAGGCAGCTGATTGATGATTCTCTCTCATCATTGATGTTTCTCTCTCTCTCCCTCTCTCTGAAATCAATAAAACCATATTAAAAAATATATATGCTCTTAATTTGTTGATAAAAATTACCCATTTTCTAAGAATGTTTATCCAGGTTTATAAAATATTTTATGGCGAACAAGAGAAAATGGGGTAAGAATGTAAATAAAGCTGAGGTTAGTTTAAAAATTAATTCCATATTCTTTTAAGATTTTAATGGCCTCAAATGTTCTTTTGTGATGAGACTGTATTCTCTGAGAGAATAAGAGCTGTGTAACCAACTGGGTTTAAGGTTTTGCCTTGAAAGCCAGGAAGTACAAGTTGAAATTTACTGACCAATTATAGTAAATATATAATTTAAAGTTCCTGGTAAAATGTACTACCAACTTACTCTGTATACTTTCATATATCTGGTATTATTATTTTAAGTGCCTTATGTACATAGATTTACTTTTTAAACTGCTTCAATTTCTTATTTTGAATTATGAGAGAGATGTTCAAACTCAATAGTAAAAATAAAAGTTAAGAGATATAAAATGGGTATGCCTTTGAGATTGTCAAGAAGTATTAAAGATTTTACATATGATCATTAATTTATCCAGTTGTCTATACTCACACTTTCTAACTCTGCAGTTTCAAGATATTCATCAGTCTACTAGAATTTTGGAGCTTACCACTCCACTGAACATACTCTAGACAAGGTTCCCAATGAACTTTATATTGCAAGATTTTACAGACACTTTTGAGATTTTATTTTAGTAGATCTCTCTGCAGTGTTGAAGGCTGTTGACCACACTATTCCTTTATTAAACTACTTTCTTGACTTCTAAATTACTACTCTCCTGATTCTACTAGTTTAAATTCTCAGACTTCTTCTACTTTTCAGTTTTTAATGGCTGATTAAACTGGTTTGTCAGATATTCATGCTTGGCTCACTTTTCTTCCACATGCACAAACTCTCTGGTTGATCACATCCAGATGATTTCATTCTTATCTATGTGCAAATGATTCTCAGAGTGAATAATGCAGACTGTGTTTCTGAGTTTCACATCCATATGTGGCAGAATGAACATTTTTACAAGAGGATATTTATAGACTTTCATTCACTAATCCTCCAAAGAGAATCTTCTAATTGTCATCTAATTTTCCCCTCCTCTCAGTATTGTAAAAAGAAACAATTATTTCTTGCTAGAAGTGAAGCTGTTTACATAATAAAATTTTGAGGGGTGGAGAAGAGAAAGGAGGAAGAAAGCTGGAAGGCTGTGGGAAGAAAAATTGTTATTCCCACCTTAAGGATTGTAAGAGATTAGAGTCTTAGAGGTTTTATGATGTAAAAATTAGTTAATTTGAGAAGAAAGAGGCTATAAATAAGGATTGCTGTAGATTGTATATTGAGACATCCTCTAAAGTCTTTAAAGCAAAGTAAATAAATTAGTATTGGCTGTTAAATAACGATTCTTAAAAAGGGAATCCTCATGCATTGTTGCTGGGAATACAGATTGGTGCAGCCACTATGGAAAACAGCATGAAGGGTCCTCAAAAAATTAAAAATGGATCTGCCTTATGACCCATCAATCCCACTCCTGGGTATATATCTGAAGAAACCTAAAACATTGATTTGAAAGAGTATATGCACCTCTATGTTCATTGCAGCATTATCTACAGTAGCTAAGCTATGGAAGCAACTCATGTGCTCATCAATAGACCAGTGGATAAAAAAGTGGTGCTACGTACACATAATATAATACTACTTTGCCATAAAAAATAATGAAATCTTACCTTTTGAAACTGCATGGACGTAGAGGGTATTATGTTAAGTAAAATAAATCAGTCAGAGAAAGAAAAATGTCATATTATTTCATTTATACATGGAATCTAAAGAAAAACAAAAAAAAACAAAACAGAAACAGACTCATAGATACAGAGAACAGACTGATGGTTTCCAGAGGGGAGGGGAGTTGAGGGACTAAGTAAAAGGGTGAAGGGATTGAGAAGTACAGATGGGTCGTTACAAAATACTCAGAGGGATGTAAAGTACAGCATTATCTATGTGCAAATGATTCTCAAAGTGAATAATGCAGACTATGTTCCTGCATTATGGTCAATAATATTGTATTAACTGTGTATGGTGCCAGGTAGGTACTGGAAATATCAGTTGGAATACTTTGTAAAGTATATTATTGTCTAATCACTATGCTGTGCACCTGAAATTAATATAAAATAATATTGAATGTAAACTGCAATTGAAAAATTGAAAATGCACACAATACAATATGCAGATGATATATTGTAGAATTGTATACCTGAAACCTATATAATTTTATTAACCAATGTAACCCCAATAAATTCAATTAAAAATAAAAATAAATAAAAATTATAAAGGCTAAAAAAATACAGGTATTGAACAATTACAAATGTTAGGTTTTCTTCTAGGAAATATAGCTCTAAAGATGGTCACTTGGTCCCTTAAGGAGACAACATTGTACAAGAGAAACTGACAAAGAAAATTTCAAATTACAATTGTGTGAACAGTGCTATAATGGAGAGATTTGTAAAAGGCAGAGGGAGTCTGGTAGTGTATACAACCAAATCTTCCTGAATGGGAAGTGTGGTAGATATTATTAGAGGAGATTACATTTTTTTTAGTCTAGAAAAAAATTAAGGAGTTTATTATATGGCAAAGAAGTAAAGACAATTTCAGGTGTGGGGAAATAGTGTGTTCAAAGGCTTTCAGTCATAAAAAAGCATTTTTTTTTACAGAGAATTATGATAAATTATGATAAATGGGGCTGGAACATGGAGCTAGGAGAACAGAATGGCAGGAGGAGGTGAGACATCTTGGGGTTTGATGGTAAAGATCCTTCTGACAGGCTAAGGAGTTTGGCCTCAATCCTTAGGAAATGGACACTACAGTAAGATTCTGAGCAGAAGGATGGATTGATTCTACCAAGATGCTTCCTTGATAAAACAGAATTATGTCAACATTGCCTTATTCTGTTTGTAAAATTGTCACATTTCCCAGAAATTTTAATCTGATTAAGTACTTATAAAAATCCCTGAAACTACTAAATTGGGCATATTGAACTTACATTGTAAACTCTTCAGGTTCTGTGGGGGAAAAACAAGAACAAAACAAGTGACAATAAGTTCATCTGCTTCAGCAGGGTCTGGTGCTTGCAAAGATCCACCTTTGGATATGCCACTTGTGAAACTAATTGGATCCTGCTCTTATGCTGTCTGAAGTTGGCCACTGGGTGTGTTCTTTCTGGGGCCTTTTGAAAGGAACTATGGTTCAGGACAATGTCAGATGCTGCCCGTGACTGGCCTTAGGCAACCTGTTTGGAAGTACAATCCATAGTATGTGGCTGCCTGTGGTTGTGCATACGAAGGACCAAGCTATGCACCAAGGCTGTCTTTTACTAACACCAGTTCTGGGGGCAGGTCAGCAAAAGTCCCAAGGCACCTTTAAATCTCCCTCTGCCTTACTCTGCCTGATTGCTGCCTGTTAGGATAAGTCACTGAAAGAGCCTCTGGCAATACTCAAGTTGCTTGAGGTAGCTTGTCAGTGAGTCACCAAGTAGGGGCAAGTGGTGTTCACCAGACTGATATAAGTTCAATCTCAGTGCCAGTGCTGGGTCTGAGGCCACTCAGCAGATGTCCCCCGGTATATCAAGTCTAGCTGCTACTTGCTGGGTGCTTGCAGACCTTTGTGGTGGGGTGGAGTCTCAAGGAGAATCATCAGAGATCATCATATTTTATCAGGCCCAAACAGACCAAGATTTGGCCATGTGAAGGAAGAGCTCTGCAATGGTCCACCATGCAAAGAAAATGTGGTCCTCATCTTAGACCCACACAACTCATACTGTCCAAGATTCTGTCAGGAATTTGAGCTCAGTAAGGCAGGGAAGCTGGGAGTTGGGAGGGTGAGGCTAGTGGATCTCTTGTGAGGGGGAGGTGCCAGTCAAGCTTGGTGGGAGGAGTTGCCCCCATCCCAGAGTCGCACAATTTAGTCTGTCCTGGACTTTGCCCAACCCTCAGGATGGTAGGGACACCAGGAGATGAGAGGGTGGGGTCACTGGGAGTCCATAAGGTGGGTTTAGTGGATCTCTCACAAGGGAGAGGCACCAGTCAGGTTCATGGGTAAGTGGGGGAATGGCCCCCACCTCAAAGCCACAGCACTCAGTAACTGACACCCACTGAGTCTGCCCAGGCTTCTACACCATGGCCAAGGCAGCTGACTCCTCAGCAGGGTTTGAGCGCTGCAGGGTGGGGAGACAGGTAGTCCAGAAGATGGGGCTATTGCTTTTTCTCAGGCTAATGCTCTAAGTAGAGGAGTGTTCTATTCAAGAAAGATGACAACTGCAGTATGGGAGAGTGGCTCAGCACAGGAATCCTGGTGGCTGTCCCTTCAGCTGTCTTCCGGGGTCACAAACCCCCAGTCTCTCCTCACATGACTTTTGTCCGCTTTGCCCTTCCTTCTCTGGAACCCATGATGAGTGGCTGTGAATGAGATTTTGTGTGTTGGCTCTTTAAGAGAGCACATATGTCTCTAGCAGTCTGCTATCCCTTCCAGGAGATAGAATCCCAGTTGATTTTCACAGCCAGATGTTATGTGTGTACCTCTCCCTGGTTCTGGTGCTCTGGGTTGGAAAGCCTGGCATAGAGTGGAGACCCCATGCTCCTCAGGGGGAACCTTTGCAGCTGAGACATCCCTCCAGAATCTAAACTACCACTGGTGAAATCAGGGCCAGCCATTTTCTTGTCTCCACTCTTCCCACCAGTCTCAACATGGCTACTTCTGTAAATCCTTGGTTATAAGACTTCTGTTCAGCTACTCTTCAGTTGGCTATTCAGGTCGATTTTTCTATATTTTAGTTTAATACCTGCTTGGTCCTGGGAAGAGGTGAGTATAACATTCACCTACTCTTTTGCCATCTTGGATCCTCCCCACAAATAAAATTTTACTTCAGAGTTCTCCATCATTTTTCTCCAAGCCCAAATTTCAAATATCTACTAGAGGCATCATTTGGAGCCAATAGCCTTCATAGACCCTAACCACATCTGGATTTCTTAGGCACACTGAAGGATATAAAATGTCACAAACTTCATCCTCTTTCCCTTCCAGGAACCAATTTCTTCAACTGGATTTATGGTGGGTGAATCAAAACAGTGATTTTCTAGCTTCAGGTGGCTTAGAGAAAGGTTTATTACATGCTATTACCTTTTCTCACCTGTTTAATCTTGAAAAACTTTGTCTTGAATTTCCAATATTTTACCTGTATCTTCTGAGGGTACTACAGACCAGTTTGAAAACAGAAAAACAAACTAAGCATCCTTCTGTTGGTACTTGGCAGGGAGAGGTTGTAGTCATGAAAAGGAGAAAATGGATGAATTGCAGGAAAGAAAAAATTTAGGATAAGCAACACGCAAAACTTCCCGGCAGTGAAGTCTATTAGCTGTGGAGTTGGAAAATGTTACAAGTACTATCCCTAAAGGTAGTGGCTGAGGTCTAGGGATGGAAAACAAGATGTAAACAGTATTCAAAACAAACCCTTTTAGATAGCCATTAATCCATTTGCTTCATGAGATCGTTTTATTTCAAATGTATGAATATTCCATAACATCAAGAAAATTGAACTTAGTACTTAGGACTCAAGTTGCCCGCATTAGAAAGAGTATCTATGACACACTGAAAATTATCTTTGTAATAAAACTTCTCCCCAGAACCACAGAGTTTTGGAATGTTAGAACTAGAAGGATCTACTTACATTAGGTGTATAGTCTACCCTGTCATTTACTGGACAGGGAAATTGAGGCTTAAAAAAGGGAAGGGAATTTCCCATTGGAAGGTTGACAATTGGCAGAACTGAACCCAAGGCCCTGCAATTCTGTCCACTTTTCTGACTTACTAAATTACACCATGGGACCATGGTCACATATCTGTGCAATTAATGAAAAAAATATATTTTTCTATTTGTTAAATTTACAGAAATTGAAACTATGGTGAAAAACAATAAAACAGAAAGAGAACCACAATCTCTACAAACACTTTCTTCATTAGAGTTTGAATAATAGCCCCCTTTTCTCTTTGTTACAAGGCCCCATTGACAGTTGATTGCTGAGAGTTTTTTTTAAACCCAATCTTGCTTTGCTTTATTTCATCCTTGATTGCATTCTCCTTCTCTCCAGCAGCCAATTTTTAACTGCTACCATTTTGTAAGCTTCCCTGCTGCTCTAAGGCTGCCATTGTGACTGATTAATTTCATTAACACAACAATGCTCTTAAGCAGGACTAACTCATCTCTTTTTTTTTTTTTTTTAAAATCTGGAATACACACCACAGATAGAGTATTTGTAGGAGGAGATGCCAGAGGGGGAGAGAAAAATATGTGGGCCTTTGCTTGTATTTCTTTAAGTAAAATGTTCAAGACCTCCTGGGTCTTTGAGGAACCCAGCTAAGGTATTTATCTACACAATCAGAATCCTATTGTTTTGCAAGTGCTTTGCTTGTCCTGGCTCTTGGGAATATGCCTCTCAATCTACATTTTCTCAAGTGAAGAAGAGTATAAAAGAGCACTAACATTTATTTAACATCTACTATGTGTCAAGCACCATTCTAGTAGCCCTTTTGTCATCAAATTAAGTGCCAGTTTCAAAATGATAAATCCTTTGCTGCTCAGGAAAGCTTTTTAACTAGGATGTACAGTTCCCTGAAATCATGTTGCTGTTCCAATCCCTGGCTTCTAACCATGCAAGTTAAGTTAACTCAACTAAAAGGCCAGCAATGAAAATGAGATAAAAACCCAAGATTTAGAAATGAGAACACTAACACAGACACCCCCCCTCAGTAAAGTGGGTGTAAGTGAAAATAAATTTATTATTGCTTTCTGAAAATCTTGTAGACTTTTCAGAAATATGATATAGCAGAAAATACTTGGCTTAAATACCTGGGTTTTAGTCATAACTCTGTCACTGACTAGTTTAGTGATGTTCAGTAAGGCTCTTCCTTTCTCTGGTACTCAGTTTCCCCATATAATAAACTATGCCTTGTAGAATTCTTTTATGAGTCAAAGGGCAGAATCTGTGGAGTTATGAATAGGAGAAAAGCTATGGAAATGGCAGCTCTCTGAGCTTTCTACCCCTGCTTTGATTAAGACATAATTTTTTGTATACCTTTTAGATAGTGGGTTTCTAAGAAGTATTTTATGTTAACAAAGATCTATATGGCTATAACAGTTTGGGAATAATTTGGTTGGATGTCTGAAGTCCTTTCCAACTGTGAGTCCTATGGGATTTTGAAAATCCATCTGTTGGTTGCCCAGCCCTTGAGGCTACAAAAGGGAGCTAATATTCTAGAATATTTGCTTTCACTTCCAACTGCCAATTGTTTTCATTTTTCTACTCCTGAAGACCCATTTTAAATACACCTGCCTTGCCACTTTTTATTTCATAAAAGCATATCCTAAACCATTATTGTTTATTTCTCTCTTGAGAGAAAACGACAGCTTTGTTTTCCTGAAGAAGAATCATATGGTTTGGGGGATGCTATTTTTTTAAATTAGAGAGGCAAAAAAATCCAACTATTGATGAAATTGTTTGGAGAGAGGTAATAATCTTTCCAGACAATAATTCCTGGGGTGATAAAATGGACTTTGATATATGGAATCACCAACAGAGTGCCAAATTCAGATTCTCCTTGACCATTCATTCCTATGTGAATACTTGAGGGGAACCATCTATAGATGTCCAGTGTTCTCTCTCTGTATAGCTTGCTTTTTTCTTGAGAATGCTAGGTGCCTTGGGCTCCCTAGGCTCTCATTTCTGTTTCCTTAACTTAAATTTGCTCACCTCTGCCTGAGTTTCCCTTTTCTACTCATTGGCCTAGAAACTCAAGAGAGTAAGCTGGGGTTATTATAGAGCTAATATTTTGTTTCCTATCTCTCTCACTATTCTTCATTTCCTGATGTTTCCAGTACCTTTAATACCATTAAAAATACATTTGCCTGTTTTTATTTTTGTCGTTTCATGTGGGTAAGTAAATCTGGTCCTTGCTACTTTATCTTGTCTGGAAGAAAGTCTTATTTTTTTCTGAAATTTTTAATTAACATTTGAAACTCATGTCCATTTGATCTTTTTATTTTTTACTTTTATGGAATTTATTGGAGTGATAATAGTTAATAAAATTATATAGGTTTCAGGTGTACAAGTCTGTAATACATCACCCGTATAAAGAGTTGTGTGTTTACCAGCCCAAGTCAACTCTCCTATCACCACTTATCCTCCCCTTTACCCTTTTCTACCTCCCCCTACCACCTTTCTCTCTGGCAATCACCATACTATTGTCTGTTTTTATTATTATTTTGTTGTTGTTGTTGCTTAATCCCTTCACCTTTTTCACCCAATCCTCCCTCCTCTCTGACAGCTGTCAGTCTGTTCTTTGCATCTATGAGTGTGTTTCTGTTTTGTTTGTTTATTAGATTCCACATATGAGTAAAATCATATGGTATTTGTCTTTCTCTGACTGGCTTATTTCACTCTGTGTCAATGCATGCTATTGCAAAAGGTAATATCTTAATACCAAATAATAGAGAGCAAAAGACCCCATATTTGCAAAGCATCTTTTCCAGATTCAGGTCTATTCATTTCTAAGTCTTCTACAACTTATCTATTAACTCCCCCACACAAATGCTTAAATTTTCTATACATCTCTGTGTCTTTTTTATTGGAGATCTTACTTATTATTCAGACCATCATTCAAATGGGGGTGAAGCCTTCCTTCAATCATGCCTACAGGAGCAGTTCATGTTATTATTATTACCATTATTATTATAAATAAGCATAGCAATAACTACCATTTATCAGGCATTTATTATATCCCAAACTCTAATCCTTACTATAGCATTCTGAAGTAAACCCTGACACAGTCATTTTTAAAATGTGTACTGGAATTTAAGATTAAGGGACAATATGTAATTTGTCTAAGATCAGACAGATAAAAATAGCTGAGCTAGGATTCATACCCAGATTAGTTTAATTCTCAACCATATGCCTATTATTGATCTCTTCTTTGTAATGGTATATTTCTGTGTCTGCCTTTACCATTACCTAGTGTGCTCCTTGAAGGCAAGAACCATATCTTATTTATTTATGCATTTTCAACACCAAGAAAATGGTAGG